>NC_137454.1:251904524-252504524 GCF_964235325.1 Thermobia domestica
TTCTTTTTTAAACTGCCCCATATACTAGTAGAATTCCCGTTTATCGCACGTGGAGAATACGATTCATTTTGAACATTAAAGGCTCAATTTGAATTTATACGGCATCGGAAGTGTCACTGTTCATCTTAGCTACCCCGAGAACCATAGATTCAACACTAATATCGGTCATTTTCGATCATTTTTAAACATCTTCGCCTCCACTAAGTTGCACCGTCAAAGTGAATTGATAAAAGTCATTCCAGGCTCGAACCCCATCTACGGCAAATTTTATCGCTAATGGGTCGTGTGATTCGAGTTATTGTATTATATATATATATATATATACGAGGGTCATTCGGAAAGTAAAGAACGTTTTGCGCTAGCGCGTGCGCGTGTTCCCCCACCCCCACTGCCGCTGGGTTATTGACCTGGGCATGCTTTAGCCTCAGTCTGGCACCAGCTGCGATCCGCGATGGTCCGTTATTGCTTCGCTGTGCGACTGTAAAATGTGCGATACAATTACTGATCCCGCCAAGTGTGAGGTTCGTAGTGTGATAAGATTTTTGAATGCAAGAAAAGTGCGTCCGATAGAAATTTATAGACAAATCACTGAGGTGTATGGAAATGTAATGAATGAAGCATCAGTTCGTAAGTGGTGCATTATGTTTAATGACGGACGGACGAATGTGCACGATGAGGAACGCTCGGCCCGGCCTTCTGTTGTGACTGACGAACTCAAAGGAAGAATTGAGCGGAAAATTCAAGAGGATAGGCGATTCACTATTGATGGGCTGCACGAATTCTTTCCTGAAATTTCAAGAACTGTGTTGTACGAAATTGTCAGTGCTGAACTTGGTTACAAAAAAATTAGTGCAAGGTGGGTGCCTCGACTGTTATCGGAGGAACACAAAACCAAGCGAATGGGAGCCGCATTGACTTTTCTCAGCCGTTACCATAAGGATGGCGATGAAATTTTAAATCGTATTGTTACTGGAGATGAGACGTGGATTTCGCACATCACTCCAGAAACAAAGCGCCAATCCATGGAATGGCACCATTCAAATTCTCCGAAAAAGCCGAAAAAAGCCAAACAAATTTTGAGCACCAGAAATGTTATGGCTACGGTCTTTTGGGATCGTAAGGGTGTTTTGCTCGTTGACTACATGCAGAGAGGTGAGACCATAAATGCAGCTGCCTACTGTCAGACGTTACGTCGACTTCGCCGCGCGATTCAAAACAAAAGGCGCGGATTGCTGACCAGCGGCGTCATCCTCCTCCACGTCAATGCCCGTCCTCACTCCGCGGCATTGACGAGGGACTTGCTTCAGCAGTTTAAGTGAGAAGTTTGGGAGCATCCACCCTATAGTCCAGACTTAACCCCCAGTGACTTCCATCTATTCCCAAAGTTGAAAGACTTTTTGGGTGGAAGCCATTACGGCAGTTATGATGAACTTAAGGAAGCTGTTAGTGATTGGTTCAACAGTTTGGCGGCAACTGTGTATGCCGAAGGCATAGAAAAACTTGTACCACGGTATAACAAGTGTTTAAATTTACACGGCGACTATGTCGAAAAGTAACTTAAGTATCACATAGTATGTAACACAAATTTCGCCTTTGTATATCAGTTATTAAAGTGTTTATATAAAAACGTTCTTTACTTTCCGAATGACCCTCGTATATATATATATATATATATATATATATATATATATATATATATATATATATATATATCCTCCTCTTCCCTCTCCCCTGCGTTGTAGGTCAAAGGGAAATGATAAAAACCATTCCAGCCCCGAACCTCATCCATGTCAAAAATTTGATCGAGATCGGTCGGGTGGTTCAAGAGGAATGAAGTCGCAAATATAGTCACTTTCATATCCTCTTCTAATTTACGACACTGCTGCTTTTTGATTTAATAGCATACAGTTGTTATCATTCGCCACACTTTATCACCTCACATTACTACTTTTTATCCACCCTATATATATATGTTCCAGACAAACTCGCCGAATACCTCATCAGTTGCAAAGGAATTATCATGATAAAATTTTTACTTACACGCACCCGGCAACGCTGCTATTCATTTCTATGGGGCTACTTAAAGCAAGAGGTATACAAGAACAATTCTCGAACTATACAAGACCTGGAAATGAACATTCGCAGTGCCATTGAGAACAAAAACACTTCCACTCTTCGTAAAGTTGCTGCCAACCTGGTGAAACGTGTTAACCAGTGTTTGAATCAAAATAGGGGACACTTCCAGCATCTGCTGTAGAGCTGGTAACTCAGTGTGTGGGAGTAGCAGTGTTGCCGGGTACATGTAAGTAAAAGTTTTATCATGATAATTTCAAACTTTGATTGTTTTCAGAAATTGCATAATATAGACAGACTCTTAACATACCTTTTGATGTACTGAAACATCAGCAGGGTTGCCAATTCAGAGTGTTAATTTATGAAAACTACGATTTCCCTAGCTCCCCCTTACAGAGACCTCATCCAATTAGTCATCGGTGTAAATGAAAAATTCTTTTTTTTCTACCCCATAGTTTCCAAGCTACTCCAACTAAAGAAACTGAAAATTAAGGACAGAACATCCATACGTATGAGTTATGAGTCAATTTACATGTTTTGAAAAAATATATACCTTCGGTCACATCTGGCAACACTGTGTGGTTGTTCCAAGTGTACTTCAATAGTTGCTTCCTTGTTTAAAAGTATATGCATGAACAAAGCTTCATTTTGGTATAACCATTATTTGTGTATTATTTGTGTATCGCTTCAGGTTCAAAAGTTCTACTATCCTGGGTCACATTGTATATTGGACACCCTGTAGGAGGTAAACAGATTTTTCTGTGTTTCTTTAGTTAGTAAATATTTTAGTAACCGTTATATCAGTTTTTAAGTTCCTATGTATTATTGTAGAATGAACAAATTTCTCCATTCAAAATGGCTGTTCAATTCTTGTGAAAATGTTATATACTGTCTCATACGGGGATACCTTAGGTTGAGAAAACCAGAGCACCACACAATATGACGTCACTAAATGTGATAGTAAGTTGAGCAGTGTTTGCAACTGATTTGGTGTCAACTTATTAATTTTATACTAGAATAACAGACTGATAGAGAAACTATGTTAAAACATGATTATCTATTAATGAAATAATATACTTACAGAGATATTTGTATACTTGTGAGTTTCAAAGTAATATGAATTTGTCCACGTATTCTTGATTTGAACTGCGGAAACTACACTATCCCAATTTAAGGATGCACATTAACACTGATGTAATAAAGTAATTATCCACGGTGGATTAGAGAAATGTGTCCACGGTTTAGCGTGCGACACATTTCGTATTTAGTAATTCATGTATTTTCATTTTTACAGACTACGCATGCGCTCATCTACTTTCCGTAGTTGCCACATTTATTTTACTCACCGATGCATTGAGGTTCTGTAAGTTAATCATACCCAAATCATCATTTTAGTTGTACTAAAAGTAGACTCTGAATACCAAAAAATGCACCTTCCTAAGTAAAGAGTTAGTATGCTTACTAACTAGTCTGAGACTAAACTTCGATTAACGAATTCTCTCTGAATACCGCCCTACATGTGTTGACGTGTGCCAGTAATCCACCATGCACAAGTAGGTCTAAACTTCAGGAGCGCTACATGAGATACTCGTAATTGTTCAAAAAATACATTAAAAAAATACATTTATGGGTGCACACTTAGTAGTAATGATAGTATAGTAGTAGTAAGGCAGTAGTAGTAGGGTATTAGTTTAGTAGTAGCCAGGCCGAAACCAAAGGGGGGCCAGGCCCCGCTAAACTTTTTGTTGCCTAGACTTCAATGCAAAATTTTATTATTAATACAAAGAACACAATTTAGATATTTATAAGAAAATTTTAATGACTTGGCCCCCCCTAACATATTCACGGCCCCCTAAATCTTTGTAGCTGGTTTCGGGCCTAATAGTATAGTAATAGGCTAGCGGCAGTCGGGTTAGGTTACGGTAGGTTCAGACAGCGAAATAGTCATATGTCAAGTCCCTTGTGCATTAGTTTGCAGCACTGCAATAATGCCCCTTATGGAGAGTTTCATAGAAATGAAAGCAACATCTTATTGCTTGTTCATAGATGACTTACATGTTCTGCGCCTTAATTCCTTAAACATTTGTCTTTTGTTCTGAATTAAAACCTTTTACCTGTAAATTGTAGTTTACAAAATGTCAACATATTCTTAATCCCGTTTCTGATACCAAAACACTTACTAAACCTACAAGAGTTCATTTGGTGCTAAAAGAAATTGATATATCATGAGTGTCAGTACACTTACAAAATAGAATATAACTGAGGCAACCTGAAATTTCAATCTTGGTATATGTATTAGTGCGCCTGCGCAGCACGAAATGAGATTTTAAAAAAATCCCGGCGTTCTTCCTGCCTTTGATAGGACAAGCTGCAATTATTTATGCATTATTCAATGCATTGTTTGTGTATAATCTTCTTCGCGTGCTGAATGTAAAACGCAACTCACACAACGGCTGTAACAATATAATGACTTTTTTATTGTCCACCAGTACACGAACAAATTCCAGGTATGTCTTAAATTATAATCCACCTTGACATATTATCTCAGCCGTAATGCTGTCAACAGAGCTGCCTTGCTTATGGATACACTGCGCATGAAGCGCTCCGGGTTAGTGACGTCATTAAGTGACGTCATGTGCTGTTGCTCTGGTTATGTCAACATACGAACTCCCGTCTCATACGTCCCCTAACACCAGTAAGTCCTTTGTGATTGGCACGCCTTCTGCTACAATTTGCGCATGTCTGCCGTAGAGAATATATTTCTAAAATGAAAAGAAAAGAAAAAATGAACAAAAGGACGCTGTTAAATTTGTTTGATATTAAGTTCAATAAACTACTACATATTTCACTTCGTTAGCACTGGAGGATAATGAGATCTTTCCTGTTGCAGGTTTAACAGAGCCATGTCTACTGAGTGACCATACTAGTACGTTCGATTCCTATTAGGGATGCTTACTAGGATGGTTCGAAAAAAATCATTTTTCTATTTCCGGAACGCTATAGTGCACAAAAGATGCTATTGGTATAGACATGAAAAAAATATATTTTTTATTATTTATTTATATATCTGCCGGTCCCGCATCGCCGTTGAAATTTGAATAATCCAGTAAAAACAATATGTTTTCAATATTTTTCTAAAAGGACTGAAGAATATAATATGATGGCCCTATATAGCCTAAAGGTTTTCAAGTATGTAAAAACAACTTTAAAATAAATAAATTATATTTATATGATATCTTCTGGTCGCACCTCGCTGTCAAAAGTTTGCAAATTTTGGGAATTTAGCAAAATTTCAGAGTTTAACGCGTCTTTTTTTTTTTTATTATTTTCTTAAAACAAGTAAGGTAAGGACGCTACTCATCACGACAGAGCTGCACTTGTTGTTCTACTACCCAACCAGCCATCCAATGATTAGGGTGTATTATTTACAATTGTATTAACAAGTTTACAGTTTTACATAGTCCCCTAATAATTTCCATTGTCCTCTTTATTTTTGTTCATTACTAATGACTTCAAACTCTGATTTATACGGGCAGCGGTGGCACAGTAGTAGAGCGTTAACCTCTTGTGCGTGGGGTTCTTGGTTCGATCCCAGGTCGATCCAAGTTAGTTTTGTGGTGAACAATTACCGTGTTTGTGGGTTTTCTCGGGATTTTCCCACTTTCTTCATTCCACCATTTCACTCATTTCTCATCGTCACTGTTTCCTTTAGCCTAGCCGACATAACTGTGGGACTAAAGCTTAAAAGATTCATTTTTTTATATTTTTTGCTGATTTATGCGAAAATGTAGGAATGGATGATCTTGACAATAGTGTAGCTCTGATGAAGCCGTCACTAGCATTATGTCCACACACTATACCGGAAGCTTCCGTCACAAGCTTAACCCATCTTCCAACAGAATAACTATGACTTGGGAACTTCTTGAAATTCATAACTAGCTGAGTGTCTGCTTATAAACTACCTTATTTCGTCATTAGTCAATGGCCTTAACAAAGGAGAAGTAAGATTACAAGTATCCCATTGTATTATTTTGGTATAATATTTAGCTACAAAGTTCATGTTTGGTGGCAAAAATGTCTAATAGTATCACTTTCAAAAGCTACTTTCTTTGCCTTCAAAAGTCGCCTGTACCTAAGCTCTCGAATGTGGTTTCTGTCATCAATGACCATCGTAAACATGTTCTGGATTTTCGGTCAAATTGTTGGTCAACTTAATGGTAAACCACATAGCCATATATAACTTTAAGGTAAAGATGACAATTTGCCTCATTATCTGAAGGATTTTCCACACTAATGTACAGCCGCAGAACTCTATTAGCTGTAGTGAGCCACTTTGAATGTGACAAAGGACCAGAGTCACGAACTGAAAAGTCTTCAGAGCAATGCCCTAACTGGCTGGCTTTTGAAATGTCCAGTAAAAACAGTTGGTCTTTGCTGAGTAGCTATCTGCCTGTCTACTTCAGAAATCACACAATTGAAGAGTTTGATGTAATAAGGGCGTAAGCGATTTAACATTTCAATTCAATATCGGAATAAAATACTGCATATTACATTGTTTTATATAAGAAAAAAAAAACACTACTTAAATTTTCAACATCCTTTTTCTCCAACTGCATGTTTCAGACTTACGCCCTTATTGCTTGAAACTCCTCAATTGATAGGTTCAAATTAAATAACAGGTAGAGTGTGTGGACACAGTGTTAGAGACGGATTCATCAGATCTACACTATTGTCAAGATCGTCCATGCCTACATTTTCGCATAAATCAGAAAAAAATGAAAAATGAAATCTTTAAGTTTTATGCCCCACAGTTATGCCGGCTAGGCTAAAGGAAACAGTGATGATGAGAAATGAGTGAAATGGTGTAATGAAGAAAGTTTGAGGAAACGGGAGAATCCCTAGAAACCCCCCACACAGCGTTTGTCCACCACAAAGCTCACTTGGTGCGAGCTGGGATCGAACCAAGGACCTCATTACCAGAAGTGAACGCTTTATCAGTGAGCCCCGCTGCCCCCGCATAAATCAGAGTTTAAAGTCATTAGTAATGGATAAAAATAAAGGGGAAAATGGAAATTACTCTGGGACTATGTAACACTGTAAACTTGTTAATACAATTGTAAATAATACATCCTGATCTTTGGATGGCTGATTGGGTAGTGGAACTCCAAATGCAGCCCCTCTGGTGGTGAGTAGCGTCCTTATCTTACTTGTTTTACCTAGGTAGGAAAATGAAAAAAAAGACAAATTAAACTCTGAAAACTTGCTAAATTCGCAAATTTTGCAAATTTTTGACAGCGATGCGCGACCAAAAGATATCATATAAATATAATTTATTTATTTTAAAGTTGCTTTTACGTACTTGAAGAAACTTTTAGGCCATATAGGGTCCTCGTCCTATATTATTTAGTCGTTTTAAAAAATATATTGAAATTTATTGTTTTTACCGGATTTTTCAAATTTCAACAGCGATGCGGGACCGGCAAATATGTAAATAAAAAATTTTTCTCTGGGTTTTTTCATGTCTATACCAATGGCAACTTTTGCACACTATAGCGTTCCGGAAATAGAAAAATGATGTTTTTTTCGAACCGCTTTAATGCTTGTTATGGATACAAACCCGAGTACTTTTTCGGATCAGTGACGTAGACAAGCTAGGGTTTCGAGGTTTTAACCATTCCCCAACCCATTAAGCAAGATATACAAAAATAAACATTTACCAGATTAAGATGTGTTTAGAAACACCTGAAGTCATGTGAGCTTTAGATATTGAACTTCTTCTTGACGAACTTATGCGTCCCCCGGTTCGGATATAATTTTAAACCAGTGGTTCTCAACCAAATTCCTATCACGACCCCCATTTTATCACATCCTCTTGCCACCAACTCTCTTATAATTTCTGGTTTGTAATAAACTTATGTGGGATTTTTAATATACCTATTGCGGAGATCTTGCGATATTCATCTATTTCTATAATAGTAGAGTCCATTTCTTGTATATAGTAGATAGGTCAACAATAACTTTCCTCAAAGTGAATGGATTAAAAGCAAATTTGGTCATTTAATTCATCTTCTACTTATCTTCGCGACCCCCATGAAACTTTACGACCCCAGGTTGAGTAACCCTCCTCTAAACAGTAGGTCACGTTTCATGTAACCTCAGTGCTGTAAAGGGAAGTTAAATCAATCAATCAACTTAAACTGTAGTCTGCACCAGGATCATATTGTTATTGTATACTTTCTGGGTTTGTTAACCACCATAAATGGTTAGGTATCATGACTTAATTCTTTTAACACTCAAAAACAAAGAAAAAAAAGTGACTCAATTAATAATACAAAAGCGATTCAATATCATTTCTTCTAATGTGAACCAGGAAACAAGTCTTTGTTACATGCTTTTGTTAATTGATTAATACTATTGTACATATCAAGAGCAATCAAAATATATTTTAATATTCATGAAATATTATTACACTATCATTGAAAATTGAATTAGTTCCTGCAACACTATGTTAATTAAGAAATCACGAATAAACTATTTAGCCTGCTGTGTGATTGACAGCGTGGAACGCTCTGTAATTATTAAACGGAAAGAAGCTAAATGTGCAAGGAAGATACCGACGCAAGAACTGAACCGTCACGAACAGCTTCATGCAACAATTCAGACAAATAAGCATTGTTGCAGAATTAATAGAAGAAGAAGTAGGAAAGAAACAATACTTTTGGAAGATGCTAAGATGTGTATCTTGCAAAGATAGTGATCGACATTCAGTACTGTCGTCATACAGAGCTACCACATTTTATTGGATAGTCTCCAAGTGAGTAGTGAAACTGAAATATACTCTACGATTTTACTATGCACAAAACAATAAAATGTGAGAATAAGAATACTTATTTATTAAAAAAAAAAAAAAAAAAAGTAAGAAAGAAAAGCTAAGCTGAAGAGACGCCCATTTGCGTTGTTCGCAAGAAGTTGAGCTTAAATTATCACCCTTTCCCTTTCCATGTGCATGAACCTGACAAAATTCATTTTCCGAAATCGGAAATAAACTATGCAGATCGCTTGTTCTCGATTGTTCACATAAAATTTTAGTTTGTTCACAATTTGTACAAAAAATAAATAAATAAATAAATAAAAATAAAATTAAAAAATAAAAAAGAAAAAATGGCGCTGTCAGCTTCATGTAACTAACGAAAATCGAAAATAACCATGCAGATATTTTTATTTTCATGATTTACAAACAATTTATACTATCTATGTCATCTGTACAACAATTCTGTAAAATACATGAAAACTAGATACTCGATTTACTGTCTCGATTATTTGTGGTGTATTATACAAAAGAAAAGAAAGCTACCTAAAATGAAACAATACAGGTTACACTGTTCAACAAGGAAAATGTAAATTGAACAAAATCAGCTAATTCTTATTGATTTTGTGGTGCTGATCACGAATTTGAGTTATTTTCTAATATTAGCTCTACTTTTCGTTTTACAGGCATGTCTAATAATAACGCTTTAAAAATAAATATATTTGCTTCGTTTGGTGTAAAATGTTACACTGATCCGGCAACACTGGAGAAACTATATGAACGCTTGGTTTCATTGTGTTCCTTATCTCAGTAGTGTTCTGCTATTGTTAGAAAAGACAGGTTTAGTGCAGTTATCAGCGTTTTGGGTGTGACGTTTGTGTAGTGCAGGACATAAAAATACAACTACAAGTACGAAAAAATACTGGTATTTCGAATGTATATTTTTAAATAGTTGTCGGAACTATTTCAAGTGACATTTTGAGGATTTCAATAAACAAAAATGCCGCGAAATTGTGTAAACAGTGCGGATAGCTTCTGCTACGTGTGTGGGGAAGTGACATTTTCCTCACAAAAGCAGACTATACCACCACTAATAAGAAAAGCCTATCAATATTACTTTGGTTGTAAAACTGGAGACCAAGATAAATCTTTGGCACCCCACATTGTGTGTAACACTTGTGCCAGCAATCTAAGAAATTTGATTAATGGGAAGGGGCGCTCAATGCCTTTTGCAGTGCCCATGATTTCGAGGGAGCCAAGCGACCACATCAGAGACTGTTATTTTTGTATGGTTCCTTCCGTCAAGAAGGGAATTTCCACGAAGAAGAAGCGGGCCTTGATCTATCCTAACATTCCTTCTGCAATGCGCCCTGTTCCACATGGAGAAGGACTACCTGTTCCTGAACCACCTAAAGAATACGATCTTTTTTCTGATGATGATCAAGAAGTTGGAGCTCCTGAATCAAGTACTTCGAAGGACCCTACGTTTGTTGTAGAAGAACCTCCATGTGAACCACATAGACTTACTCAAGAGGAACTAAGTGATCTAATCAGAGACTTGGACCTCTCGAAAAGCAAAGCCGAAATTTTAGCGTCACGCTTAAAGCAATGGAATTTATTGCAGGAAAAAGTAAATATTTCAGTGTATCGGAATAGGGAGAAGATGTTCACTTCATTTTTTACTTTGGAAGACACACTTGTGGCATGTACAGATGTAAATGGTCTCATGAGGGCACTTAAAATTAATTACGAACCTACGGAGTGGAGGCTCTTTATAGATTCGTCCAAGGTGGGTTTAAAGGCAGTGCTTTTACATATTGGAAATGAACTTCCTGTAGGTTACGCAGTTCATATGAAGGAATCTTATGAAAACTTGAAACGTTTACTTCAAGCCATTAAACATTACGATTTTCAGTGGCTCATTTGTGGTGACCTTAAAGTAATAGCACTGTTGCTAGGTATGCAGTTAGGGTATACAAAGTATTGTTGCTTTATATGTGAATGGGACAGTAGAGATCGTGGATCTTATTACCGCAAAAGTGATTGGAGTACCAGAGAAACTCTTCAGCCGGGAGTGAAAAATGTGCAGCATGAACCACTGGTAGATCGTAACCGAATTTTGCTTCCCCCTCTACATATTAAATTAGGTCTTATGAAAAGTTTTGTTAAGAGCATGAACCAAGAGGATGAGGCCTATAAGTACCTAAGAGGACAATTCTCTCGATTAAGTGATGCCAAAGTTAAAGAGGGTGTTTTCATAGGGCCACAGATTAGGCAACTATTCAAAGATCACAAGTTCGACGAAATTCTCCAAGGTGAGGAGAAAGCTGCGTGGGAAAGCTTGAAGAGTGTTTGTTCACAGTTCTTGGGAAGACACCGAGCAACAAATTACAAACAACTGGTAGCAAAGTTGTTATTGTGCTACGAAAATCTTGGTTGCAATATGTCTCTGAAACTCTACTTTCTTCATTCACATCTAGACTTCTTTCCCGAAGATTGTGGAGCAGTAAGTGACGAACATGGTGAGCGTTTCCATCAAGATATTGCAGCCATGAAGAAGAGATATGAGGGAAAGTGGAGTTCTAACATATTGGCCGACTACTGTTGGACTATTGCAAGGGATGCTCCAGATGTAACCTACAAAAGGCAAGCCAAGCGAAGACGCTCAAAATAAAATAAACATAATCCTGTACAAGGAATCACTTGAAACTTTTGTCTACATTGCAGTGTAGTTCTTGCACGAAAAGGTATTTGTACATATTTTTTATGTTTTGATGTTAATACTGATTTTTATTACGGAATTGTTAATGTTTAACTTGACCACGGTTACTTTATTTTCTGTATCGCTGTGAAACTGGTATTTGCGCAATTTTGAAAAAGGAAGTACAAGGGTATAGAAAGCTATAGGTTAGAGTACTTCTTAACTCCCCAGCTTATCACATCACAGTGAAATAGATAAAAAAAATGTGAAATGTAGGTTTTTACAAGGATTTTGCTTAAATGTTCTATAACTATTAATACATTTGTATATATACAGCTACTGTTGTACAAGGGCATTTTTTTCACAACCTGAGCTAAGAAAATTCTTCTATCATCATTTCCTTTCATATTATGCTTAAATGAATGTAAAAATCGCAATTTCAAAGAATTTACATACTTTCGATCAAAATTTGTTGAACAGTGTTACCTAAGCCGAACCCATCCATGCTGAAATTTGTAAAGAAGTATTAGTTAAAAGGGACGTATTTTTAAACTTGTTTGAGCTGAAAATGTAGATTTCGATGAGCTGTGTCCAATGGCACCACTTCTGATTTCTGGAAACGACTGCTTCAAGGCCAAATTAGGAGTAAAAAATAAAGTGAGATCATTTCGGCAATGCGAATGGGTGTCATTCGATTCGTATTCACACGTACCGGTACATGAGTAATTGATATGCCATTTTCCCGAAAATTATATTTTGACTCCGAAAATTAACGTAAATCTGAAAGTTTGGAACTTGGATTTTCGTTAATTTTCCAAATCAAAATTAAATTTTCGGGAAAATGGCATATCAATTATTCATGTTCATGTGAATACGAATCGAATGACACTCATTTTGTCCCAATAGGTCAGTAATTCGCATTGTCGAAATGGACCCACTTTTTATGTTTGATCCCTAATTTGACCTTGAAGCGGTCGGTTCCAGAAATCAAAAGTAGTGCCATTGGACACAGCTCATCAAAATCTACATTTTAAACCCAAAAAAGTTTAAAAATACGGAGCAACGGTAACTCCTTTTTAACCGAAGTATTGAACCAAATAATCAGTTCAAGGATTTAGGGATTTTAGAATTTAGATTTCTGGGCCTTCGGCATCTAAGGCCATTGAGCCCGTCACGATTTGAGGGATGACGTCCCTCGGCGAGTACATAATCCGGGGAAAGGGAATGAAGAAACGATCGGGGAAGGAAGGAAGCGGCCTGGGACCTATAAGTTAGGTACCACCCCGGCATTTGCCTAGTGTGAATGAATAAAACCCAGGAAAACATTCAGGGTGGCTGTCCTGAAAAAGCGTGTTGCACTTTTCCGACCGAGTGACCCCACCAGGAATCGAACCCGGGACATAATCAGTTCATCTCTTTGTCAAAGGGGCTATATTTTCTTGAAACCGTAAGTAGTAGTAAATTTCGACCACTGCCGGTTTTGGTATAATTTGTTGGCTGTGACGATATGGTGTTTTAAGACACTGAATCAATTACAAAGAAAACACTTGCAGCTATTTATTACCATTTTAATTCTATAGTAATAAGTGTTGAAATCGGAAATAGTTAATTTGAACAACTTCCGGGAGCGGTTAATTAATGAAGACTATGGACCCTATTTCTTGGACAATGAATCGATTACATCTCGATATCTCTTACCGTCCTTGCTCTGTGGAAATCAGTACTGAAACCAAAAGTAATGTTACATTTGAACCACTTCCGATGTGTATAGATAGTTATGATACGTTGCCTTGAGAAGCTTTGGAAAAAAAACGCTTCTTGGTATTTGTTACTGTTTTCGTTCTATGGCGATGAACGTTGAAACCGGAAATGACTAATTTGTCCAACTTCCGGTTTGAATAGACATTTAACAGAGGAGAGGAAACTATTCTTGGAATGCTGAATCGATTGCAGAAAACAGCATCTCGATATCTCTAACCGTTTGCTCTGATATCTGTCGACAAACGGGCAGACAGAAGCCGTTCTATACGACTTCCGATGCTTATGTATAGCATAGTTTTGAAGTCTAAAAGGTGTATGGGTATTCCTCGTATTATATTGGTTTAATAGGTTTTTGGACAAAGTTTTAGCACTCATCCTTTAAAAGTCGACTGAGTTATTGTAGGTCCGTATACAGTGCATTGAAGACTGGATGAAGTAGTGCCATCTGTTGAGCATTTACAGAACAATGTAAATTATTTATTGTTGAGTTCTCATTGAGCAATACGTCTGATTAAAACACAGAGGTATACCTCTAGCAATTCAGTTACATTACCCATGGTACATATAAAATCTATTTTGTGTTTGTTTGTACTTGGACCCTCTCTTTAAAATGGTCTATTTTAGGCGAAACTTGGTGTCACTAAGGGTTAAGTGTAGTTTAATATCTTTTCTCAACAGCAAGGCTATGTGAGATGTGGACCTACGATTTAACGTGGAATCCGAACAACCATAATGCGTTCAATGTTCTCCCACCTGGACTCAAACACGGTATTCTTTGCATCAAAGACGCGCGGGCTAGCCACTAAACCAGTGGATAGAGCTTAAATTCAGTTGCTGGAACCGCGTACAATGGAATATGGAACTGCTTAAGGCAATAGCTATCACGCAAAGCGAGTGTTAAGTGAAGATTTTATGTGGTCGACTAATCTCGAAAACAATTCAATCAATTGGTCTGCCAACCTTGAAAACGACTCAAGCGATCATCAACAAATTTTGCTCATTCGTATTGTTAATTAAGAGTGGTTAGAATCACTGAATATGTGAAATAAAGGAAAACTCATTTCATTCGGGTTGGAGAACGGTTTTCGTTGATCTCTTTAATTAAAAATATTTATTACACGATGAATTGATCAAATTTGGAGACAATTTAAACTACGGTAGCTTGTGTAAATTTAATCTTGTTAGATAAACTTACCTTAATTATGCATCTCAAATATAATTGCAGCTTTACTTTACTACCACTACTACTAATGAAATATTTCAGTTTTACGTCCTACGGTTATGCTGGCTAATTTAAAGGAGACGGTGATGATGAGAAGTTAATGAATTGATGGAATGAAGAAAGTGGAGGAAACGGAAGAACCCAGGGAAAACCAACACACACGGTGTTTGTCCACCAGAAGGTCTACTTCGCGCGAGCTGGGATCGAATCAGGGACTCCACACACCAGAGGTGAACGCTCTACCACTGAGCTACTGCGGCTCCTTCTCCTCCTCATCCTAGTACTACTACTACTACTAATACTACTACTAATACTACTACTACTATTACTACTACTACTACTACTACTACTACTAATAATAATAATAATAATAATATGTAAAGTGTATATACTACGTGTTACATTGCGCATTATTTTATCTTTAAAGTACTTGAATCGGTGCTAATTCCGTCTCTTAGCAAAAGGTATGGGTCACCATACTAAATTTTCTCGCTCAAATTCCTTAACTAAATCATGTTATACTGAACATATTATTATTATTATTATTATTTTAAAATATGAACAAGACTATAAAGCGCTTTCGTAAAGCCTCGGCCGAGAATAACTAACCTCCAAAAGTAAACTACCTCGTGTGGATGGTTTTCGTAAGAAATTATTTATCCCATATATTATGATTATTAATGACATATTTGTTTATAAAGTATTAGAACGATTGCATGAATCGTATTCCAGAAAATTGTAAACAAATACTAAACCCACCTCAAGACCTCTTGTGAATATTTTCATAAGAAGTAAATCACCCAACGTTGTAAAATTATTAATTAAATTTTTACTTATGAAATAAGTGACTCAGACGAACATAATAATAAATTGAGTGATTAGGTGGAATGGGCCCTGATCGAACACAGACGAATATGTAAGTAGTTAAATTTCGAAAATATGCCTGCAAAAGTTTGTTTGGTAGCTGTTATTGCATTGAATTGAATAGGAGTTCCTAAGTTCCTTTTCCAGTTTACTCAGAAAATTTGACATCTTAGCCCGAGCGGATCAAATATGAACAAAATTTTTGAGTCGTTGTTGAGAAAATTGTCTGAAAAGAAATTACCCCTTGTGGATTTTCTTTCCATAAGAAATGACTTTAATGAAATATTTGTTTATGAAATACTATCAGAATACCCGTTCTTCGCACGGGGACAATACGTTTCATTTTGGACATAAAGGGATGAATTTGGATTTAAATAGCATCGGAAGTGTCACTGTTGTGTCTTTGCGACCCCGAAAACTATGGATTCGGCACTCTCCTCGAATTTCGGAGCTGAATTTGGATTTAAACGGCATCGGAAGAGTCACTGTTCATCTCAGCGATCTCGAAAACTGGATTCGAAACTAATATGTCATTTTCGATCATTTATCGACCTTCCTCCTCCCCTAATTTGCAGCGTAAAAGTGAAATGATAAAAAAAAAAACATCCCAGGACCGAACCTCATCTATGTTGAAAATTTGATCGAGATCGGTCAGGTGGTTCAATAGGTATGAAGTCACAAACATAGTGTAGTAGTTCGGAGTACATCAGGACAAACAAACAGACAAGCAGGAGAACAGGCGAATGTACGACAGCTATTCTCGTAAAATCAGTTTTCGGTACTTAGGTGCCATGAAACATGTAACTCCGTTGAAAACCCGAATTTGATTTCATTTTCTTCACAATCACCATATTTTCTTTTCTCTGTCGTAGTTCGAAGGTTACAAAGAAAAAAGAACATAAGAAAAAGTATAGAAAGAGAAAGGGTGAAAATTTAAAACACACTTTGAGCAACAAAAGGTATTTGATGTAATTTACTTAACTTTTAGTTCATAATTTACGAAAATTTACTTCATAATACTAGCTCAGTGAAAATGACATGAACCGTAATCTTACATACTCGTATTTTGATTCTTGCGCTATATTGAATTTCTAGGATTTCCTTAATCTAAACTTTCAGTCGGAATTATTGGTATTGAGATCCACAGTTTGTTCCTGAAATGATTCTGCTAATAACGTGTATCACTCTTTCAGTGTAGTTCGTGCCGATGAGGAAAATATCATGCACTTTATTATTATTATTATTATTATTATTATTATTATTATTATTATTATTATTATTATTATTATTATTATTATTATTATTATTAGGCCCCTATTATTTACTTACTTATTGTTTGAAAAGAAACATTAGAGAAAGTACATCATATTATGCTGTATGATATATATTCGTATAGATATTTTATAAGTAATATTCCTTGGTGTTAAATTTCATAAGGAAATAAAATACGTGAATACAACAGAAAATGTTGTGTAATAACTAATAATAAAACCATTAGATATTGACCCTTACTACACAAGCATAAACCGTAATTGAATTGAATAGGAAGAAAGTGATGTAATATCTTTCATACTGGAAATAAATTTATATAATCAAAATTGATATTTACGGTAGCTTACTTTCGTATTTTAAAGAAAGAAAGAGCATACGTGAATGCAAGGCAGACACCTATCCGTTAGTTTTTATCGTATTGCCATTTCTTCCTAATAACATCTTACGTATAAATTTATGTTTGAAATTTTAGTTTAGGTCACGTTGAGCAAGGGTTCTTCACAAATGCCGACGTAGAGCATCTATTAAAAATTTTCCCAGATTCGGACACGTAGGTGTTACTTGGAATGTCCATGGGTGATATCAATAAAACGGAGAAGTTACTCATTACGCCCAAGTTTGAAGTAGTTACTCGCATTGGTATCAATAAAAAGAGAACTGAGCACTAGTCGTCTCGGCTGACCTCGAAGAAGCCCCACCCTTTTGAAGTAACCACACCTCTATTCTCGTGCCGAGTAACTACTTCGCGTTTGATATCAATAAAAATTAAAGACTCTTCTGTGATGCTAGTAACTTCTCCAAATTTGTGGAGCAAGCTAAATAGGTGACTCCGTGCGAAATATGGCAGAGTATATAATTGTTTTGCTATGTAGCAAAATTTATAAATTGCACAGAAATGTTGCAAATGGAGATTACAAAAACATAGGTTCATGAAAGAAAATGTAGAGTAGTTAGCACAACATTTTTTAGGAGAATCAACGGAAATTTGGGGTGATGCACTACGTAATAATGAAAAGATGCGGGTTTTCTGCCTTTACGTGAGTGATCCGGGATTCCAGGTCTGAATGTCAGGGGATTCTGTTGTGGCTCAAAGTACTGTGTCTATGACTACTACAAGTGTAATGTATGCGATTATTGCGAAATCTGAAAATTGATTGTTTTCGGAGGTGTGTGTAATATTCAAACAGCAAAGGCAGAGTGGCAAGAACAATATACATTTCTGGGTGCTATCGGAGCACTTGACTATAAAAACACGTGGCAATAAAGAAACCTAGTATTTTGGAGACGAATACGCTAATAAAAAGAGCTCCTTCGTGGCTAAGCGGATAGCGTACATGCCTTTGGCATGAGAGACCCGCGTTCGATTCCCGGCGGGAGCTCATATGGTTCGGATTCCAAGTTAATCAGTGGGTCCCGTCTCATATAGCCTCGCTACTGAAAAGGACATTAAACTCAAAATCAACTCAACTCAACGCTGATAGGAAGGGTGTATACATGAGAATGTATATTTTTTTATGCCAAGGTGAAAGGGGACACGTATGGTGGGGAAAACGCAATCAGATGGACGTGCTTTACGACGTGACTGGCTGTACTATTTAAAAAAGGAAACAAAGGGACCAAGTGTCTGATTTTGTTCTTAAAGCCAAACAATCTTGGACAAGACCTTGGACAACACGTGATATGCACTTGTCATGCTAATCTTCATATTGCTGGATTCCAATCAACATCCATCAGTTCCAAGAGGTTCGTTCCCGTGGTTTCAGTATTACTTTCTTGTTTCCCGTTTTCTTTTTCAAATTAGTTTTATTTTTTATTTATTTATTTTTTTTTTAATGCTCGCTCGGATATTAAAGATTATCTTTTGGATTTGTGTCTCAGTCGTAGATGTATTTGATATTTCCTTGCATTTCACTGTAATTGCCTTCAAAGCTTCGGCTTTCCTTTGTTTACTTTCTGGTAATTGTGACTGAAAGTACTACTGGAAACTTTTTTATAATATCCACAAATGCACTTTGATTGAAACTGTCGTTGCTACTTGCCCGTGGTACTTGCCGAAATGACCGCGCGACGGATGGGAGAAATGAGTAACTACTTCTTTTATTGATACGACTCAGTGCTACGTGCAGAGGAAGCGCGAGTAAACGTTCATAAATCTGGAGCAGACTAGACCTGAGTAGTGGCTTGTTTTATTGATACGAAATTGAGGGAGGAGATTACTCCAGGTGTAGTTACTCCGATTCTCGAGCAGGACTTCTCAGGAGTAGTTACTTATTTTTATTGGTCTCGATTACGTTGCAACCAGAAATATTAGTTCCAAAAGCGGAAGAATGCAGGAAAGGAGTTAACAATCTTATTGATAACAAGCAACAACATTATCAAACGTTACGATATTTTACATTTCGTTACATTTATTACCTTACCCTTATCAACAAAAGGGAATTTTTGTTGCAAAAATAGATGTGTTGTGCATTGTTGGACAAGCCTAATGAGTGAAAATCCAAAGCAATGTCCCATACGAACATGCGATTCTGACTGACATTTTATGAAATTTGTCATTGCTTACCTTTCTACTAGGCATTTTTATTTTCCAGAATCCGGAATATAAATTCCGAAAATTCCGGAATTTTCCCGAATTCTAGATTTTTTTGAGTTCTGGAATTTTTTAAATTCCGGATTTTTCCGAATTCCAGAATTTTTCTTAATTTCGGAATTTATCTGAATTTCGGGATTTTCTAAATTCTGGAGTTTTCCAGATTCCGGAAGATTTTGGCCATCCCTAGTTTCTACCCTGTATCAGAACGAAAAAAGATATCTGTGTTTCTCGAAACCTTCAATTATTAAGATAATTATAAAGCCGATATAAAATTTTCTGTATTTAAAATAATAGCACTTTAAACATCTAAGCATATTGGTATTAACATGCACTCAAAACACACATACACACACACTATACATTAATATATATGTATATTATTATATATGAGCGACTTGGGCAAACATAATGGTAAGCTCCACTTCCGGTAAGATGGAGTTATTAAGTGGGATCGAACCGCAGAAGAGTGTGTGAAGTAGTTTAATTTATGAAATGTACTGCAAATAGTAGGAGTAGCTTATTTAGTATGTGTCATTGCATTTAATTACATGGGAATGTTGAGCTTCTTCATCAGTTTACTCCAAAGTTAGAAAATGTGACATACCATTACGTTCGCCCGAGCCGCTTGTATGTATAAATCGGAGTGCAACACTTTGCGAAGATTCTTTGTATATAGAATAGTCTATCACCCTATTTTGTTTCAGTGCCCCCTTTGGAAATAAGAACGCTCAGGCTGGGAAGAACCACTGGTATACGGTATACTTCTCAAGTTCCAGTACGAACTTAATGGGTATTGAATGAAAACTCCACTACTTATATAGTTTCTTTCTTCGATTTCTCAACATTTTGGTTTTTGGACCTGTTCCCTTCTTAAACTTGACGATTCAATTAGAGCTTTTAATTAAACACAATTTTAGCCTATAGTGTACAGCGGGCAGAAGACTTGGCTGCAACCAGTGGCGTATTTAAGGGGGTCTTCCACTCTTAAGTCGGCCATACATTGACGTATTTTTCAGTCGTAAGTCGGCCATAAAATTTCATACGCTAGTCTTGTTAGCAGCTGTCAATACGTTAGTGTATGGGACCTGGCGTAAGTTTAAGTACCGAATTTTTATACGCTGGAAAAGTCTGGCTGCTTTTAACTTCGAGCGTAAATACGGCGCGTAAAAACGACTCAGATGAAAGGGTTTTCGAGCAGCAGGTGGTCTCTTGTCCTTTCTGGTCTGGTCTTATTGTTTTCAGAAGAGAAAACAGTTTTCCCCACGAATCGTTGTTCAGGTTTACTAACCAGGAATCATCATTCCAATCTAGTTTCAGTCTTTCTATTCAATGCACGATCTCGGCTAAATTAATATCAAACTTGCACAATAAATTGCACGAAACGAGACATTGGGTGATATCAATAAAAATAAGTAACTACTCCTGAGAAGTCCTGCTCGAGAATCGGAGTAACTACACCTGGAGTAATCTCCTCCCTTAATTTCGTATCAATAAAACCAGCCACTACTCAGGTTTAGACTGCTCCGGATTTATGAACGTTCACTCGCGTTTCAGTGAGTCATATCAATAAAAGGAGTAGTTACTAATTTCTCCCATCTGTCGGGCGGTCGTTTCGTTGTGATTAAGCTATGGCGCAGTATCCTAAACGCAATGGAAGGTACAAGTAGCAACGACAATTTCAATTAAAGTGCAATTATGGATATTATAAAAGAATTTCCAGTGGTACTTTCAAAGTGACAGTTACCAGAAAGCAAACGAAGGAAAGCCGAACCTTTGAAGGCAATTACAGTGAAATGCAACGAAATATCAAATACATCTACGACTGAGACACAAATCCAAAAGAGAATCTTGAATATTCGAACAAGAGTAAAAATAATAATAATAATAATAATAATAATAATTAATAAATAAACTAATTTAAAAAGACGATAAACAAGAAAGCAATACTGAAACCATGAGAACGAATGTATTGGAGCTGATGGATGTTCATTCGAATCCAGCAATACCAAGATTAACTCGACAAACGCATATCACGTTTTGTCCAAGGTCTTCGTAGATTGTTTGGCTTTAAGAACGAAATCAGACACTTAGCCCCTTTGTTTCCTTTTTAAAGAAGTCCAGCCAGTCACGTCATAAAGCACATCCATTTGATTGTGTTTTCCATACCATACGTGTCCCTTTTCGCCTTGACATCAACAAAATACATTAACATATATACCCCCTTCCTATCAACGTTGAGTTGAGTTGATTTTGAGTTTAACGTCCCTTTCAGTAGCGAGGCTATATGAGAGGGACCTACTGATTAACGTGGAATCCGAACCACATGAGCTCCCGCCGGGAATCGAACGCGGGTCTCCCACGCCAAAGGCATGTACGCTAACCGCTTAGGCACGACGGAGCTCTTCCTATTAAGGTATTCGTCTCCAAAATACTAGGTTTCTTCATTGTCACGTGTGTATAGTCAAGTGCTCCGATAGCATCCGGAAATGTATATTATTCTTGCCACTCTACCTTTAAAGCTTGCATATTACGCACACTTACCGGAAACAATCCAGTTTTCAGATTTTGCAATAATCGCATCCATGTTGTGCTAACCACTCTACATTTTCTTTCATGAACCTATAATGTTTTTTGTAATCACCATTTGCAACATTTCTATGCAGTTTATAGGCTTTTCTACGCTGGAAAACAATCATATACTCTGTCATATTTCGCCCGGAGTCACCTATTGAGCTTGCTCCACAAATTTGGAGAAGTTACTTGCATCACAGAAGAGTCTCTGATTTTTATTGATACGAAACGCGGAGTAGTTACTCGGCTCGAGAATAGAGGTGTGGTTTCTCCAAAGGGGCGCGGCTTCTCCGATGTCAGCCGAGACGACTAGTGTTCAGTTCTCTTTTTATTGATATTAATGCGAGTAACTACTACAAAGTTGGGAATAATGAGTAACTTCCCCGTTTTATTGATATCACCCATTATTGCCTAATTAAAATCCATAATTAATTTTCATTGCATGGAGAAAAAATATTTAAATCCCATATTTCCTAATTTGAATTCTCAAATGATAAGAGCTCCTCCATGGCTATATAGTCAGCGTACGCGTCCTCGGTGCGGGGTGCCCTGTTCTATTCTCGCCGGGAGCTCATGCAATTCGGATTCTACTTCTCATATAGGCTCGCTAAACTTTTCGAACCTGATGCCTTTCGACTAGGAACTTAAGATTAAATTTAATATTTGGACATTAGTTTTTTTTTTCCACACAGATAAAGGCGCAAATGAAGATGAAGTCACACCTTCAGAGTTACCCATGTTGTGATACTGAAATGAAATCTTTGAGTTTAACTTCCCATGATTATGCCCTTTAGACTAAAGGATACAATGATTAAGGCAAGTGAATGATGATGAGAGAATTGGAGGAATGAAATGTGGGAGGAATCGAGAATACCCTGAGAAAACCCACGGACATGATGTTGCCCACACAAACTTATTTGCACTGGGATTGAACCAGGGACCTCACGCACCAGAGATAAGTGCTTTAGCACTGTGTCGCCGTGGCCCCCTGTTGTGGTATTTAAAAAAAAAAAGTATGACTGTCGACCAATTCTCACCGAATTGAAAATGATCTATAAATCATATGTTGCTCCCACTATTGAATACTTTTCTCCTATCTGGTCTATGGCCTGTCCTACTCATTTAAAAAAAATAAATTCCTTAATTAATTTCTTTTTAGCCATTGTACCCTACCTCACCTCCGAACACTTCCAAAAAATGACGGTTTAAAATCCCTCAATATCAAACCTTCCCTAGTGAGAAACAAAATTTCTGACCTAATATTTTTGCAAAAAATTGTAAATGCCCACATATCATGTGAACATTTGTTAAGTCAGATCAATTTTCGCGTACCCGCTAGAACAACACGATTTTGTGATCTCTTTAACACTCGAGCGACAAGAGTTAATATTGTCTAGAGGTCCCTTCAAAAACCGAATTGTCAGTACCTATAATCAGTTACCAGAAACTGTAGACGTTTTTTCAAGTGAGTATACTTTCAGATCATCTATAAATAAGCTATTTTTGTAATGTCGCTGTTGTGTTGTACCATCTTGACCTCAAATTGTTATTAAATTATTATGTTATCAAATTGCTAAAATGTTTAGTGTAAAATGACCTAGTGCCGTATTTAAAACCTGTTATAAATAAATAAATAAAGAAAAGAAAAGAAAAATGAAAGATAAGGTTAGCGCAATCAGCAGCAATGTTTCTTCCAGGCATACTTGCAGGAACTAGGTTTCCTCCGGCCGAACACAAATAAACCTCATCCCAATAACAAAGATAGATTAGAGTTTACTGTTGTGCAGGACACTCCTTCACCAAATAATAAAATATTTTGTTTTATCTCACGCTTCCCTGAAGATATTTTTCGAAGAAAGCATCACCTACCTACGAAGTAAGTTTAAATAGTAGTAATCCTGACCTTGAACAAGATACTATCCGATATTTCCCTGATAACACGGAGCAAAAAAATGCGTTTGAGTATCGAAATTCGATGACAATTCTTGCTATTTTGACAATGTGCTGCTTGTTATTTTAAGTACTTTCTAAACTTTACAAGAATTTATAGCGAAATAGGTTCAGAAAGTAACTATTTTTTCACGCGATCTTGACATTACTCGTAAAAAAAAAATTAATAAACCACGATATATAATGTTTCTTTCTTCGTATATTATTCCAAACCTCAGTTTGTGCAAATATTTAAATCTAATAATAATTCTATTTCACCATTAATGCTTACATACTAAGTCAAATAGCAAATAGTTGAACCGCTCGATTTTGTGTGGATGCTTCCCAGCCGTAAAAGTTCTAGTTCAATTCGAGGTACCGGCCATGTTGAATATTTTTTAACATTGTATTATATCTCATCATGACGGTGACATGTTTACGAACACTTAGCTGAAAAGCATAATAGATGTAAAACTAAGACCAAAATTGAAAATTACACCCATTTGCAGGAAATACACTCATAAATTTATATTAACTTATTAAAACATTTCTCAATCTCAGTGCTGGGACTACTATCAAACCTTCCTTGATAAATGTTAACTTAAAGTATATTGCCATAAAATATTATGTAACACTCAATACTTGTCATTTAAATAATTTATTTCACGGACAACTCAATCGTTTTACTATGTTTATAAGTAGTATGTGCATCACTATTAGGAGAATTGACATAATTGACGCAATCTGCTACTTAATAGTGTATATTTTTCATAGACATTACATATTCAACATAGTAGAAACTCATCTTCAAGACTGCTTCTTGCGGATGTTTCCATGTTGCAGGCTATTAATTAAACATTTATTTATGAATTATGAACTATCACCTAAGGCCTTTTTCAGAAATTCGAAAAAAATTCTCCCTCAAGAGTAAACTACTCGTTGTGGATCTTTCCAGGAAAAAATAGTTATGTCGTATTGTCAGGTTATTAATATACCATTTATTTATGAAATACGAACAAAATTAACTGACTCGTGTTTGAGAAAATATTTCGATAAAAAATTTCAGGTGTTGCATACTTCTCAGGCATTTGTTTCATGGTTAAATGATAATGAAAAACAAAGGACAACCATTTCCCCACTCTAACAGTAAGTTGAATCTTTATTGTTTGGAGTGCTTTGCCAAATGAACACCATACATCACTGGCATTATAATTAATTGTATGTGTAATATATTTGCTTATTATATAGTGCATGCAGGAAGAAAGAAAAAAACTGATCATAGGTAAATTAAAAACTCCAACCTGAAGTAGGCTCAAATCTTGCAAACGGTGCGAGATTTTGAAAAAGTAATCAACAAAATCTCTTCTTTATGGTATCTCTTGCCAATTTTTATCAAGACGTCTTTCACTTGTGTCTGTAAAGGGGCATGTACAAATGTGAGGAATAACAAGGAGATTCATGCTCATATGTGAATGATGCGTTGTGTAGAGAGCACAGGTTCAGCTAGTCTATATATTAAAATGCTAGATTTATACGTTTGTTTGCAATCCTTTGGACAATGAGATCCCGAAAACCACAAGTGTTAGAAAGGTGCCGCTTTTACTGGTCAATTCCAAATTTTATGTAGATTGTCCAGTTCTCATCCAAATTTTCAAATATCCTATCGTTATTGCTCTATTCAACAATTTAGGGGCCGTTTTGAGCCCATAAGATTAACATTGTTGCAGGCCGAAACTACGGTGTTAGGCAAGCAGTAGAAAAGTTAAGTATAGCGAGTTGACAGACATTACAGGTGCTTTGCTTAAATCTGAATTGATAAACCTATTGCATGCTGGCAACTTCAAAGGTCTCAAGAGACGCAATGAGGTGTATTCGGACGGATATGGATTTATTAGAAAAAAATGTTTCCACTTTATATCGTGTCACTCAACATCTATACATAACACTTCACTTCCTTTGTGAGTCTCCCATCTTTTACTTGTGTGAGTAAGGAGACATGGACGAAGGGAAGGAGATTCATGATCAAAGCAGAACGATGAGCTGAGTAGACAGCGCAGGCTCAGCTTGTCTATATATTAAAATGCTAGATTTATATGTTTGTCTCCAATTCTTTCGACAATGAGATCTCGAAAACCACACGTGCTAGAAACGTGATGTTTTCGTTGGTCGATTCTGAATTTTGCGTAGATTGTCCAGTTCTACAAGTAACTGAATTTTTAAAAAACGTGGCCGTTATTTCTTTATTACATTTTCAGGGGGAGGAAGTGTTGAAATTAAAAAAAATAAAGAAATTTTCCTGTAAGTTATACATCCTAACGCAACATAGATGTATATAGGGGTGGCATATCCCTCAGGCGTTTGTTTCATGGTCAAATGATAATGAAAAACGAAGAATAACCATTTCTTCAGGCTAAGATAAATCTTTATTGTTTGGAGTGTTTTGCCCATTGAACACAGTATATCACTAACACTGTAATTGTATATGTAATGTATTTGCTTATTACATACTGCATGCAAGAAGAAAGAAAACACTGACCATACATGAATTAGAAACTCCAACCGGAAGTAGGCTGTCTTACAACCGGTGTGAGATATTGAAGAAGTAATCAAAAACATTCTCCCTTTATGATACCCCTTGCCGATTTTTATCAAAACGTCTTTTATTTGTGTCTGCAAAGGGACATGTACAGATGTTATGAGGAATGACAAGAAGATTCATGCTCATATGTGAATGATTCGCTGAGTAGAAATCGCAGGTTCAGCTAGTCTAGATAATAAAACGCTATAATAACAGCAAAAGCACCTGAGCTCCAACCTATAAACTTTGATTTCAAACCTTTGATTTACTGTTGTTTGTGATTTCACGTTTAACAGAAACAAAATTTTAAACTATGTGTACTTTAAACAAATTATTTAAGTAGACCTTTTTCATATAAAGTTTACTTTTTTAAAATTATTGTTCAAAGCCTTTGTATTTTAATAAGCTTTTTCGAAAATCAATGTAAATAAATTGTGCTACCATCTTTGGAGTTCTTTTAAACTACACGTTTGTGGGCGTTTATATGTTTGTGGCCAATCCTTTCGACAATGAGATCTCGGAAACTACAGGCTCTAGAAAGATGACGTTTTCAATGATCAATTGCAAATTTTGTGTGGATTGTCCAGTTATAATTGAATATTTAAAAACATGGCCATTATTTCTTTATTACATTTTTACGGGTACACTGGAAGTGTTGAAATTAAAAAAGAAAAAAAACCAAACCATGATATCCTATATATTATAAATTCCAACAACACATAATTGTTTACAAGGGTTGCATGCCACTCAGGCGTTTGTTTCATGGCCAAATGATAATGAAAAACGAAGGATATCCATTTCTCCACTCTAACAGTAAGTTGAATCTGTATTGTTTGCAGTGTTTTGCCCAATGAATATTCTTTGGAGTGTTTTGCCCAATGGAATGTTTTGCCCATCATATATCATTGACATTATAATTAATTGTGTGTGTAAAGTATTTGCTTATTACATAGTGCATGCAAGAAGAAACAAAACACTGATCATGCGTAAATTAAAAACTCCAGCCTGAGGTAGGTTCAAATCTTGCAAACGGTGCGAGATATTGAAAAGGTAATCGACAAAATCTCCCCTTTATGGTGTCTCTTGCCAATTTTTATCAAGACGTCTTTTACTTGTGTCTGTAAAGAGACATGTATAAATGTGAGGAATAACAAGGAAATTCATGCTCATATGTAAATGATGCGCTGTGTAGAGAGCGCAGGTTCAGTTAGTCTATATATTAAAATGCTAGGTTTATATGTTTGTCTCCAAAGAAAAGTTTATATGTTTATCTCCAATCTTTTCAACAATAAGATCTCGAAAACCACACGTGCTAGAAAGGTGCCGTTTTCACTGGTCGATTGCAAATTTTGTGTAGATTGTCCAGTTCTAATTTAATATTTTTTTAAAAAACATGGCCGTTTATTTCTTTATTATGTTTTTAGGAATACACTGGAAGTGTTGAAATTTTTAAAAATTAAATCATCATATCCTACTAGTTATACATTACGACAACATATTTGTATACAGGGGTTGCATGTCTCTCAGGCGTTTATTTCATGGCCAAATGATAATGAAAAACGAAGGATAACATTTCTCCAGTCTAAGATGAATCTTTATTGTTTCGATTGTTTTGCCCGATGAACACCATATATCACTGGCATTATAATTAGTTGTGTGTAATGTATGTCCTTATTACGTATTGCATGCAAGAAGAAAGAAATGAATTAGAATTAGAATGAACATGAATTAGAAACTTCAACCGGAAGTAGGTTTAAATCTTGCAAACGGTTCGAGATATTTAAAAAAAATAATAAAGAAATCTATCCTTGTCGATAAGTGTTGTATTATTTGTGGTGAAGTTTTTGCCAGTGAGCATATGTCCACGATCCTTGTAAAGCAGGTCAGTTCTGTTTCACTATATCATTTTATGGTATTTCTATAAAACTTGACAGTCATTTTTGTAGTAGTTTATAGTTCAACAAAGTCCTAGCTCTGGTTGTAATGTACACTCTAAGAATTATAACTATACATATTTGTTGCGTTATCATAGTTAAAGCTTTACTCGATCTCTGGTTATATTTGTTAAAATAGGGGTAAACTATGAATCAGATAAGAATGTTTCAAACCGAATTATGGTTAATTTCATTTAGAAGGTAATCAGAAATAAATCCGTAAGTCAAAGACGCATACAAGAATTATATTGGGAGGGGCACTGGTTTTCCTGGGGCAAATTCAATGAGAATAAATTATATTGAAATTTGTAAAATTAAAATCCATTTCTTGGTCCAAATCTTTCTGTTTCTTCTATGCTTTTTTTTATTCTTTTCCTTAACAAAACAATGTTTACAGCACCTGCATTTATAACCATGGTTTCAGATAGATCCATCTTGTTCAAGCAACTTGAGTAGACTGGAAAACGACCGCGTGCTGAAACAACAGGCAAGTGGAAGAGTGAAAAATGACCGCTTCTTTTTCTTCTTCTTTTACGCGCCTATTTTTACACTAGGTGTATGGGGAACTTACGGACCGAAATTTACGACATCAATTTACGGACCGAAATTGCGCGCTGAAATTAACGCTCCAGGGATAAAGTTCGTCAAGTCCCCCCCCCCTTCCGAAATAAAATCATAAATACACCGCTGCAAAATAATAATAATAATAATAATAATAATAATAATAATAATAATAATAATAATAATAATAATAATAATAATAATAATAATAATAATAATAATAATAAAACTGTCCAAATGCATCTTCAGCAGTATCTCCAATTATGTGCGAATGACGTAACAACTACTTAAAGTCATGTAAAGGGACGCCCCTAGGATTTTTTCCAACGGGACCAAAAGACCGATTCAAATGGGGCACACATACGTTGATGCACGCATGCCATAATACATCATATATGTGCACATTTCTTTATTAACTACACTAAATAAACTATAGTACTCAGTCCCTTTAGAACTTAATACAAATGTATTAAGTATTATAGTATGTCTGAGCAATTCTAAGAACTGAACATTCTTCGAAACCGGGGGGGAGGGAAGAGTCAACTGCCCCTTTGCCCTCTGCTGTGGACGGCCACGATCATGTGTATGTTCCACCTGGCGTTATTATTCTTTTTTAATGTATTTGTACAGCGGGGGACACTTCTAAATGGTACACCTTAGCCGTAAATCTCCATATGGCTGTACCATTTAGAAGTGTCCCCCGCTGTACATAGGCTCTACTGTAGATAGAGTATTCATGTGTATTACATATTTATGTGAAATATATACTGTAAGTTAATACATTACTAAACTTCTATCTGAAAATGACGGATGAATGTGGCTTAAGGCGGCAGACTACTAAATATTTTTGAAAAACTAATAATTTTTCTTTTGCCCGTTTTTCGTAAGTGGAAAGAGGTAGTAAATTGTAACTTACCATAATAATAGATAATGTTATTCTACACCCGAAAATACCAATCGGAAATGTTTTCTGTGTTGCCATCCATAGAAATTACAGTGTAACCAGAATTTGAATTACTCAAAAATCTAGGTAAAGGCAGCGCCTAGATAAATGAACTCAATGGTAATTGATGACTTATCATGCTGTCTATGTTTCTTGTTTACTACTTTTTAAATAATATTTGTATTTATTTTGTAATAACTTATTTATTTTGTAATAATTTATGTAAGTTAACAGCATGATAAGCCTTCAATTACCGTTGAGTTCATTTATCTAGTCGCTGCCTTTACCTAGATTTTTGAGTAATTCAAGTTCTGGTTACACTGTAATTTATATGGATGGCAACACTGAAAATTCTTCCGATTCGTATTTTCGGGTGTAGAATAACATTATCTAATTATCTATTATTATGGTAAGTTACATTTATTTACCTCTTTCCACTTACGAAAAATGGGCAAGAGAAAAATTATTAGTTTTTCAAAAATATTTAGTAGTCTGCCCCCTTAAATTGAAACCTCTTAGAAAATGTAGGGGAAATATGAACTATATTCTTTTAGTGTGCTATGGAAAGGAAGAGAGAAAATAATAAAATAACTGTAATCTGTTAGATCGACGTCGAATACAAACGTGTTAACACCCAAAGAATTGCGACAGGGCAGAAACAGATACCTCATCTTTCAGACCTCCACATGGGTGGACGGGTTAGGATGACTAAAGCCGAAAGAAATTTCTAATGCGTGTTCATCTCTTGAACCATGACATGTCATGATTACACAAGGAGGAAAATGTCTTACTCAGTGGGTGCCACAGAAAAAGGATCCTCTCCTGGAAATGCAACATTGTCTATTGTTGTCCATGCAACAAAGGGCGGAAAGCCTACATATATTGTATATGGAGTTAACCGACTTTTTTTTTTTTTGGTTGGAAAGGCGTTTGATCCATTCCACCTGTTGGTAACTTGGTTATATTTTCTTCTTCTTCTGGGGTTTTGTATAATAATTATACTTTTCTTGTTAGTGTGAATAACTTCAGAGGTTGAAGGATAAGCCCATAATCAGAATACCCTTACGTCATGCTTGGTATCCCAAGGCAAAGAAGTGAAAGTTGAATCATTTTTTTCTCAGAAGAAAGAAATACTATCTGTGATTCATCTTTCTTCCCGGAGAGGCCAAGAGCACTCACATAGCTTTATTTTTCATTTTACCTTTCCATTCCGGAATGCTATTTCTACAGGTGCAATGGTATAAAAGTGCTTCAAAAAATAAAAACGCGGTTTTATGTTATGAGTAGTTTAAACTGAATCATCTGAAGACAAGTATTTCCTGTTGAAACCAATTGACGGTGCTCTTGAAGACATGACATGCTATTTTGTCACAATTGTTCACTTTAGGCTACGCTTGCTTCTTTTATTACGGATAATAAATCTTAGGCTTACGACCGAAAGGGATTTTTCAAGATCAATTTCTTAACACCTACTACCTCCTCCCAATGCACTTGCATTTTATAATTTTCGTAAGAAGTAATGATGTCATTTTTCTTGTTCTTCGGGAAGTTTATTTACAAGTATAGGAAAATTGGGTAACCATGGTCACATTTCGCTACGGATTGGTTTGATTTGGATGAAAAAAATTGTAGCTTCTTGTCTTGATGATGAACAATATTCAATAACCCTACACATAACGATATATGCACAAATACAGGAATTACAGTAATCCATCTCTGAACACTGTCTTTTGTCCACAGCTTTGCAACGAACGAATCAATTTTTGCATAATTTCCTTTGCGGTGTGAAATGTAACGCTAGGTCTGTTATGTTATCGAGAACTGTATTCTAATGTAACGAGGACAGCGTAACAATGGTATGTATGTCTATATCTACTGTATCTTGAGATGAAGGATGGGATATTGCCTGCTGTTTCGAGGTGGATAGTTTTACAATTATGTGGCTAGAGCAAAAACTTCTCTTCTATCTCCGTTAGGCTAAAAGACAAAATCGTAGGATATTAACTAAAAGAAACCTGCCTTACACGAGTAATTTGATCTCGTAATATTCTGAAGGCCTAATGGAAATAATACGATATCTTTTGGTCTAGCTAGCTGAAACGGGTCCCTTGCTTAAGATTATGTATGAGGTCTATCCAAATTATCTATAGAATATAATTAATTACCCAAATACTGTCAAATAAATTTGTACGCGTTTTGACATATAAAGAAACATGAAATTTGAGAAGTACCAAGGTCTTCGAACCAATATTCATTACAATCACTTGAAAGCAGGAGAACTTATTTCATTTTAACTTTCATGCATAAAAAACTGATAGTGCAATAGATTCAAAACATTTGCTCTCAGAAATCAAACTTCACGTACCACGAATCCCCATAGTGGCATATTTAATCTCTCAGCCCAAAAGGACCAATACTTTGAATGTATTGCGTGTCAGAAATATATGTTTATTGTATAATAAGATATCACAAGGGCACCCAGAAATAGACATTTTTAGTTATAGAGAAAATTTTATTCTATACTAGCGTACATTACCCGCTTCGCTGGGTTGAAATAAATAATTTAAATGCACATCTTTGTATCTCATGTATTTTATTGCCATTTTCTTACCTTTTTAACTTTTTTATATCGTATGATACGAACCATGTAACTTGTCATCAAGTTCTGAAGATCATATAATACGATGTTGTAGATTGATAATAACCTACATTTTATGTTGACGTATGATGTTCACCTTCTCCAATCCCCCAAGTTGTATGTCTGAATTTGAATCTATGCTGAATCGTAAGTATCAGTGTTCATCTTAGCGACCCTGAAAATTATGATTCAACACTGATATAGGTCATTTTTGACCATTATATATATATATATATATATATATATATATATATATATATATATATATATATATATATATATATATATATATATATTTCCCCCTCCCCATGTTGTGGGCCATGGCATCGCAAGTGTCACAATTCATCTCAGCAACCCCCAAAAATGTGGATTCAGCAGTAATATAGGTCATTTTCGATAATTTTTAAATATTTCTTCCTCCCCTCCACCAAGTTTTGGATTTAAACGGGATGGAAAGTCTCAACGTTCATCTAAGGGACCAAGAAAATTATAAATTTGACACTGATAGTGGCCATTTTCGATTATTTTTATATATCTCTTTTACCCCTCTCCCAAGTGGCGGGGCTGATTTTGGATTTAAACCAGATCGGAAATGTCACTGTTCATCTGAATGATCCCGAAAACTATGGATTAGACGTTAATATTGGTCATTTTCGATCATTATTATATATAGCTTCCCCTCTCCCTCCTCCGTGCTGCGGTACATGGCGTCAGAATTGTCACTGTTAATCTCAGCTACTCTTAAAACTATGGATTCGACACTAATATTAGTCATTTTCGATCATTTTAAAATGTTTATCCCATCCCCTACGTTGTACTCTCCCCCTCCCCAACTATCAGGGCTGAACTTGGATTGAAACAGCACAAGAATTGTCACTGTTTTCCTCCTCGATCCCGAAAACTATTGATTCAACACTAATATCGGTCATATTTGATCATTTTTAAATTTCTCTCCCCCTCCCCTTCCCCTACGTTGTATCGTCAAAGAGAATAACCTAAAGTAATCCCTGCCCCCTAACTCATGTATGTTGAAAATTTGATTGGGATCGGACGGGTGGTTCAAAAGTGATGAAGTCACAAAGGCAGTCATTTTTTTACGTATATCTCCTCTTCCCCGTCCCTTACGTTGGCTCGTCAAAGTGAAACGGTAAAAAACACCCGAGGCCCGACCCTCATATATGTTGAAAATTTGATCGAGATTGGTTGGGTGGTTCAAAAGTTATTAGGTTTTATTAGTTTTTATATATACACGTCCCCCTCCCCTAGGATCTACCGTTAAGGTGAAATTACAAAAATGTTTCCACAACCGAACCTCATGTATCTTAAAAATTTGATTGAGATCGGTCGAATAGTTCAAGAGTTATTAAGTTACAAATATAGTCACTTTCAGTCTTATATAAATTGATTTTTATATATCACCCCTCCTTCTCCTCCCCTACGTTGCTGCATCAAATTTAAATCATGAAGACGATCCCAAGCCTGAACCTCATTTATGTTGAAAATTTGATCAAGATCAGTCGAGTGATTCAGGAGTTATTAAGTTTTATTTACTTTTTTATACCCCCTCTCCCAAATCTCAGTTCTACCATCAAAGTGAATAGCCTAAAACCAGCCCAGCCTCAAACCTCATCCATGTTACAAATTTGAGCTCTATTTGCACATGTATTTTAAAGTATTAAACATGAACTTTGCTATCGTCGTGTATTTTAAAGTGTATTATCATACAATAATGGAAAACTGTAATTTCGCATTTTCCTGTTGTTTTCCGAAATAAATAAATAAGCATGCTCTATCAGACACTCTCTCTCTCTTAAAAAAAATAAAATAAAATAAAAACGAATATTATTGCGGTACAATGAAAAATCCAAAGGTGAAAACATGTAGACTATCAATCGATAGATCTCAACAAATTTACATGCTTGAAGATGCGTAGTTTTTGAGACAATTTTTACAAGCTATTTTCCCTTAACACCTTCCGTACCAGTGAAGTACATGCGTACGTCATGACGTTTGGATTAACCGCTGACGTACCTGGTTCGTCACGAGTTCTCTCCAAGAATTCACTTTTCTTCTTGCTTGACATTGTGAGACAGAATCTGGTATTGCTGGGTATCTTGATATGACAGTTTGTCGTTTTTATTATACAACACCAACAGAGGGTTTTATAAAGTTTGTTCTGATAATGTTGAAAATCTGGTATTTGGGACCTGAGAAGTCAATTAGAACCTGGAGTGGAAGGGGTTAACGTGAAAATTGATTCTATACAAAAACAGAAGCACACCACTTATTAAACCTAAACGGACATCAAAATCTCTACGAATTCTTTTATTATGACACTAGCAATAGGACAGTACGCATGTGGTTAATAAGATGTAATAATTTAAAATTGGCACTAACCCTTATACTTTAATTTTCGTTAATTACGTAATGTATGAAGAAAATAATATACGTGAGGATAGGTTCTCACTCGTAGTCAACATTCATAATACAATCATGTTCAATTACTACTTGTAAATGTACAAAGACATGCTTTTAATTGGAAGTTGTTGACTAAAGAAGTTTTTCCAGGCGAATATTCACTTTTGCTGGTGAATGTACTGTTATAATTGGAAATGTATCCTATAACTTTTCTCTGAATAATATTTAATACGACAGATACATAGACCTATAATTTCTAAGTAATGTTTTATTACTTGTTTTAATAAAATTATTATAACAAGTAGTAAACAAGTAATAAAGTCGCAATTCTCATAAATTTACCCCATCTTCAGTAAAAATTACATAGGAGACTATTTCACTTGATAGCCTCTGCCATCTTTTATTTATTATTATCATCAGTGGCGTATTTACGATTTTGTTTCGGGAGGGGCTTTGCTAACTTTCGGGGGGGGCTTTGCCTGGAAATGTGAAAATTCTGCAAGTTATTTCATTTACTTTACTATACTAAGTAAGATTTCGGGGGGGGGCTTCATCCCGGAAGCCACCCCCCTAAATACGCCACTGATTATCATTATTATTTTTTTTAAACAAAATCAGTTTGTCTCTCGTGGCACCTCCTGCCACAATTTCTCCTTATTGAATCAGGAGGTGATAGAAATATACTACTACTTTCGGTATCGATAATTGACTTCCATATAGTGAAAACGGTTATAGGAGCCAAAGAACTTTTTTTTTTTTTTATGGATTCAGTATCAAAAAATTGATTTGATCTCACTTTTATTTCTCTACTTGAACTGGAATTAATCAGAAATAGTAGATCTTTCTCTTCAAAATTGACTTCTATATAGTAATAATCATAAAAAATAACAATAAACTGTTTTAACATGGGATCAGGTGCATTAGATGAATAGGTTCCAGTTTTCAGATTATCCCTCTATTGCAGCCTGAAGTTTCAATATTGTTGATTTATCTGTTTTTAAATTGAATTCACATAGTTTGAAAGTCTACTGCCGTTTCATAACTGTGAAACAAAATTTGCTTGTTTCAAGTTGCTATGCATGCTAGCTAAGCCCTCCTTCACAATTACCATTCTTTAAGGAATCATTATGGTACAACTGAAGTTCGCTTGTGTCATTTTCAATTAGAAATTAAACCTTCCCTTAAAATTTCTTGGGTGCATTCAAAGCCTTAAAAATCACCTGTGGGTATCCCTGTTCTACCCATAACTAAGTGTTATCAGTGCTAAAGAATAAATAGTGAAAAATAACTTTGGATACACAATTCGCAATAACTTTCTTCCAGAAAATTCTGTTCACAGAAAAAGAAATGAGACTGGTGCAATTGGACACTATTCCCTAAAGATCGTGTCCTGCACACAAGAATGACAATAATAGCAATTTAATTTACATTAGCTTCGTAGGAGGGGACAATTAGGCTTCGTAGGAGGGGACAATTAGCCTTCTCTGGGACGGTTTGAACACCCCCCGAAAGTATACCTGGAAGCAATACTAATATTATCATTCAATAAGATATACACAGTGGTACTATTCAGCCGGTTCGCTAGAAGAGATTGTTAAAATATTTCGAGTTCGCAGAACCGTTTGTTATACTCAGACATAATAGTAAAATTTACCCTGTTATACCCAGGATCCTAGGAACAGTAAATTTTAGTTTAACTACCTTTTTTTTAGAAATTCTTACAGCTAAAACAAATGATCTATCAGAACAAAGGATTAAACATATGATCTATCTATTTCTTAATCTCAAACGCTCAGATATCAAGAATAAGAACTGGGATCACATAAGTGTAGTGGTGAGGGCTAATTATATCTGAAAAGCATACATACCATTGTCAACAATTGTCGATCCATTGCTGGATTAAGGTCTTCCCAATTCTTTTTGGCAACTACCTATCTTGGATAATTCGTTTCCAAGATATTCGCGGAGAGTTCCTAAATTCACACCACCTTCTATTAGGATGCTGTGTAGGTTTTTACTTGCCACTTGTAATATCCAGTAAAAATTTTGCTTTTGTCTGCCTTTATGGTTTGTTTCCTAAGAGAATTACAACTTATCTATGTATCTACCCATCTATCCATGTACTCTCTCTCCCTCTCTATCCCCTCTCTCTCAGAACAGGTTGTTAAAAAATTAGAATAACAGCACTGGAAATACACGTACAAAGCATCGGGAAACGATGAATTTGAAGTGTGGATACGCCAATAATCTATTTTTTAAAACTTTTCTTTTAAATTTGAAACGAGTTTTGTTCAAAACTAATACTAGTATAAAGATACGAAGTAGACCCCCCCCCCAAAAAAAATTTATACACGCAACTACCAAGGCGATACAAAATATTCTACTTTTGTTATATTAGACACTTTCCTTTATTTCTTCAAGGGGATTTTAAAAAAAATAGATGTTCCAAAACATTGATTTAAAACGCCAAACGCGAAAGAGCAAATACGTATTTTAGAGTTATGTTATTCTCTTTGTTAAATAAGTGTCATATACTTTTTTCTCACTCTCTTCACGATGAAGGTAATCAAAACCCTTGTCACTATCTATTTAATCATCTGTGTTTGACGGAAGGTAATATACCACACAAGAAACAAGAGCCTTCAACACGTGGTGATAAACAAATTTTACGTTTCTTCTCTCGTTTGTTTCACTAGAAAGGCAGAGGTCTTTATTTCGTGACTATACGTAACGGCAAGATTTGCGTATTCTCTAACGTAGGCTAACGTGACAAAGATCAAAGCCAGGCCACGCGAATAGAGGATAACATAAAGCACCGTGACTTATGCTATGTTGCTAAATCTTTCGTGATTAGCGATCAGGGTTGTAAAATCCATATTAACTAAAAATTTTGTTTGGTAATTCTTCATTCCTATACAGGAATGAATAGTCATTTTTTAAAAACAAATTATTATTTTTCGTATTAAGTGGGGGCGGTATGTGACTTTGTGACTACGTTACAGACCATCCCCTGATGCGTAGTACATTTGCTTCAGTCTCCGTTATTTCTGGATTTCTACCTCCGAGATTGCAATTTATTAATCCAAATATCTGTTCCACGGACAAAGACGTCAATGGGAGGCAATTTATCCTCAGTTTCATAAAATAACAACCGTGTCTTTATATGCGCTGTCATCATATTTTCGCGGGTGCACCAAATTTTGAATTTAGACATATCATTAGACTTCACCAGACATATTTGCGTACGGAGTCGTTTTTTCGATTTTCGGCTCGGGGAAGGATTGGCAGGAGTCAAAATGTAGGTTTCTGACTTTTTCTAAGAACGCCTCCCCTATTTGCAACCAACAGTACATATTTGTTATGCTTATGTTCTCCATAACATGATAAATGATCTTGACAACGGGTATTAATGTCAAATCCATAATTTTCGGAATCACTGAGATGAATAGTGATACCGCTTTAGTCCAAGTTTAGCCCCATCATCATGAGAGGAAGGAGTAAAAATGACATGCCTAAAGTAACCAATGCTATTGGATACATAGTTTTCGGGACCAGTAAGCTAATTGGTGATAGTTCTGCTGCCATTTAAGCGGAAGTTTCGGCAAGAAGACACATGTCAGCTGATCTAGAAATTGCTCTGGACAAAAGCAACATTAAAGGAGTTACTCTTCCTTATTTATTCATTTCATGCGTTTCTTTACTTTGAAATATTTTTGTTAAACCTTATCCTCCCCGTGAGAGAGAGGGGCAATTCAGCGGTGCATGTCGTCCTGGGTTTAATTCTCGGTAGGAAAGCACAACAAATTTAATGTCACAATGATTCACTTCGTGATCAAATGATTCAAATTATGTCTCATTTAGCCGAAAGGGCATAATTATTGGGCTTTAAGCTAAAGAACATAACATAGGGGAGACCGGGGACAATTGTAACGTTAGTCAATTGTAACATTGGCCATTAGTTGTAGAAGTGAGTTTCGGAATATCATGTGTACATGTCATTGGAGTCACGCAAGCAAGGTGTATGTGGGAAGAAAACAGAGCGTCGTTAGTAAAGTGTGGAAGACTGGACAAGAACAAACATGATTTTGACAGAGTAAGTAAATTTTTAACAGACTTGGTTTTATTTTCTCTTGATAGATATGCGTTTACTGTTAATAAATACCCTAAGCGTGTGTAATCTATGTTCTTTTCTTGACAACGTGGATATTACGTTTGATGCTTTGACTCAATGCAATCATGAGAAATCATGGTATTTATCACTGACCGCTGAACGGGTACAAATGTAACATGACGGTCGGGGACGATTCTAATACGTTAGAATCGTCCCAGATAAAGTTGTACTGAACATTATGAAAATGAACTAGATATGACTGAAGATAATACAATTGATGTAATTAATAAAACTATGTACGTATTACGTATGCTTTACCGGAGCCACAAGTACGTAGGGAGGACCCGACCCTCCAAAAAATCTTTGGCAGCCTTAGTGTATAATATATCATTAAGGTTACTATAGGGAAAAGAAGAGACTTTCATCCCATATTACATTATGGGGCCTCCCTAACTTCTTTATAGGGATGCACGCGAGACGAGACGAGAAATGGAAAAGTCTCGTCTCGTCTCGCAGCCTCAAATGTTGGTCTCGTCTCGCGTCTCGTCTCGTAAATGCTAAGTCTCGTCTCGCGTCTCGCATAAAATTTTGAGTCTCATCTCGCGTCTCGCGCGAGACTTTCTCGCATGGTCTCGCAGTCTCGCATATATTCTGGGTCAAAATTTTGCAATGTGTTATTCTATGGCTGTTAATGAATGATGATGTGATATTCTGTCCGAAGTCAGGAATTTGACCTAAAAGTCCCTTTGCAAGGTGAATCCATGGTGGTTTGCCATTGCTTTCCCTGGGATGAATGTTCATAACATCCTAAGGAGACGGAACTTAGAGTTCAACATGGTATCCGAACTTGTGTCCCCCTCCGCTCCAAATTAAAAGAAAAGTTGTGCTGGAATTCGATTGCTGGACCATTAATTTTCGTCATGTTAATAGCATAATTTACAGCAAAACCAGCATAAATTGTTGCTGGATCCAACATTGTTTTCCAGCTTAGAGGTCTCCAGCAATATTTGGCTCTTCTAAAATATCGTTGTCACTATCAACATTTACACGTTTTGGTCGTTTTCTTGAAAGGTGATTTTCCATTATAAAGATGTTTTTATACCACCAAAAGCGCTTGTTGACAACACAATACGACCCAATTCTTTCGGTTCGTTCGCGCTTGTAGCAATGTTGCATTATCGCATTTTATCAACTTTCGCTTTCAACTTATATAGTGTTGCCAGATCTGGAAAATAAAATTACTGACAGATATAGGGCCATTCCTACCATCTCCCACCAAACCTATTGGACCATCCTACCAAACCAGTGTTTGAATTAAACTTCCGAACTAGAGGGCATATTTTGATAAATATATAGAAAGAAAATACTTATTCCATGTAAAAATATCATGTCATTTCTGCGAGCCGGGCCGGGGATAAACTTTGACGAGAGGGGATTTCCCCGCCATCCCCCAATATTAATCGCTAGTAGTAATGTGAAAAAGATAGAAACAACAGAAATATTACATTTCGCAGCAATAGGGAGTCTTATTCGCTTTTCAGACCAAAAACAGAAGTTCATGTATTCGTGCGCGCCTGCGTGTATATGTTTGTGTCGCAAAATAAAGTCCTAAATGGATCCAATTTACAAAACTTTTCTTTTTTAGAAACTAAAGAAGGCTTTAATTCTGAAAATCAACCTTGAATAATAATAAATCTCATAAAATGTCTATTGTCCCAATCACTTTTTTGTTCCTGGAGGCATTAACGCTCAACTTATTTAACTCAATAAATGTAAAATCACTAAATATACAATTAAATGTAATTCATAAATGTTGCGATACTGCGAGAAGTCTCGCGAGACTTCTCGTACGAGACTTAACCAGTCTCGTCTAGCGTCTCGCCTCGCATGGTTTAGTCTCGTCTCGCGTCTCGCATAAAATTTTTAGTCTCGTCTCGCGTGCATCCCTACTTCTTTATACAACCTCACAAACGTTTGTGGCTGACTGCGGATCACTGCTTTTCAATATATTAGAATAGGCTAATGTTTCAATATGTTCCTTCCTTGAGATGTCTTTATATATCCTATAAATTTTTAAAGACTCATTTGTCAAAGAGGCTCACTTTGTGATTCATCAGAAATAATCAACAATGTAACTTTTCACTTGTTTTACTTAATTTCTCTCGCACAGTCGCGCATTCTCTGTTCACGTCGTTGTGTGAGGGATGTATAGAGGTTACAAACGCAGTGTGGGTGTCTATTAGTACAGTATTATCAGGACTTGAAACAGTGGCATAATAGGGTAGGCAGGGTAGACATTGCCTAGGGACGCAGTGCGCTTGGACATATTAGGGAGGGATATGGGGGCGCCACTACGTATTTTGTCTAGGGACACAAAACGCCATTGTTACGTCACTGACTTGAATTTTGTTACGTCATGTTTTAATCTTGGCTTGTTTGTCCATATTTGTTAGGCCGAAGAAAAGTTATTTCGAGCTAATGTGGCAAGGTACCGGTAACAAGTAACTCATCATTCATGCACCATCTTGACGCTTGGAAATTGTATATTTTTAAATACTTGAGGATGTACTCTATACTATTTGTTTGTTGTTCCATCCGTTGTTAAACCTATCAGTATTATTATTAGTAGAATCACTATTATTAAACTATATATATTGTTTGGGTATGCCACACATATTGTATTTTCATTACAAGCATCATGTTACAATTGTCTCTAAGTTCTGCTACAATTGACCCAGGCACGGGGACGTTTGTAACAAGACAGATGCTGTCATAAAATGCTTCGTAACTTTCTATATTAGAAATTATCATGTATGAAGAAAAAATTAATGGAGCAACAAAGCTTCACTTAAGACATTGTAATTTTCAGACTTACTGGAGCATGAACATGTGAGAAAAAAATTGAAATGTAAAATTTGTTACAATTGTCCCCGGTCTCACCTACATACACGCACCTATCTATCTATCTATTGGACGACGCATAGTTTTTTCCATTTTAAAATTTTTCCAGTACAGTTCATAGGCCCTATACTGTATTAGAAAACATGTTTTGAAATACTATACGCTATGTATTAAAACACATAGACCAATTCACTTGCTTAAATCCGCGATTTTACTGTTATTCTGACTAATCCGAACAGGGTTCGGTCCTAATTAGTTCGGATTAGCGGGACTCCACTGGATATGTATATATCGTCGAATTCTGAATTCAAGACGACTTTTTTTGCCACAATTCGGTACCCAAAAATAGGGTTCGTCTTGCTTCCCCGACATTTTTTTAGTCATTCTTTGTTTAAAAAATGGCAGATCGTATTGGATTCTCAGATATATTATTGCCAATGTTGTATCTTTATGTTGAACTCTACTAATATCAAAGAAAATTTTGCCCCATCAAGAGAAATCTGAAATGACTCTCCTGTGTTGGGTCAAAACCGAATATTGTGCGTCTAGCCCCAGGTTCGCATACTAATCGAAAATTCAGGAACACGAAAAGATATATAGGGTGTCCATAAAGTCTGAGTACATGGGAGAAAGCACATTTTAGGCAATTTAATGTTAATGAATAATATTTTCAACATGATTTCCGTGCGGTTCAATGCACAATTTGATGCGCTTTTCAAGATTAAGGTGAACTTGATGGAATAGGTATGAATTTCCGTCGATTTCAGCACACTGACTGGTAATGCGTTCTGTCAAGTGGTTTAAATTTCTACCCTTCATCGAGTAAACTTCCTTTTTCATCATACCCCAGAAAAAGAAATCAAAGGGAGAAAAGTCTGGCGAATGAGGGGACCATTCCACATGACCTCTTCTCCCAATCTAGTAAGTAAAATTGTCATTCAACCAATCTCTAACAGCTGCAGCAAAATGGGCAGGGGTCCCATCCTGCTGAAAGCAATCTGGAAGTCCCTCACCCAAACGCTCAATTTGAGGCATCAATTTGTCTCTCAGCATGTTCAGATAAGTCTCACCCTTACATGTTCATCAAAGAAGAAAGGTCCTAGCACATGAGCTTTCTACAAACCACACCACACCACACCACACCACACCACACCACACCACACCACACCACACCATCACTTTTTCGCAGCCCTGCTATTTGGGTGGACTCATTCAATGTGGATTCCCTTGAGACCAGTATAGGAGATTTTGTCTGTTCACTTTACCATTGACATAAAACACAGTCTCATTACTGAACAACACACAGTCTTTAGTAAAATTGACATTTTCATCCAATTTATCTGCAATCATACATCTGCATGCGTCTATCGGGGTAATCTTCATTTAAGTGATGCAATATATGTAACTTGTAAGAATGAAACTTCTCTGCCAGGATTTTGTGGATGGTTGACCTTGGAACACCCAACTCCGTGAATGTCCGACGAATCGATTTCTTTGGGCTTCCATAACCCTAGCCAAGACAGCCTCCTTCGTTTGATATGAAGTCTTTGGTTGTCCGAAACGGGGTTGTCCAACACACTGCCTGTTTCTTTAAATTTGGTGATTAATTTCCCGACGGCAGTAAAACAAATAGGTTGACGATGAGGGTGTCAGAAATTAAATTCTTCCGCAATTTTGCGATACGATGAACCTTCTCGTCCACTTAAGAGTACCAACTCGACTCGTTCTTCTTTAGATAAAGCCATCATTCAGTTTGGAAAAATAAAACAAATTATTAGAATTCACTATGTACCAAGACTTTATGGACACACTGTATATATAATGTTAAATTTGTGAAGCCTCAAGAGAGTTTAAAAGGATAGAGAGAGTATATTTTCGCAAATAGAAATAGAAGAAAAATCCAGAAGTAAATTACAGTGTTGTGTATGCGACAAATAAAAAAGAACATATTTTATATCCAGCCTAGATCTACATTTTTTGTCTGTACAATGTGATTGAATTACGAGGAACTTGATACCTGAGAATAATTCTCAAAAGTTGTGACTTCTCCGACCTGTTAGTAAAGGTTAAAGAGAAATATGTCCATGCAAAAAGGAAGCATGACTTTTTTTAAAAAAAGAAAAGACACATAAAGAATTACTGAAACTAAGGCAAGGCACGTAGGGATTCATATAATAGTTAGCAGCAACGTGATGATATGGAAAATATATTTCTACCAATAACCACGTTGTGTGTGTGTATATGTATGTATAGAGGAGAGAGTCACAGTTCGTAATACAATACATGCTCTTTTATTTTCTCCTGCTTTGAAGGGAGGAAATGCGTGATCCCGAATAAATTTGCCATTGTATGAACGCCAGTGACTCACGAGAATAAGGTGTGGTCATTCAACACATTCCAATGAAGACTAACTAAACTATGGGTAATAATTTTAACCATTTTCTCTGATTTAGATTGACGTGTCGAATGAAGGATAGTTATGCTCGGATACACTAAAATCAGTTAAAACACTCTAAAAATTTTGTCAGCCCTTCTTGCAGTTCTGTAGATTTTTCCATACACTTAGTGTGGTATTAATCACAAAATGTAGGTTGGTATTTACGAATAATTAAGGGGGCAGACTGCTAAATATTTTTCAAAAGCTAACAATTTTTCTTTTGTCTGTTTTTCGTAAATGAAAAGAGATAATGAAATGTAACAACACCCGAAAATACGAATCGGAAGAATTTTCAGTGTTGCCATCCATTTAAATTACAGTGTGACCAGAATTTGAATTACCCAAAAATCTAGTTTAAGGCGGCGACTAGAAAAATGAATTCAATGGTAATTGATGACTTATCATGTTTTGGTTCCTTGTTAACTACTTTTTAAATAATATTTGTATTTATTTTGTAATAACTTACATAAGTTATTACACAATAAGTACAAATATTATTTAAAAAGTAGTTAACAAGCAAGAAAGGCAGCATAAGTCATATATATATATATATACAGGGTGGTCATGCATCAACGACAGAAAATTTGGAAGATGAATCTACAGGTAAAAACATGCAAAAAAATGTCATATGAACATTGTGTGAATGCAGCGGGAGCGTTTGGACAGCGGGAGCTACAAAGAAGCTGTTAAATACTCTTAGTGATGATACGTGCAGATCGTACAAAGCACGTACGGAAGATGAGGCCTAGTGTACTGTAAAAACAAGAGGTATTGTACTTACCGTCAATATAATGTTGTCCTAAAGAAGGTGTTCAATATGTCCTCCTTGTTCTTTGAGACAGACAGTTACACGATGGTGTAAGAATTTTCTGACGTTTGGCAATAACGCTGGCATTTGCCGTTGTGTCGCAAATGCAGCTCATACACACTAGCGAAGATCTTCAATGCCATTCACGGGCCGTGTATACACGAGAGACTTCATGTAACTCCATACAAAAAAAAAAAAAAAAATCTAGGATATCCACATCGGGTGAACGTGGGGGCCATGCTCCTTTGCTTCCACGATCTATCTACCTGCATGGAAATATTTCGTTCAGATATGCACGAATAGTGTGACATGAATGGGCATCATGCATAAGCCACATACACTGTTGTGTTCTCAGTGGCACGTCTTTAAGTAGAATGGGTAAGCCATAGATCAGAAACTGGATATACGATATTGTTTGCGTTCAATCGCAACGTCGTAAGAAGTGTTGTTTCGCAATGTGGTAAGAAGTGTTGTTTCGCAACGTCGTCATCAATAATACCAGCCAAAACATACAATTGGAAACTCTGATGATGCTTCGTCTCTACAATTGCATGCAGATTGTTGGGTGTCCATCGATGGTCATTGTGGACATTTGTGATGCCATCCCGTATGAATGCCTCATCCGAGGACAACATCTGTGCTAGAACTTTTCTCCTCGTTTCATTCACTTTCTCTGTGCCCCTTGCGCCGCCACTGCTTCGTTATCATTTATGCATAATTGGATTCTTCGGATGGGTGTTCCTTTGATATCTTCTTACCCGACATTCCTATTTCTTTCCGTTACAAAGTTATTGTATTCCTACATTCCGCCTCCCATAGTATCCCTACAGCTTAGCCATTGTTGCCTTTGTTTATTAACATTTGTTGCTGCATGTTCCAAGTAACATCCCCTCCTACAATTTTTCAGTATAAATTGTTCACTTTTCTCCATGTTTCATTCACTTTCTTTGTGCACCCTCTGGCACCGCCACTGTTTCGCCATCTCTTATGCATAATTGGATTCTTCGGATGGGATTTCCTTTGATATCTTTTGACCCGACATTCGTATTTCTCTCCGTTCTTGGATATTGCAAATTGCCGCCTCGGAAGGTGACATTTCAGACGCCTCTAGCGTCCAAACGAAGCCGCATTCATCTAATGTTCATATGACATTTTTTGCTTATTATGATTTATCTCCCGAATTTTTCGTCATTGATGCATGACCACCCTGTATATATATTATTCAATCCTTATACAGTCACGTCCAAAAGTATTGAAATTTTAACTTTCTCTTACGGCACCGCTATGTTAATCCTTTTATTAGGTCTACTTACGAAATTCAATAGTGTTGTATTTTTGTTCCTTATAACTGTTTGTTGTGGGTGTGGAACAAGTTCAATACCATGGTCAACCAGGAATGAGGTCACAACATTGGCAGAGTGTGGCGGTACATTGGCTGTGTGGAGGATGAAATTGCTATTTGCTATTTCGAATTGAAATTTGAAAATGGGGAAGTTAGTGTGAAATTGACTCCCACTTTTATTACGTAAATGACTATATTTTTTGAAGCAAACAATTTTATCTTGAATATAATCAACAGCAAACGAGAAGCTAACGATTGGCTTCGGTTTTGAACCGAAATTAGAAAGTGAGGGGCCAGTATGAAGTTGCCCTTTAATTTTATTTTGTAAATGTCTCTTTTTGTTTTTCGAAACAAACTTCTTCTTCAAAACTATCAATAAGAAACATGAAGCAAACGATCGATTTTGGTTTTGAATCGATATTTGAAATTTGAGGGACCAGTGTGTAGTTTGCCACACCCCAATTGAATTTCCTAAATATTTCTTTACTTTTTTTCGAAACAAACGGTTTTCTCTTCTAAACAATAAATAACAAACGTGAAACAATGGCTTGGGATTTGAATTAAAATTTAAAAGCTGGGGCCCAGTGTAAAATTGTCCCGTCAATTTTATTTTATAGGCCTAAATATCTTGTTTATGACGTTAGTTTTGTGTCAGAATTTAAAACTAGAGGGACTAGTACGAAGCTGAAAACAACTCAATAATTTGAATACTTCTTTATTCTTTTCGAAAAGAAAAAAAAATCAAAGCGATCAATAACAAACGGAAAACAAACCATTGGCTTGGCTTTTAAGTCGAAATTTAAAATTGGAAGGACTAATATGAAGTTGGCCACAATCCAACTTAATTTTCTAAATATCTCTACGTTTTTCCAAATAAACGATTCTTTTTTCTAGACAATCAATAACAAACGAAAAACAAATGATTGGCTTTGGTTTTGTGTCAAAATTTGAAAGTAGGACTAGTATGAAGTTGCCACCCTCTACAACTTTCTTTGGTAAACATCTCTTTATGTTTGTCGGAACAAACAATTTTAAAAAAATTCAAAACAATCAATAACAAATGACTGGCTTTGGTTTCGAATCAAAAATTGAAAGTGGGGGGCCAGTGGAAAGTTGCCTCTTTCAAATTTCTTTTGTAAATATCTCTTTGCGTTTTTCGAAACAAGCGATTTTTTTAAAGAACAATCAATAACAAATTAAAACAAACGATTGGGTTGAGTTTTTAATCGAAATTTGAAAGCATGTGGAGGTGGGTGAGGGACGAGACAACTTCACGCACGTAAATCAGATGGCGATCGAGATAAACTGTTGTAAAAAAAATGAGGGCACACACTGGCGAATTTTGAAGGAAAATAGTTAGAACAGCTACATTAATGATACAAATATACAAATATGGGATCTTAAAAATGCTCAGAAGTATAATTATTATCTTAAATATTATCATTTTCCTGCTTATAAAATCTTAGAGAAATCGCGCTTTTTTGAAATATGGAAATTGTAGCGAATTTTAGATGGAAACTTTGTGGGCAATTTACAAAGTATAACATTGTGAGCGGATTGAACTCGTAATTACACATACAAAATACTAATTATATGGGAGTGCATTCGGATTTATTGTAGTTGACTCCTATTCTTTTATCCATTCATCGTCAGAACTATATAGGACATTTTCATGTTCTTCGAGAAATTAAACAAACCGCATTTTCACGCTCAGATAATGAATATGACTGAGGGTGTTCTCTTTCTTCTTTCCTTTATTCGTAAACGGGAAGAAATAGTGATTAAGTATATTCCGAAAATGCTTAAAATCTCTTCTACTTGGTTTTCAATGAAGCTTGCTTTACACAATCATATAATAAAAAGTGACATGAGCTACTTTATATTCACAAGAAATTTCAGAATATTCATCCCTTACTTATGACCTCCATTTTTAAACCTATGTGTAACAGTTCAGTCTGACACAAGGATTTCACAACTCACTAAATTTCTCTTAGGACTTACATGTAATCGCGACCCATAGGTCGGAAATCACTGTTCTAGAACATTTCGCTTATTACGTTTTATATGCCAGTACTATAAGCATGATAAACGTTCATCATATTCAACAAATTCTTTAACTGAATTACAAAGCCCAAAATTAGTCAGCTGCTGTTTTTGTTTTTAAATCATTTCTGAATCGAGTTAATTGAAGTGACTCGGTACCATCTTGCGCCACGCTCCCTATCTGGTGATACTACATTCTCGCGACTTATATAACTCGTGCCAGTCAGAGCGATTAATTTGCTTACAAGAAATGCAGTTTATCTAGCGCTGCTTTAAAATTATCATCTCTGATCAAGAGACAAACTAAAATAAAAGATGAATCAGTGATTGTTTTGAAACATATGGACATTACGAAATCTATTCCACACTGAAGTATATTTTATTTTGAATAACGTCATAAAGTAAATTACATTTTATAGCGAGTTCTGCTTCTAGCTTGTCACACCAGCTTTTATCGCGAACATAATTTGTAGTTCTCTGTCTTGACCAATGCAATACATGCATATGTAGCGAAGACTTGAATATTCATTAATTGTGCTGGTAAGAAGCAAGGAGATTCACATAAAATGTAAGTTCTAATTTTAGTTTATAATATTTTATGCGCGTTTATCGATTAACATCAGTACATCGCATTTTCATAGACTTAATATTAACAATTTTCGATATTGGTTTAATTTACTCGAAATTATCAAGATAATTTGCATTACTATATACTAGAGGTACCCACTTTGATCTAATCTCACTCAATCACATGCTCACACCAAGTCAACCTCACAGTCACATAACTTCGAACTCAGGATTACATCATCAAACCTAACATTATGCTCACATCAACTACCTAACATCATGCTCACATTAATCGAGTATAATCGAAAATAAAATGAAGTCTTTAACATCCCACGACTATGTCCTTTAGGCTAAGGGAGACCATGATTAAAGCAGGTGAATGATAATGGAAGAATTGGTGGAATAAAAAAGTGGGAGGACATGGGAATACCTCTAGAAAACCCCGGACACGATGTTGTCCACCACAAACTTACTTGGCCGGAGATCGAACTAGGGACCCCAAGCGCCAGCGGTAAGCGCTCTACCACTGAGGCATCGTGTCTCCCCACGGATATAATCGAATTAATTTAAGCGTACGTATCATTTCAATATCACGCTTACTCAACGTCCTGTTCACATCATTGTTTCGACATCACACTCACTCGACCTCCATGCATAACATTATTTCGACATCACGTATACTCAATTTTATGCTCATTTCGTGAAATCAAGTCAGTGTGAGTTCTGGGCTCGTAAGTTCCGATGTCCAGGATCTCAGGTGCCTATGCCAGTGGTTCTCAACCTTTTTTGACTGACGAGGCACTTTACTGAACGTCCGGGACATGCGACACACTGATGATATTTTATATTGATACTTTTATTATAAATAATAATTATAACAGTGAAACTAATTAGTTTTTATAATGACTCTATATAGTATTGAGGATTATTGTTACCGCTGGAGGTGTTGACTGGTATAGTCTGTCTCGATTTTAACTAATTATTATTAAATTCTTCATGATTTTTAAATTCTAAAATTTCAGGACAAACTTTAGGGGACACATCTGTTGATAATTACTGGTCTATTCTATATGCTAATATTTTACTTCGTATAGTATTCTCTCTGTTTCATTGTAAATTATTGTTATAAAATCTTTCTTATGAAAGCGAAGCAGAATGTAAGTCAATAATCGTGGACAAAATAAAACATAAAGCGTACATCCTATTTCAATCTCAGAGACAAAATTATTGTTATAAAGCATGGCATGAAACGAATTTTTTTAGCTAAGTTTCATCATCATCATTGTTGAGCAAACACAGAGAAGCTTTCCACTAGGCAGACGGAGAATCGAACCCTGATCTCCTGCTTGATAAGCAGTACTTTTGATATGTACTGGAAATAAGTAACAGCGGAAAGAGTACGGTGGTCCAAAACGGTGTAAAAACCCCAAATAAATGGTAAACTCCCAATACTTTGACATTACATAACCAAAGTAACAATGTAAATGGGGAATATGGAGGGAGGGAAATATTTGAAGATACATCACAATGATTTCCGCCATCTTGAATTTTAAGGAATTGCCTTAAGTACAGACCATAGCATTGCGATATATAATTTTAACAGCAAATTTCCATAGAAATTGAATGGCATTGTTATTTTTGTTCTAGCGCTACCGTTACAAAGCTACGATCGTTTGTTTGATTTGAAAATAACTAACATAACCTGAAGTACTGGTCGGATAGTAATCCGCACTGGTTTGACGCATCCGCAAGTGTTCCCGGCAAGGTGATGAGTGGTGTGGCGTGTATGGAACTCGCGTTATTGGTCTATTCTTCATCAACGGGACGCTAACGGCGCGGCGATAGGCTATCAATACGTACTAGAAAACGACATCTTGCTAACACTGCTGTCGGAGAAGGGGTCATTTCATAAGATTTTCCAGCACGATGGCGCCCCACCTGATTATGATACCTGGGTCCGTGAGTACCTCGATCAGTAGTTTCCTAATGCGTTGATTGATTGGCAAAGTACTGTATAATGGCCCTCTTGTTCTCCTGACATGCGACACTAGACTTCTACCTGTGGAGTCATGTGTAATTTGTTCTGTAAGCGGTGATATTAGGAATGTTCAGTCTCAAGGACCGAATTGTGGACGCATCTGGCAACATTAAAGCCGACATTTGGCGTAAGGTTTTGCATAATTGGGAATTCAAAGTCAGACAATTGATTGAATGGGAAACGCATTGATCACGCTCTGCAATAGTGTGTACTCCTCACCGTATGACTAACCTTTGTATTGTAACTAGGGACATAACAAAGTAACTACTTACCACTTATTACGGCGTTTCCACACTTTTGGATCTTAAGCGGATTCGATTCCTTGTGGGAGCTCATGTGGTTCGGATTCCACGTTAATCAGTAGGTCCCGCCTCATATACCCTCGCTGCTAAAAGGGACGTTAAACTCAAAATAAACTCAACTCAACTTTTGGACCATATATTTATACATTTACACTAACTTTCTTGTAGGGACTTTGACGTGGTTCTGTAATCCAACTCGGTGCTGTAGTCCTAAAATTTCCAGAGGGTATACGCTGTTTTGTGATCATCTATGATTGTCATAAAAGACATAGAAGGCATTTTTAATGAACAATGTAAAACGCATGTATTTTTAATTTAAAACGTAAAGGATACACTACTGTTTTATATTCTAAAAGCATTTCATGCTATTTTCTTGATGATACTCCTTACTTAAATCACACCATTAATAACATATATGGATATAGATATGAAGAAAGAACAACTCTCTCCGAGAAGAAACAGGAAAACTCGCGCCCTATGTTGCCAGAAATAAGAAAATTGCGTCCTAATTTAACTATTTTAGTTTAGAAAAAAAAACAGGGTACTTAGAAAAATGTTTTTTCTTTTTTTTTTTCATAAAAACCCTTGTTAACTCCTGAAATATCATGCAGGGATATTTGAACACCTGCTAAGAATATAAGGTTCATGGGCCGATTAAATACATAAATAAATATAAATAATACGCCTTGAAGCAGAAGGTACACTTTAATACTAGGATTAAGCAGAGGGTATACGGCATGTACTGCAGAGTACCCTCGACTACAGCCCTGATTCAACTGTCTCGGAGGAGAGATAGTGTAGCGGGGAATAGCCTATTCAGTAAGGATTGATGTTGCATGATGATCAGTGCACCATCCGAATTCAAGCCTTAGTAGTGGTTCGAAGCCCACTTTAATAGTACGTCCCGTTCTTCATAGCCTCGGAGCTGCATAAGGACGCAAAACACAAGAATCCAAACCCTAAGTTATTTCAGCAATTGGTATGCGAATCCTGGTTAGTAGCAGAAATGGAGTGGATCAGTGGGTCGTGGATCAAGGGACCCACCGTTGGGATAGTCGTGGGATCCACTAATTACCGTGACTCACTTTGACCCACCGATTCATCATGATCCACTCTGACCCACTGACCCACTCTTCTCAGTGCATTGTAGACAGCATCTTCTGAACACCGGGGAATTTGTCTGCGTTTTACTTTCAAGGCCTCCATTTTTCTTCCTTTTTCATTTGTTTCTATTTACTTACCTGAGATGAGTATATCTAAGTGAAAAGAGAACTTCAGGCACTTTTGGATATTGATGCAGTGGAGTCACGCTAATCCGAACTAATTGTACCGAACCCTGTTCAGATTACATGATCGTTCAGTTTAGCAGGAATAACAGTAAAATCGTGGTTTGAATTGGGTGAATGGGTCTACTGTGTTGTAATGCATAGCGTATAGTATTTCAAAATACGTTTTCTGAGTACAGTATATGTAATACTAGTACGGTACTATGGTACTATGGTAAATACTAGCACAATACTAGTACTGTATACTACCACTATTGTACGTTCAGTTTTATGTTACAGTACACTACTTATTCTACTATATTACTGTGTTTCACTCATGCTATAAGTTTCAATATTGTACAGTACGCACATATTGTATTCTATTTCAAACTTTGTGTTATTGTCGTAATGTGGCTTAAGGCCTAAATACAGGTATTAAAGAAAACAAACTGTATTTAGCGAAAGATTGCTTTGTTTTCTACGAAAACATGCACCCATTTTCATCCTTTTAGTTATTAATTTCGTAAAACTGCCTATTTTTGCCACAAAAAATAAAATTTTGCTCCCGGACCTGTTCGGATTAAACGTGTTCGGATTACCGGGACTCTACTGTACTTGTAATTGTAATAATAGCATTACGACTTACTACTTGGCTTTAGAGACACAGTCGAATTTTATACTTTTTTTTTCCTTTATCTTGATTTGAAACCTTCAAAATTTTCTTTATCTGTTAGCCTACTTTATCTTGATTTGAAACCTCCAAAATTTCATCCTACTTTCCACTGAAATGTATCTGTAAGTCAACAAGGAAGTAATTATGTATGATAATTAAATCGAAATTAATCGTAATATGGCGCATGACGAATACTTTACCATCTTATATCGTAAAGATCAGATCCATCGGTGTTGTTACAGGGTAGTGCTTGAGCGATTGACCGTAGATTAATGATAATTTCACAGCTTTGTTTTAATACAAGTGTAAACTCTTTAGTCAGTGAAGAGGAGTGCGTGGACCACGGGTCACATTTGATGACGATGGGTTTTGGTAGGTGGTGGGTCAGAGTGGGTCATGGTGGGTAGTGTGTCGGAGTAGGTCACAGTGGATCAGAGTGGATCATGGTGGTTGTAGTTCACAGTGGGTGGTGGTCATGGGTCAAGTTTCCATTGACCCACGCAATCTTGGTTAGTAGTCTATGTATAATTTCGTTCTCTTGAAATTTGCCCCCACGAAGTCTGATATTACCTGAGACTTGATTTCAGTCATTCAAAATAATTTTCCAAACTTGTAAATCATTTCAGTTGTTTTAACAGAATTTCTTGGACCTCAGCGCTCTTAATCTTCCACATACTTCCTGCCAGTACCGAACTTTTTATGTTATTCAAAAACATGTTAACGAGACAAGCTTTTATCAACATCAACATCTTTAATTTGTAAACTTTTATCAACATCTTAAAGTTTCCAATGGAGTTTACCTTAAGCGCGCAGAGAATTGTTTTATTACAAGTGTAAACTCTTCAGTCCTTTCAACATGAGGAAGGCATGGATTATGAGTCAGAGTTAATGATGATGGGTATGGTGGGTGGTGTGTCGAAGTGGATCAAAGTGAGTCACACTGGGTCATGATGGGTCGTGGGTCACGGTGGGTTATGAGTAAAGTTTTCAGTTTTACTCTTTCTTCCATTATTGAAACGAGACCTGGTATTACAACAGTTAGGGATGCGCACGGGACAAGATTTGAGGCTGTCTCGTCTCGAAAATGTGCTGTAAAAGTGATGTCTCGACTCGAAAAACGTATATTTTTCTATTGGAAGAGCTGTGTCTTGACTCGAATTTTCTCAGGAAAATTCTGTCTCGACTCGACTCGTGCGCATCCCTAACAACAGTAGTCTCTACTTCGCCACATCAAACACCACAGTTGCGACCGAGCGAGCTGGAAATTTCTGTACGTGTTCCTAAGGTTAACTGCAAGATTCACTGCTATGGAGAACTTCCGTGCCGAAAGTAACTTTGCACGGACAAAAAAACTGAATCGTTTCTTATTTGTCGCCCTGTGTATTTAACAAATAGAACGCTATAAGTTTAAATTTAATTATTCGGTATATTTCGAACCATGAAGGCTGTTGCAATGTGGTATCGCTTTCATACGGAATACATTTAGTACAAATACTATTACCAGGTATTATCATTATTGTGACTCCGCATAGTGTAATCACTAACGTCCCTGTTTTGGTGTGAGCAGTCCCGGGTTCGATGCTTGATAGGGGACCACTCGGTAAATAAGGTGTAACAGCTTTTTCAGGCCACCCATCCTGAGTGAGATTTTCCCTGTGTTATCCTCATTCACACTACGCAAATATCGGGACGATACCTAACTTACAGGTCCCAGGCCGCTTCCTTCGTTTCCCAGTTATTTCTTGCTTCTCCTGATAGTGTGCTCAAAGAGGGACATAATTCGTATGTGACGGCTTTAAAGCCATAGATTCAGTAATGCCCACACATATGTATAACTAAGTAAATAGCTAACTAAATATTATTATTATTAATATCTAGTTCATTGTAAACTATTTCTGTTACTTCCTCAACTTTGTAATCTACCGTAGTCTAAGTTTCCTTTCTGAGCCATAATTCTATATCGGAATTTGCACGTACATACTATTTTCCATACGAGTGAGATTTTCAGCTCGTAGGTGTTTCAGTATTATTTCCAGTACCAATAGGTAGACATTATCTATTGTGTAGTACTAAATTGTATAATTTCACTATTCGTCTGTTTCAATCTGGCTGCATATACATAAGAGTGGGCGAAAGTCCCTTATATAGTAAAGTATTACGGATTACTTAGTATTCGTGTCTAGTCTTTATTATTATTATTATTATTATTATTATTATTATTATTATTATTATTATTATTATTATTATTATTATTATTATTATTATGTGTTATTGTTCATGTTCTTGTGTAACCTTTATGAGAAGTCCCTTTATAGTAGTATTAGTACAGTTTGACGTGCATTAGTAAAGTTTTAGTATTATTATTAATAGTACATTTTAATAGAATTTTATGAATCAAGAAGATCTGTGATTCCTTCCATGTTCTACGCAAAGGTTGATTCATAGCTACATTCTTGTGTGCCTCGCCTTTTGCTACAAGGGGCATCACGAATACTTCCCGTCCAGACCTGGATTAACTTATCTGGAGGCCCGGGGCTAGAAAAAATATATATATGGCCCTTAGTCACTTCACCTAATACATTTCTGTAAAACTACAGTAGGAAAGCTAAGTGAATAGGTTTCATATTTTTGGTCATATTTTATCTTATGATGATGATTGTATTTTGCATAATTCTTTTTAGACAGCCAGTTGAGGTTTTGATCAGAGTGGGGGCTCCCGTCCACCTGGAGGCTACAGTCCCCCTAAGCCCCTCCCTTAATCCGGCCCGTCGCAAAGTGTTTCTTCGCAATTGTTTTGCAAAATACACAGTGAAGTCCCTCATAATATTTGCCATTGAGTTCTTTGTGTTGCGACTTTCGTGAACACACAAAGCCACCAAATGTTCCTCAACACTGAAATCACCTGCATCCGCTATTGTGTTGTCTTCTTGACGTGTCTTCTCCCAGTACCACTGTCAATATGACTTTGTCTCAACTGAAAAAAGCAATAACAAACCATTAATAATAATAATAATAATAATAATAATAATAATAATAATAATAATAATAATAATAATAATAATAATAATAATAATAATAATAATAATAATAATAATAATAATAATGAATAAACATTAAACTAAATCTTGAAAATAATACAACAACAACAATAATATTAATAAAGACATTACGAAAACAGTAGCTCGTCATACTTTACGTTGTAAAGGAACATTTTCGTTCACCCTGTAGGCAGATATTTTCCTCAAGACTGTTTACGAAGACTTTTATTAGTCAGTGTTTTTTCCTATAAGTTAGCGCAAATGATAACTTATAGGAAGCAATACAGAGGCTAAAGATTTCACAAAACAGTCGAAAAGCTTTCAGTTTAACCTCCCACGTTATGCCATTTAGGCTTCATATAATCTGAAACCTGCAGGATAGGTTTTCGTTACTGAATACTATTTCAGACCCCCTTCTTGTCTTTTAGACTCGAAGATTTGTTGAATTATTAATAAAGTGTATGTGTTTCTCCAAATAATTTTTATCGTAGCATGAATATGAATTACCTTCTTAAATATTTTCTTTATGTAATTTAAAATCCTGTAGTGTTAAATAATGAATAGCCTTTGGCTAGCTGGGGGCTCGGTCCCCAGACCACCGACTCTGTTCGGCCTACGGCCTCGCATTTCTTATTTATCGGCCTTTGCATCAACAGTGAATTTCGTGAACTTGCTCTTCATTTTTCCTGAAACTGCCCATCCAGGGCTTCGCCCCCACACGCTGTTTTTGCTCGATCTACGCCCTCGTACCCCTTGAACCCACAATTCTATCCTTTCTTTTCCAATTTCAACTATCTAAAAGATAAAGAACATGTATCCCAAGGAAACTCCCCTTTAAATAGCATGGGAATTTCTTCATCCTTCTTTAGACCCCTAAAAAATTAAAAATATTCACTTTGGGCAATTTTCCTGTCGGTTAGTCCTGAAAGGCTACAATCATGCCAAATTTCATCATTCTAATCCAGCCGTAAGTGCCTAAACATTTTGGGGTGCAGAAGACGTCCTATATAAATAACATGGGAAAGATTTTTCAGTTCCCCATAAAACCACTCTACGGATAGAAATTTTTATTTCTGATGATTTACTTAGGTAACGCTAACGAAAACGTACCGAATTTCAAATTTTTATTCCAATTCTAAGTACCTAAAACATGAGATTATATATCCGAAAAAAGGTCCATTTAAATAACATAGGGAAATTCTTAATCCCCTCTTTAGACCCCCTAAAAATAGAAATGTTCATTTTTGGCAATTTTCCTGTGGTTAGTTCCGGAAAACTACAATCATACGAAATTTAATCATTGTAACCCTACAGGAAGTGCTCAATAATTCATGCCAGCTCTTGTAGTTTTATATATAATTAGGATTAGAATCGGATAGGATGTATACGAAAAATTATACGAACTTGAAACTATTTAAGCTGTCTGAAACCGTAGTGAACTAACTACATTTTCGCTTTATGGGAAATTAGTATATATGGAAACAGTGATAACTTGACATAAAGTGCTGCCATTGGAAAATAAGTTTCACCCGGCTATTGAATCAGTTTCTACACTTAGCTTGTGGCATAAAGTTCGGTGTAGAATACCCATAACTTAATTGATTTCATGTTTAAACTCAGAAATCGTAGAAAAGGTAGTTAGTTCACTCTGGTTTCAAACAGCTCAAGTGATAATAGTGGAGTTGATTTGGAGTTTAACGTCCCTCTTTGCAGCGAGGCCATATGAGACGGGACCCACTGATTAACGTGGAAGCCGAACCACATGAGCTCCCACCGGAAATCGACCCGGATCTCCCACGCCAAAGGCACGTGCGCTAACCATTTACCCACGAAGGAGCTCATTAAGTGATAATAGTATAATCGATTGTTTATTATTATTATTATTATTATTATTATTATTAATAATAATAATAATAATAATAATAATAATAATAATAATAATAATAATAATAATAATAATTGTTTTACGTGCATGAAATAAGTATTCATGGACAAGAAAGCAAGTCTACTTTAGATCGTATCTCAATGCTTGTGATTTGCTAAGCTGTCTGAAACCAGAATGAACTAACGATTCATTTTCAACAATTTCTGATTTTAAGCATGGAATCATTTGAAGTATGTGTATTCCATACCAAACCTTATGCCACAACGAATTAAGTGTAGGAGCTGACACAACAGTCAATTGAAGCCCATTTACCAATATGGTAGCAGTTCGTGACAAGTTTTCATTATTTCCGTAAATGTTCCGTCAAGTTTTCATTATTTTCCACAAAACAAAAATGTAGTTAGTTCACTCTAGTTTCAGACAGCTCATTTGTTTAGCCTGTAGTTTTAACTTACTGGATTAGTTAGTGTTATTTTTACCTCAACACTCACATTTAGAAACGAGCAAATTGATAACTAAAAAGTAAACAAAGACAAACACGTTACAGATATTTTGATCATAGCCGATTAAAACCTCTTAGAAAAGACTAGTAGGTTTATTGAGTTGAGTTGAGTTGATTTTGAGTTTAACGTCCCGTTCAGCACCGAGGCTATATGAGACGTGGACCTACTGATTAACGTGGAATCCGAACCACATGAGCTCCCGCCGGGAATCGAACCCGGGTCTCCCACGCCAAAGACGCGTATAGTAGGTTTATTGATTTACCCAAGTATTTATACCAGGTATTTTCCTATATGAGTGCAGTATGGACTGCGTTATGTAGAGTATAACACAAAATTGAATTCGAGGAAGATAATACTAATTTTAAAAAAAATTGTAGTAAAAATAAGTAGGCTATACAGATCAAGTGTTTACTTCTCATTTGCATTTTCCTTAAGTTCAGAATAAAAAGTCCTACAAATTCCGTTCTTCTTTTAATGACTAATGACAAGGTTAACTTGATATTCCAGTAGGTGCGAATCGACCTATTTCTTTGCAACAGCGTCCACTTGTACTGTCTATCTTGTATTAAGTTTACTGTTGTTAGTCATTTGTACTGACAAAAAAAAAAAAAAAAAAAAAAAAGTAAGAATATTGTAATGTGTCATTGACATCCATAATGGCGAGTTCAAAAGACAATGGCAATGACTTTTGAAGAAAGACAATGGAGAATCTATCAGAATTCTCCTCAAGGACCTTCAGTCATTTATTCTTTGTTCAGCCACAACATGCCAGGAGGTTGACAGTATGCGATAACAGTACCATCAAATATAAATTTTCCTTCTCGCTACTTGCAACAGACAGGATGTCATTTTATCACACACATAAACTAGTTATGTATACGTGTATTAGAAGAATTCTCTGTAGTTCTAGTTTTTAAAGGGAAGAAAACGTAACAAGGGAAGTATACTTCTGCTTTTCATTAAATATTACAGTTATTAATAGTTGTAGCTAATCAGTAATTACTAACTTCCGTTCAAAATAAATCGGTCCCTTGCTTCCGAAACTTTTTTGAAAATTTTATTCGATAATTTTCAACGAGTCTATAGTTAAAAGTTTCAGGGTATTGGAAAGGTTAACACATTACCGTTTCTGCAGGTGGCCAGGTTTCGGTTTCTTGTGAGACTACTGCATTGAAACACCAAAGAACGAACGTGGTCAATCCAAAAAAATCAAAACGAATATAAACTTCTATTCAGAGGATGTCTTGACAGATTTAAATCAATATTACATGGTGGTCAACTTACTTGACTTGCTATGTTTGGTTCAGACTATTAAATGTCAAATGTGGTAAAATCCAATGGAAGTAACCAACATTCAAACTTATTTCTCAGAACGGATCTACAGATGTGAACCAGATTTGCACTAAGAACGTTGATGACATACTTAGCAGGCCTACTAAGTTCAGTTGGGATTATTTTAAACCTAAGGCTGAATCTAGTTAAGATCACTCAAGACCAAAGTCCAATGGCAAAGAATGGCCTAAAACTATTGTAGAAATCATAAGAGCGAAGAGTTTTAGAATTCCTAAGCTCGGAGATACAGGAAGATAGGAGAGTCAAAATTGTTGAGTGAGTTTAGACTATCCAGTAAATGATTATGCCCGAAAATTTGTGCTTTGACTTCATTTGATGTGCATTGGCATAAACTTGTATGCAACTACTGCTATCTATATGGTTTTTGTCATTTGTATTTATATCTTCCTCCTTGACGTCAAACACATGTGTTTCAGACACGAACGTATTGTCATTACTATCGTCATCTCAACGCTATTCTTCGAAGTAAAACAGATAGTCTATTAAATCATCTTCGTTTCATCTTCTGTTAGAATATGACAATTTCTGAAGCAGAAAGGACAAGGGATTGTACCTCGTGTTGCCTTGAATCCACACATTCATAGTGACATAATGATAGTTCTTTATTTAACAGGTCTTCTTCGTAAACCTTGCAACCTCCCTACTACCTCATTAGTATAGTACAAGCACGTCAATCTCAGTATCTCAAATGGGCCAAATATCAGTAGTGTACTAGTGTGGACCACGAGAAGTCATTTGCTTCATTAATGTTTTCGTTAGTGAGTAAATACATTAACATTTTACACAATACTGTAGTTTTTTTTTTTTTTTTTTTAAATCAACAGAAGAAACATGAGGAATCCAGATAGTAGATGGATACGTATTCTTTCTTGACATCTATATGCTGCAACCAGCTTTCGGATGTTTGAAGACATGCTGGTCCCACTAGTGATTTTGAGAACAGTGATGAATGTTATTCAGAATTTTGCTCGATATTTGTTCCTTTTCATAAGAGAGAGAAGTTGTTTACACTTTAAAATATATTTATTTTTTTCTTATTTTCTCGGGATAAATCAAAGGCCGCAGAAAATTGAGTCAAGGGTCCATGAGGGTCGGGGAACGTGAGTTTGACATGCTTATAGGACAACTTTTGGTCTTTAATTCTGCGTTCAATTTCGAATGGAACCAGAACTTGATTCTAGTTTATTAGCCTTTTATGACTTTCAGATGATCATTGAGTGAATCTGAATCAAACTAAATTGTTACAATTTACTCTAACATAAAAGTGATTACAGATTTAAAGTATTTTCTAGTTTAAATATATCTCTTCGGAAATGAAATGAAATGAAAGTTTTACGTCTCGCGATTATGCTGGCTAGGTTAAAGGAGGCGGATTATATTATATCTTCCTTTATTTCCTTATAATTATTCTTCTCTTCGGGTATTTCTTTATAATTATATTCTTTCACAAGCCATTCATACACATTGTAGAGTGTGTAGTTCAACATTTTATCAGTCTAGGCTACTCGATATTGGGAAACCAAAATCTCTAATCGTTGGCCCGCGAAGACGTGATGTGTGGCCCGCGGACTCAAACGTATTTCTTATACATATTTTCTGTTCATTACGTTATTTCGTATGGACGTTTTGTTCTTGTGAAATGTAGAAAAAGAAAACTTATAATGTAAACAACCTGAAACTCAACTTACTCCATGCCGTTAGCGTCGGTGGACCAGCAATGGGCAACTAGCGACCTCTCGGCAAAAATTCGATGCCCTGCAGCAACGATCTGCTGTGGCCCCCTTCTGTTTTGAAAATTATACCACCAGCGGCAAAGGCGCGATAAACGTCAATGAATCACAAAATTACTCACCCAAAATATGTTAAATCGCCTATATGAGTGATTTGTTTACATTAAAGTGAGTCTTTAAAAAACATTTAAAGAACGTACTCCGAAGTGGACGCGAACCGCCATCATGATCAGTAGGCGGATGTTTTTCCGACTTTGCCACGGAGACGATAAAGGAGACGTCGCATGTAGAGGGATAAATCGTTCAGGTCTTTTTAATTTGGCCAATCAGAGTGCTCCTTAATGTAAAGAACCTGAAACTTAAGCCACTGGCTTTTACAATCCAAGAAAACCTAAAATAGTTTAAATAAATAACATTTATATTAATGATGTCGATTATGGAAAAGAGTCAAAATAAGGATATTTTCAAATTTGCCACTTTTCTATACTAGGAATGCAATGTATATACCCGATTGCAATGAAATGAGCTGAGCAAGCTTAAACTACGTAATCAGGAAGCGTTTTTCGGTGATTATTCCTCGATGGTACATCGGATTTTTGATTTCGACCTATGTTGTCACTCAGCACGACATACTCTATCAGCGTGCTAAGTTTGGTTGAGATCGGCCAAACGGTCTAGGAGGAAGCGTTTTTCGGTGATTATTCCTCGATGGTACATCGGATTTTTGATTTCGACCTATGTTGTCACTCAGCACGATATACTCTATCAGCGTGCTAAGTTTGGTTGAGATCGGCCAAACGGTCTAGGAGGAGTTCGCGGACAACCAAACGGCTAACCCGAGTATAAGAGCTTCGCTTCGCTCAGCTCAATAAATTCCAACAGAGTAAAGTTTTAAATTCTGTTGCTAATAACTGTGTTGTCAATTGATCAGTTAAACACACAAGACAACAGAGTAATTCAAATCACAAGAAAGTAATTATATACTGTTATAAATACCATTTTATATTTTCCAATGAACAAGTTTCTCTGCAATATTATTTGTGTTATTAGCCTTTAAAAAGTTAGAGGTTTTTATTGGTCACTCTGTATGATATACGGTCTATGTTATTTAAATTGTCTCCATTTTCTGTTCTCTGTTAGATATGATTTGCTTTTCACTAGAAAGACTCATTATCACGGAAAGAATATCGCTGGTACACACCCTTTCAAAATTAGTTGCATGAACTGTCTTATCCTTTGTTTTGGAAAGATGGCAACCCTAACAATATGGCGCCATGCCAAATTATCCAAAATATTTACAAAATATGCATCAGAAATTGTTAGTAACAATTATAATTTAGACCTACGTTGTGTACCTATGGGCAGGGACGCACATAGGAAGTGGGTCCCGGAGGTACAGACCCCTCCTGAGATAAATTCCTGCGTACGTACCTGGCTATGACTATCCAGATATCAGTGTGGTTCACCAGTGATATCACTATCCAGATATCCGTATATCAGCAGTGTAATCACCGCGAACGATGTTATTGTTTGTTGTGCCGGTTAGGGATGCGTTCGAGTCGAGTCGAGACAGAATTTTCCTGACAAAATTCGAGTCGAGACACAGCTCTTCCAATAGAAAAATATATACTTTTCGAGTCGAGACATCACTTTTACAGCACATTTTCGAGTCGAGACAGTCTCAAATCTTGTCTCGTGCGCATCCCTAGTGCCGGTTCATAATTTCTGGTCTGCTTACTGCCGATAAGCTAAGCATTCTCCGTTTCGTGTGTTTGCACATTTTCATTGCACTTTTCATTCGTGAATATATGCATTTTTGTAAAAATTATTCTTAAAAGATTATTCCGTGTACAAATTTGTGTATGAGGAACCGCAACCTGCACATGTTCGATAAGTGCGTCCTGATTTAGATTTACCAAAAGGTAGTAACCATAATCTACGGGCTTAAATATTAAATTACCAGTAATTAATTATCTATACCATTTACGTCTTATAATAGGCCTACTTAGTTGATACGGGCAATACAATAATTATGATTTTATATATCAAAAGGCTAACTTTAAATTATTTTCATTGTTGAGTCTAGTATTATCGCTAAGCACCAGCACTGTTTACAGTTAATGATTTAGCAGTAGTTCCGATGGAAATGAACTGTACATTGAGTTTACTGTATCGAAATATATATCAATACTTCATAAGAAGAATATCGATAATTATGGAGTGCTTTCTCCGAGAAAGGCACCAAACTTGTTTAAATTACTGTAACAGTCTCTATACAAGTCAGTAATGCACAGATCGATCGAAGGTTTAGTTAGTGAATACTTCATTGTCAAATGAGAGAAGCAGAGTGTCAAAGAACTTGTGATGGCTGAAATTTGTGTTCAGATTAATTTGAAAATGACATGTAAAAAATTCTAAAAAACGCTTCTGAAAAATATATCTCTTCTTGATTGAGCGAGAAGTTCCAAAAATGTGAATGACAGTATGAATCTATAATCACTAACGTTGTGTGTTACTAGTTGAATACAGAAAACACGCTTGCTTAGTATGTTTTAATGTCAGTAATAGTGGTTCGGCAAGTCTTTACTTTAGGCAAGACAGTGACAGGAACCGATTCATCTGAACCGGTTCCCGCAATTCCAGTACCAGTTCCCAAGAACGAAAGACAGAAAACAACAAGCCCTGCAGGGGCTCTAACCAACCTTCGCTCACTAATGGTCGCTCGACAATACTATGTGAATCAGGAACAGCAACGACATCTAGTAAGAAAATATAAGAACTACATTCATGTGAATTAGGAGCAACAAGGAACCAGTGACAACCTGTGAAAAATAGTAACAGTGGCAAAAAGTAAGGAGTTACCAGTGATTTTTACAAGTTTTATAAGTAACACATGCGAAAAAAAAAAGTTTCGAATTTGAGTACTCAACGGCTCAAACATTGCTGGTCTTTGGGCTTGCCTGCAGTTCAATGTGTAACTACTGTTTCCCACGAGACTAGAATTTGGTCTGCCTAGTCTCAAGAAGTAGAAAAAGTGTTTTTTACCTCGGAAAGTATATTTGTTTCTATTGGAAGAGTTCTCTTTAGTCTCATAACTCGTTAAAAATGTTGTCGTCTCATCTCGTCTCATGGACTATACTACTGGTAACCCTATAGTTCCGACTTTAATCCGCAAAGAATCAGGAGAAAAACAACACATAAAGCAAAACACTTTTTTAAAAAAACTTATCTTAAAGATAATAGTGTAACATCTTCATTTTTATTTTTTAATCTTAGTTCGCTCATTAATTTATCTACATATGGAGAAAGAAGACTGAGAATTAGTTATACAAATAATAACGGAAGTGTGAGTTAATAAACTTATAACTACAGGTTATTGCACATGTAGATACCTAAGATTACAAATTAAATATACCAACAATAGGGTAACATACTAAACTTTTAAATAAATAAATACAAAACTTTTAATTTTTTTTCCAAAAAAACACAGTAGCAAATGAGATACGAAAGCTCGGTTTCACATTTTTGAGTTAAAACATATGCACATTTTCGTTTTTAAATGAGTTACTTCTCAGCGAAAGGAAATTGCACTCAAAAATGTATACGTTTGTTCAGAAATTATTAGTGACAGGATATGCAGGCCTATAAATAGAAAGTATGCACTTTTGGTATCTATTGTATATACAATGGCATTAACCGTTTTTATAAAAACAATTGAGGCATTGAAGCCAAGAGTGGTCTATGTTATATTACTGACGTTTTTGAGATTTAGTACCCACAGATCAGAACAATGTACAATTATTTGTTGCAAACGTGGGATATGTGTAATTGTGTATGTCAATTCACTGAGAAGCTATTCACAAAAGTATTCTAACACCACATATTTTCTTCAAATAATGCTTTTGTATCATAGACTACTCTTGCTTTCAACGCCTCAATTATTTAATAAAAATGCTTGGCCCAGGTTACTGTAGGATAACTAGATTTTAAAAAATAAAGAAAGCGAGACACTCGACAGACCTAGCATAATTTAACATGCACATTGCGAATCTACGTGTAACCTTCGATTTAAATATCAATCCATGGAAGGTTATCGAACATCGAAACATTGAGCATACTATTGAGCCATTCATTCGAAAAACTATGAAAGTGTTTTTCAAAATTTCGAAATGTTTCCAATTCCAAGCGAGGACTGAACTATATGGTTTAAGAACACATACTACATATCTACGAGCTAAAGACGGCAAGTTCACTTACAATGAGAAGAAAAAAAGAGAAAAAAGAAAAAGAAAAGAGACATCTTGCATTCTGTTTGTATTTTTCACAGGACACAAGACAACTTTCTGTAAAAAGGGACAACATTGTAAAACGGGACACCTGGTCACTTTTACCTCTTGATCTAACAAACAGAATTCGCAATTAACTAAAGACGACTAAACATCTTAAATATTTTTAATCTCTAATACACAGAGAAAAAAATGTATATAGCGTATGTAAAAACGAGGTTACATACGTAAGTCCGTAGTTTTTAGACTTAAAGTACGATTCTCTCTCTCTCTTTCTCTCTCTCTCTCTCTCTCTGTATATATATATATATATATATATATATATATATATATATATATATATATATATATATATATATATATATATATAATACTGTCCCACAGTGGGGCCAAAGCACTGAATTCTTGTCAAAAAAAAAGTAGGAATGCGCAATATGAAGCAGAAAATTGTAAGAAAACCAATTAATTCAGTGTGCGGTGGCTACAATAATGTACTCAACATGTAGAAGAAATATTTGGACATAAGATAAATTTACAAGCAAACAACAAAAAATACCGTTTTTAGGTGGCACGCACTAAGATGCACTATATGAACATGTCTTTGAAACTGTAAAAGAAAATCCGTGGACTGAAATGTTTATGTTATTTCGACATTATTTCATAAAAAATCTAGAGTTTTACATCACAAGAGGAAATATCCCTTATATTCTCGCCTAAATTATATAACAGATTATATGATCGTCATAAACACACTCGTGGGCAATATGCTTTGATTTGGTAATTTACGATTGGCTTACATTCTTGTGCATGAAAGGAAAAAGGATTTATTCAATTTACAACTGAAGAATAATAAAGTTAAAGAAGAGTTCTTGCTTCTCAAAATTATTTCAAAGTTGTGGAGGTTTCGTTATGACAATTAAGATGCAAGGACGCTCCAACACATAAAAAAATTCTCATCATAAGTTCTCGATATGAATATATTGAGTTGAGTTTCCCTTTCAGCACCAAAGCTATATGATACGGGACCTACTGATTAACGTGGAATCCGAACCACATGAACTTCCGCCGGGAATTGATCCCGGGTCTTCCACGCCAAAGGCGCGTACGCTGAACGCTTAGCCACGAAGGAGCTAGGTATGAATATATTATCAGATATATTAAACATATGATTTACACGCATTGGTAACCTGTTCAGGTTGTTTCATATATTGCATGGTGCAATATGTGGGCTCATTTCAGGGCTTTCATTGGAACACTGAGCTGGAGCGAGTGGAGGCTTATTACAGTTGATTCCAATGTTACTTCTGTGCACGCATCACAAAAAGCAAAACACTGAATTGATCAACACCAGTTTTAATATGGTGCTACCTTATGGTCCGTAGATTGTTTAGGAAATATTGGCGTTTCAAAATGTCGCCACCATTAATCAAATATGGTTGACTAGAATTTAGTTCTGTTAGTGAATGCTGAGAAGTATGACTAGATGTTGGGAACAAGATGGAGCCGGGGACGAAGCCCCTACGATATCTGGGGGCAAAATTCCCAGAATCGACTTATATTCAACTTCGTCAGTGCGTGCATGAGGATCACAAGTCTAATAACCTAACACTTGTTCTCACATTCATCCCAGCTGAATTCAAAGGCCGCACTACATCTAGAATGCGTTTTTCCTAAAACATTTTCATGCACTATAGTTCCCAAAAGTGCAAATATGTGCAGGTTTTCTCTCTGCATACAATAAGAACAATGTTTCCTCTACGTCATATTAAAAAAATAACAGGTATATTAAGCCATATTTTCTAGTAAAATGCTATTCTATCGTTTGACCATAGTTTATATGCTTTCAGTACCACAGCATTTTTCAAATATGATATTAAGTAGACTACCACACATCACATCAACATTCTAAATATACAAAATGATACATATATGTGGGTCGTGTCACCATGTTTACCAGCCACTAAATATATATACTTTGAATGCGACAATCTAGGGATAGTCGCATTCAAAGTCAACTTGCTATCTTCTGTCACTAAGCAGAGCCTCTCCGGATTCGGAGGATAACCAAGTTTACACGTGCCATGAGTCCATTGTAAGCTGCTATCACTTCCTTTCCTGCACATTATCTTATGTGTACACTATTAAGGTTTCATTATAACAAATTATATCGAGTCAATCTTTTACTTCATTTTTCGAGTTTTTGCCAAGAATTGCCTGGTTGGCCCCACTGTGTGTCCGTATAAGTGTTTCGAATAAACGTACTTCCGTGTGACTGTATATAGGTAATTCTTGGCAATAAGGATCTCATGTGCAGATGGACATATATAGCATATACCTGACGTATGTAACACACGTACACGTGTGTAGTATACGGAAGACTGTTAAGTGTCACACATACTGCAGCTGCATGATGTAACATCTAAGCGAGAAAAATCCAGTACGTACCTGTATGTAACATATGGATAATATATGCTCAATACAGATTACAGTAGTAAACATATGGATTCCGTATATCTGTACAATATACATACTGCTGTCCGGTTAACGGATTTTTTTCAGTGTAATCCTTTTTTAAAAAATATGAATCCTCTAGCGAAATAATTTTACTGCATATTCAATATTGGTAATACTGTGACGACATCAGCTTTGATTTCTTGGGGAAGGGGGTGACAAGCGGACTGGCAGATTCATTTTGGCGGGGCAGCTATTTCTTTGTATACGGAAAATAATAATTTTACCTTACTTGACGTACATTGCAATACAACATATCAGGAGGACAAACTATGTCATTGGGGGCTCCCTTTGACTCCTCTAGCGTTGTCATTGTGCTAATAGTACAAGCAGAGATATATTTTTGTTGTTTCACTGTTGAGTTATCTGAATAGGATTTATTATTTCTACGAACTCCAAAAAACATTTAACTAATTTGTTAATACGCTTGCTCTTTATAAATATTAAACTTAGTTCCACTACATGTGAAAATACAACAGAAAAAAACGTATATCACATACTTAAAAACGTAGATTACATGCGTAAATCCTGTGGTTGTTGAACTTAACGTACAACTATAGGTAACATCCTGCATCAAACGTATAACTGAGTACGTATGTTTTATAATACTTCCCGTATAAGTATTCCATCTATACGTATTTTCGGCATGAAACAGAGAAATGTAAATAGGGAGGTCAGGATCTCATATACAGACGGACGTATGTAACATATAGCTGGCGTAAATAACATATGTATACGTATGTAATATACGGAAAACTGTCAGATATCAGACATCCTGCAGTAGCATGATGTAGGCTAACATTTAAGAGGGAAAAAGGTAATACGTATGTAGCATATGGATATCGTATGCTCCATACAAATTTCCATTGTAACTTATGGATTTCGTATATTTGCACAATATACTGCTGTCCGGAGAACGGATTTTTCTCAGTCTCAATATACACTGGCAAATCATATATAACTCATTAATTTCAACGGCAGAGTCAAATTATTAATGTGCCTGGCTAAATAACGTTCGTATTTAATCATCAGGTGATTGTAAGACTTCATATGATTTAATTCAGGTTCTATCCTAGATGTACAGAGTCGCCCAAAAGTAGGCAAACAGTCCCGTACTGATCAGGTCATGGGATTTTATATCATTTTCTTATTGAGATCCATACAGGTATTGACTTATTTTCTTCATTATTTGTTCTTAATTATGCCTTAAACTCGAAATAGATCCAAGCAAATCAATTCATTATCTTAATAAATTAAAATGTCATACTTGATCGATGCTGGTCTGTATACCTACTTTTGACCCACTCTGTATACAAGTTTATTACCTAGATAAAAGTCACTTCAAAATTTCCTTTGTCAATCCTAATCTCTAGGGTCTGAATTTTTTTTTGGGGGGGGGGGAGGGGAATGTGCAAAAATCACTATATAAAATGTATATGTTCAATGTCCAAAGATCTCACAGTCTTGGTTTTAGATACCAAACATATTCGCTAAAACAATATAAAAACTAAAATTGATTTCCTTCTTTCGATATAACTTCCTGTTATTAATTTAGGTAATATACCATTGGGGCTTTGATCTCAAATTGGTAGCCATATTAACACTATTTAGGGAAAAAAGAATGTGTTACTCTTGCACAAAAACCGGAAACAAGAGAAAAGAACTTTAGAAAAAGAGAAACAGTAACTGAACCGTAATAATATGATTATTACATAAATAATAAACAAAGTCGTGCGGGGCGTATTTACATATCAATATATAAAAATGTTGTTTAAGTTCTGCAACAGTAAATTTCAAGAATAGATACGCTTGGCTTAAGCAATTGTGTAGTTGTAGACAGAGTGGGGAGTGACAGACAGGGATTAGGAAGGAGGAATTAACATATATCTGAGGAACTTCTCATTGCTATGAGTACTGAAAGTCTTTGACCTCAAAAACAGTAATTGTAATAATAACAGTGCCTTCCTTATAGGCAGACAACACATAGAAAGGGAAAGTGGAAAAAAATTGGAATCTTCCCGCAGAGCAAGTGATGATGCTTTGTCTGGGGTAGATATGGAAGAGTGGTCCCAAGTGTTTCCTTACCATTTTAAAAATAGACGAGAGTTCAGATACAAAGGAATGGAGTATAAACAAGTAATAAGAATGACAAAAAAGCGGAAAGACATTGTAATACATGTAAATGAATCATAAGCATATGTCATAGCATTTGAACTTCCAGGTACTTGTTGTGCTAAGACCTGTATTCTTCAGTTTTGTGCTTCTATGTGTCAACATGTATGTATACAAATTCTTCACGAAGCAAATGACCTTGCTTGTTAATGTTTTCGTTCCATTCATTCAATAAGTCGCCGTGGCCACCTCTAACACTGTCGTATTTGGTGTGCGCGGTCCCGGGTTTGATTCCCGATGGGGGACACTCGGTCGAAAGTGTAAAAGCTTTTTCAGGTCAGCCATCTTGAGTGAGGTTTTCCTGGGTTTTCCACATTCACACCAGGCAAATGCCAGGATAGCACCTAGCGTACAGACCCCAGGCCACTTCCTTCCTTTCCCAATCCTTTCTTCCTTCCCTTTCCTTAGATAGTGCGATCGCCGAAGGACGCCATACGTGACGGGCTAACATGGTCATAGATGCCGAAAGCCCAGAAATCTAATCGTAATAAGCAAGGGCGCCGATTTCTCAGTAAATTTGGGGGGCCCTCGGCCCCTCTGGAATCGGCGCCCTTGCTAATAAGTCGTGGTATAGAGACCTGATTGTGCCATTACTACTATGAGTGGACATTAGAAAAAATAAATTCGATAATTTAAGGTTAAATAGGTTATTACATCAGAAGGTCTGTCTGAAATATCCTTATCTTAAGCAAATGAGTAGAGAGAATGTCAAGAAGCAGGTTTAGCGTTCTTTCGTCCAGTTGAGTAAGCGATGGGGTCTTCAGGAATTTTTTTTTCAAGTACAGACAGTCATATATTTTTTTTATTAGGGGCAAAAGCCGAGTATTGATCCAGTACATTTTGCTTTATTTACAAAGGATCGACCAGTATCTTCCTAACAGTCCAAACGGATATCTTGAAATAATTCATCTTCATATTGGAGCAGCTAAATTCTTCAACTTCTTGACACGAAGAAAAGGGTTCATTCTACTTTATTAGACTTCGTTATGCATTAATTGACAACAACTAATTAATTGATGTAACATTTGGATAGTCTTCAAAATAGTAACTACTGCTTTGATTTTCAATTCTGCTTCACGTAATGTATTATGTAACGGTCAATGTCATGAAGGATGGGACTTAAAATACCATTAAAGCACGATCCATAAATTTGCATCCAAACCGCTGCACAAGCATACTAAGCATGCAGTTATCGATCTTGTCGTTGCTTACATGTCTATTATTGAAGTTAAATAATAGACTCTACCCGGATCTACTACTCACCGTCAGACTAAGGTTCCAGGATTTTCTTTACTTATTTATGTTATAGCTTTTATGTAGTTATTCATATTGTTGCTGTTGAATTTAATTTCCATATTCAGCAGTTTGTTTCGCCACCTTATTATCTCAGAAATGCTTTATTAATTAATTTAACACTCGGTTCTGTCTTTCAAAATTGAACTGTATTAAGTTCATATTTGTTCTACAAATTCAAGTATATATTAGATTGACGTTGTAGAAGTTGCAGAAGTATGATTTTATCCATTTCTTAATGATTTCGTTCAGTATGTAAAAATTCTATTACGTTGTTCCAACCTACATTTCAATTATTGAATTTTATTTGGATATCGGCCCACATGTATGTTTACAATGATCGTATCTCTTACACAAGTAACTTTCAACGTAGGACTAATGATCTTGCGAGGATGAACACAAAATTAAATCAAGTCCCTCACTCTTACTGAACATTCCTTACGGCTCGTTAAGTTGTTTCATTGGAGGAAATTACTTGTATTTTGATTACAAAGGAGATATACTGTATTTAAATAATAAAGGCATATAACGTACGAATAGTAGACAGAGAATATGCATGATACAGTTATTTCACACTGAGTGACAATGTTTGTATTTCTTATATGACTACTCTACGCGGACACCGATACACACCATACACTCTCCGTTATTTGTTCAAACTCTGAGCATCTACCGGTGGGGGCGATTTTCCTTATTCGAATTCCTACACATACACACACACACACACACACACACACACACACACACAAAAAAAAAAAAACGAAAAAAGAAAGTCATGCTTTGAACTCAAGAGAAACAGGGTTACTCATGGTAGGCCTGTATTATGTATTAGATTATGTATTCTGCCATTATTGGCAGATCACTTGCCGCAACTGAGAAGCTTCCATGCTCTACGGTCTTCAACTAACCCTTTCGTCTTCACGTACGATTTTTCTGTTTTGATTTCGTTCAGCAATTGTAGTCTCCTTCGCTCTTTCCCTTTCTTTCCGGCCACCATGACCATACTATCTAACACGTCCCTCCTGATACAGTTCCTTCTTACCCAATGTCTCTTCCTCTTCTCAATATTATCTAAAACTGTTCTCTCCTTCACCATTTCTATCATCCTCTCATTCGTTTTCCGCTCGACCCAACTCTCCATTCTTTTCCACCCCACATTTCGAAAGTTTCCAGGTTTTTTTTAAATTTTTTTTATCATTTTTGCGTAATATCCATGTTTTTGTCCCAGTCAATACAATACTCCACTTGAAGCATTTTATGAATCTTTTTCACAAGTCTTTATTCAAGGTTCCACAAAACAGACTTTTCCTCCCCTTAAAAGATTCTTTCGTCATTAGCGAAACAAGAATACATATTTTCGATTTTCTCAGGAACTACACATGAGAATTTACCATCGACCAAGTTATTTTGTTCAGCTCGATATGATTTATCGATTGATATGTGTCTTACATTTGGACAATATTTTAGTTAAACAGAAATTAAAATTAAAGAGTTAGTGTTATTTTTTGGTTTCTACAATCATACTATTTACTGTCCTCTTGTCTGTCATAATAAAAAGCTTAATAAAGAAAACATTTCAACATCAGTTTAGTCTCAATAAGTAGCATAGTTTCCGTACAGTATCAGTTTTTAGGTTTACAAAGTAATTGGATGTTTTATCCATTTTCTCGAAAACTACGCATGAGCTTTCAGGCTCAAGCATATCGTTCTGTTTAACTGAACGAGATTTAATGATTAGCATCTATCTTATCTTTGGACATTTTCTCCTGTTAAACGCTGATAATACTGTGAAATTTTAAAAATGTCATGAAAATGAATGTAGTAACTTAAATAGGTTAATATAAAATAGTAAAGAGTAAAATTAGCCCTGAGGTGTAATAGTAACCTAAGACAAGTCCAAAGTTTCTTGAAAACAGTTGTATACGCTCTATACTGTACCGTTTGATTGTGTCCTATTACGAGACACGTTATAAAATATTTGTCGCATATGACTCAGATAACTTCAATTCAAAATAAGTCATTTTTCTCTGGCACTTAAAGCCATTCTTATTGAGTTAACACGGGACAATAACTAGAATTACAGTAATGACAAATTCGCTCTTCCTTTATTTTAGCGGAAAAGAAGCTAATTTTGAGATGAAAGGACTTGACTTAAAACCTTCAGTTTCAACCATACCAGGAAAAGAAAAACAGTAAAGTGTCAATTTTAGTCTTTTTTTTCTTTTTCAACACGAGTCATCTAATTTCTTAAAATTCTGTTATCAAATATTGTTTTACAACAGGATGAGCATAGGAAGGTGACATTGTACTATACCGGTTGAAACTTGTCAATGATGTCATTCGTTAAGAAAGCCACGTTTCGTGTCGAGATGTATTGCTCGGAACACTTATTACCGTTAGCAACCTAAAACGTTTTCCATGTCTAATAGTGATGCCACATTTACGTAATTCTGGGAACTGGATTCCTATACTTTTCCGTCTTTGTATATATGTAGTACAAGTAGTTCGACGGGTCAGCTTTGATTGACAGGATAGCTTAAATTCTTGAAGTGAAACAATAAGGAAAATCCAAAATATTGCGAAGTATGTTTTTTTCCATTAGAAGGCTACGAAAATCTGAAGATCTGTGTAACCTTCCTAGTTTAATTGTCTCCATGATTACGGAGATTTCGTTGAATTTATGGTATTCTATAGCAAGGCAAACAAGAAATGGTCTCTGACGTTTCTTACTACATGCGTTAGGACAATGCAGCCCTCACTCTGTCTTACATCATTAATTAAATTGCCATTATAAATGCACCGAAAGAAGCCTTGACACGTGAATAGTGGCAACGTCACTGCAAGCTATCTTGCTGTCTCCTCTATAGCAGCAGGTAACCTAGCGGCTTGTATCAATCGCAATAGGTGACCTATCTTTTATTTGTCATTGGTTATGAATATGAATTACCGTGTTTGTCCATTGGTGTAGCTTGCCCCCTTTTTTTGGCATTGTTTACCAGGATGGCTCACAGCATTGCCATTACACCATCCCTCTAGCAAAAGAAACAAATGAAATGTGTAATTTGACAATAGGGAGTAATGCCATCAAACTGACAGCAAGTGAATTCTAACGTATAATTGAAATTTGTCAATCTTCATTAAAGCATCTTAGAGATCAAGATAATCGAGTAGGTGCAATAAGTGTGGCGATGAAATTGAAAACGTGCAAAATCAATGGAAAGCATAAATAATATAGAAGAAAAATATAAAGTATGCAATGTCAAATAATGTCAAATCATTGCCAAAGACACATCAGTAATGATGCGTAACAATTTCATCAACATTTTTATTAAATGTGTCTTATTTATTTGACCCCTACATCTTTGACAGGTCTTCAGCTGCAGATCAGTTTTCTAGTGTGGTGGATGTATATAAAAGTAGTAATTTATAAACTCTTAAAATATATTTATGTTATGTTATGTTATGAATCAATCAATTACTCATGTTTAGATCACGGTTCATAGGCGGTAGGTCACCCGTTGCGAAAATACCGAATTTATAGCGGAATTGTCATAAGGTTATAGAGAAAAGTATATTTGCCTATCACCCAGTTTTCTCGATCGTTATGTTATATTTCTAAGTACTTTCACAAGTAAAACTTATGTCTGTGTTAAGAGCATATGTGTAACGGTTATTAGAAAAAAGAACAATGGATAAGTCTGCAACTTAATAGTGCACACAGTAAATAAATAAGGAACTTCTTCCAATAGATTAAAAACTTCCGCTACTAATTATAGTTGCCAACGAACGAGATAGTTTTTAGCCTAGGAAAGCTTTTTTTGCCTCGATTTTCTCAGAAACTACGCTTGAGTATTCACTCTGAAGCATGTCATTTTATTCAGGTTCATATGACATGTAGATTGATATCTGTATCGTCTTTTATACTTAAACAAAAACTGAAGTTTCAGAGTTAATTGTAATTTTGTGCCTTAGTTTATTACCTATATTATGCACTAACGTAATATTAGTTTCATAGTGATAAGCTTGATGGGGATGATTTATCTTAATATAGAAGACGTGGCTATGATACAGCATCAAGTTTTAAGGTCATAAAAAGTTTATTTTTATAAATTTTGTCGAAAAGAACGCATGAGGATTTACACTTACTCATACCATTTTATTGAGCTTGATGAGATCTCTCAAGAAGGGTATATGTCTAATCTTGGTCAATTTTTTCTCGTTAAACGCTAATACTGCAGATTTTCTGGAAGTTCGCCAGGATCGTAATACTGCAAATTATGGGTGCGTCAAAATACTAAATAATACTCCCGACAAAGTGGATATTTCCAAATATCTAGGATCAACATTAACAGACCAAACCGTGTTCACGAAGAAATTAAATGTCGACTAAAATCAGAGAATTCGTGTTATTATTCAGTTCAAACTCTTTTGTCGTCGAGCATTCTATCCATTAAAATATATAAAACGATAATAATGGCTGTTGTGCTATATAGTTGCAAAACATGGTCACTTACTCTGAGGGAAATACGCAGACTGAAACTATTTGAGAATATAATCCTGAGACGAATATTCGAAACCAAGAGGAACGGGAATGGGGAATGGCGGAAGCTTCATAACGATTAACTGCATAATTTGCGGTTCATCTTAACATTGTTAGGCTCCTTAAGTCTAGGAGGCTCAGGTGGACACATCATGCAGCCAGAATGGAAGAAAGTAGAAACACTTTCAAAATTTTAAACGGGAACCCAACTGGGTATAGAACATTATGAATACCTAAGCGCACATGAGAAGACAATATTAAGAAGGATCTCGTAGAAATAGGAATACAAAATAAAAACTGGAACCAGTCGGTTAAGGACAGAAGTCAATGGAGAGCTTTTGTGAATGCAGCTTGAAAATCTGGGTTCCATAAGACATAGAGTTAGTTAATTAGTCAAGTGCTTTCGTCTCTTCTGTCAATTTAATGTGCATAATCTGTATATGACTTGTTTATAATTATTTAGTGAGTATCTGAGGTTTTAAATTCAGAATCTACTTTTGAAATTCAGAATTAAAATATTTTTTAAACCTAAAAAATCTAAGTACCTGTATGGAATGTATTATTTGTTTACAGTTTTCTGATATCTCGCGTAAGAAAAACGATATTATGACATTAACTTTTACGAGTATGATGATAATGGATCATTTAGAAGAAAAAACATGCTTCCTTGATTAGGATGTAGATGGGATGGAACTAATGTTGTAGGCTGGACATCGAGATACACATAAAAATAAATTTTATGGAGGTTTCTGTATAAAAACTTAATAACCCGTAAGCTTTCACTTCCTTCAATTTTCATAAAAAAGAAAAAAGAAAATCTTTGCAAAAATTCTTTACAGGAAGGACATCTGTGGCTCATTTGAATGATTTTAGCTAATTCCTCATACAAAAGGAAATGAAGAGAGAGTAAACCTAGAGTTTTTTGTAAACAAAATTTAATTGTTCCTACTTCGATACTCTTTGAAACAAACAGGAAAAAGTTGGACAATATAACTACAAGGAAGCATAATAGTGTGAATATATAATCAAATGTTAATTCTTCATTTGCAGTGAGAAATGGAAAGAGACACGTGCAGACGAACAAATTTACAACGATTTCATATCATACATATCGTTCTGAAGTTTCTGCAGCGGAGGAAGTCATTATTGCTAAAAGACAAACTTTCACATAGCCACATTCTCCATATATTGGTTTCATATACAACAACAACATTTTTCTAAAGAATAACAAATGACTTCTCGACGGATAAAAGAAATCAGAAAGCTAGTGCGGGAAGAAATGTAGGCATATTTATTTCTCAATGACATCTCATCAAAAGTTATTTTCTGCAAGTTTCTTCGGTGATTTATCATTCACTTTTGTTGGATACCTCATTTCGCAAGTAATTTTTCACAGGCAACAAATAATGTGCATTTGTATTGTACTAACGAGCATTTATGCATATAAAACTACTTTGCTGAGATAGTACAAAATAAAACCAGAAGTAGTTTAATTTTTAAATGAATACAAAAATGGACCGTTTCAAAGTGATAACGTAGAGAAGTTCCAAGAAAACATTTCTGAAGTGCCCATACTCGATAACCAGAACATATACTGCAGCAATTTACGCAATTATAAACAAATTAATTTTCACTCTATTTAAATATTAACGTTTCAAAATTAAGAGGAATTATCGTAGCAGAGTTTAGAATTTAAGATTGCTTGCTACCGAAGGGATTTCCAGAAATTGTTCAACCTATTCTTGTAAAATACTTCAACATTTTCTCGCACTTCTGGTAGTTTTAAGCTCTGAAAGACACATGTTTAGCAATACAAAGGCACTACTAGGATGTGTGGGGCTTGGATCTTCCTTTTCTTTTCTTTTATTTTCGAGAATATCAGCATATAAAAAAATCTCCTACTTTTAAATTTAAATAGTACATTTAGTTATAATAATTATCAATATTTCGAAAAACTGAGATCTACAATATTTTCATAATGACATATTGCTTTTCTAGACATAGATGAACTATTTGCTTTAGAGTTAGGTAAATGACACCGTAAAAAAAATAAGGATTTACGCTTGAAACTAAAAGAAGGAAACTTTCTTAAAATACTAACTGTTGAATACAACAATTAACACATTAGATAACCTTTATTCTCTTAGTTTTAAGCGATAGAACTTAATAATTTTACTAATGTGACTTCCCTCATGAGCCTCTGATTTTACTAAGATGAAATTACAAAATGGAAAACTAATGACCACATATAGTGAAGTTCATTTGTAACTATCTTATATTTCATGCTATGTATTCATAAACAACTTTCTTGGTTTCTAAGACTTAAGAGAATGTTAAAATTCTCCTTGAGCTTAGTCAATTATGGCTATATAAAGTAGTTGTTAATAAGATTTTCGACCAGTTAAGGAAATTAAGGTTTTCTTAAATATTAATAAGAGTATAATTAATTTTGAACATCAAATTTCCAAAGTATGAAGTACGGTGCACTTGCTTCTTTATTCACCTCTATATAGTGGTATTATTATACTTTTTAACAAATGGTACACACACACACACACACACACACACACACACACATATATATATATATATATATATATATATATATATATATATATATATATATATAGAGAGAGAGAGAGAGAGAGAGAGAGAGATTTTTCATGTAAATATAGTCTTGAAAGGGCTATGCAACAATTTTTTCATCTTGTAAGGAGTCAAACCGTGTGCAACTTTCTGGGTCATCTTACTTGCTACCTGCCATCACCCTCCCGCATACATAAAGAAAAAAAAAACTGTTTTACCGCTTCCGAAACTAACGGATTCTTTTGGACTGAGAGGGGAAGCGAGTCAAAATATACGTTTTTAATGAAGAGGTTCACTATCTGTCCACCAGAGTGCTGCATAGGGGGAGATATCTATCTTGCTTTCAGTACGTTGTCATATGTAAATGAAATCTTTTAAGTTTTACATCCCACGATTATGCCGGTTAGGCTAAAGGTGACGGTGATGATGAGATATGAGTGAAATGGTGGAATGAAGAAAGTGGGAGGAAACGGGAGAACCCCTAGAAAACCCACGAGCACGGTGTTTGTCCACCACAAAGTCCACACGGCGCGAGCTGGGATCGAACCAGGGACCCCAAGCACCGAAGATGAACGCTCTACCACTGAGCCACCGAGCCCTCTAAGTTGTAATATGTAAGCAGTAAATAGAAAGATCGGGTTACAAAATTTGTTAATGACAGCTACAAGATTCTTGTAAAGTGACAACCCAGTTTTAGGAAACAAACTATACAAGATAGACAAAAGTAAATTTTTTACTGGATACCACAAGTGACAAGTAGTGACCTACTCAGCATCCTAATAGAAGGTGGTATGACGAAATTAGGTAGCACTGTGAATATCTTGGAAACGAATTATCAATGATAAATGGTTGTCGAAAAGTATTGACAATCGCTGTTAATGATAATTATGCGTTTCAAATATAAATAACTCTCACACGCAAGCAAGACGACCCAGAAAGTTGCACATGGTTTGACTCTTTGCAAGATGAAAAAATTGTTGCACGTCCCTTTCAAGATGATGTTTACATGGCGAAATATTGTAGGATTGTAAGTTTTTTTTTTTATGACAGATACATGATTCTTGCACTGTGCAGCTGGCAACCTGGCTTAACTCGGCAACTTGGCTTAACTCTGCAGCTAAAACCAAAGATAGTTAACCTAATATTTAATGTTCCTGGATATAGCTGGCTAAAATTTACTGTTATGTTTGGATATAATAAACAGTTCTGCGAACTCGCAATATTTTAACAACTGGTTTTAGCGAACTGGTGCGAACCGGCTGAATAGCACCATTGCCTTTATCTACTGGCCGGAGTTCCGTGACCCAGCTCTTTTGGAGACGAGACAGTGTGGTGGGCAAAACGGCCTACATTGTAACGGTTGATCCTGTATGATGCTTTATGCACCTACTAATTGCACGGGATTCAAGTTCCAGCCGTTGTTTGGAGTTCTCACTAACAGTAGATCCCGTTCTGCATAACTTTGGTGTTGCGTAATGACGCAAAACAGTTAACTCTACTATAGTGCTCTAGTAGTAAATATTGTGGTAGACAGGAAAATCAATTTCACAGTGATTAAATATATTTTATGGTGATTTTAAAAATCTTAAAACAGTTTTAGCGTATCAAGGTGGAGGTGGTTTATAGAAAGTATTCTCATCTTTAATACAAAGGATCACTGATTTGATCTCAGGTAATCTGTGTTTGTAACAAATAGCATTATGTCGGTGGTTTTCCGGTTCTTTCTTTATCTTTATTTGATGAAATTGTCCTTCCATTATGGGCTTTCTCACGACGTGGCTACATTGTTAGCACTCTCATCAGGCGTGCACCCAGAACTTTTTGTTAGGAGAGGTCCAAGCTTTGGGAGGTCCAATATTACAAGCCACTACGTCCATGTAGTATTGAGCGGATATTATTCTGCACCCGAAAAGACGATAAGTAATTGTAAAATACTTCCATCTATACGTATTTTCAAAAACATGATAGAACTAGATAGATGAAAGAGAAAAAGTACAGATGAAATGCAAAATCAAATGTTTATGCGACAACAATCATTTCCCTGTTAAAGAAGTAGTTTTATTAAGAAAGTGTACAAATGTATGTTGAGTTAGGAAGTTTTGAAGGGGATGAGGACCCGGTGGACCCCCGTGCGTGCACCCCTGATAGAGATTCGAATTCGATACCCAGCGAAAGCTTATGTGAAACAAAACCCAATGGCTCCGTCAATTCGACTTAGTACCAACAGCAAGAAGTCTATTAGTTGTGGGATCTGATCTGATAGCGGAGCTTTCACTTTTAAAGCATAATTGTGGGACACTCAGTGGTGTGTATTTAGGGGGTGGGTCCGGGATTAAGCCCCCCAGAAATCTTACTAGAGTAAAGTATATGAAATATCTTGCAGAATTTTCACATTTTCAGGTAAAGCCCCCCCGAAAGTTAGTAAAGCCCCCCCGAAACAAAATCGTAAATACGCCACTGGGGACACTAATCTATTATAGGCTATTTCGCTTTTTGCATTGACTCATACATCGTGAGTTGATATTACAATATTACAATTCGCGATATGTTCTGACACCCTTGAAGAATATTTCTAATTTTCAAAAATTAAATCTACAAAGCCGAATCTGATCCCTGGATTTTGTTCAATTATTTCATCCAAAATTTAATAATGATTATCGACTTGCTCTTGTCGATTCGAAATCGACCGGGTATTTTAAATATTTCCGAGAAGAGAACTATTACAACAATATGCCGTTATTGCAAAATTATTTATTTTTAGCGACTTCACGATTATGCACTGTTGTAATACTTCTGTTATTATTATTATTTTAGTCCATATCTTGGCAATTATCATTGTTAAGTTATATGATCGCTCCTAGAGTGGTTTCTTTCTCAATTTGTTCTGTTTAAATGAAAAAGAAAGAGAACGGACATCTAATATTATTAGTAAATGATAGAGTGTGTGGAACGCCTAATGACATTTCAAGGAAAAAGTGCTGCCTGCTTACACAGCGAGTCTTCGAGTCACGATTTTGCCTGGTGATGAGTGCAGTACATCTTCAGTATTGCGTAATATATCGAATTCGTTACCTTAATCTTTTTACGCGTGCAATTTCATGTTGAAGAGACGTCACATACCAAAGTCGTTAATATGAATTTATAGTCAACCTACTTAAATTTATAAACCACTTGTGGTCAGGGGTGCCAATCTCCCCCCCCCCAAAGACTGTGACGCCAATCTCCCCCAAATTAACAAAGTATCCCCCTCACATTTAATTTATACCTCCTCCTATCACAACAAGACTCAACACTTATGTTGCAATCACACAAACTTTAAATTTAAATGTAATTTACTTCAACTTAAAACTGATAATAATAATTATTTTTTTACACTTTAGTATGTTTCATTTTGTTCGGCAAAAAATAAAATGTAAAATTTTTGCAGACTGCTTATGCCCCGAGTCACAGTGATGTAGAAGTTATATGGAACAAATTTCAAGAAGACTGGATAATATTGAGAGGTTGCATACTTTGATCAGCTTTGTAAAAGTTGGCAAAAATAGATTTTTCATTGTTAATTACGTTTACTTTTAAAACTAGATATCACAAACTTAAATAATACTAAAACTAGACATTACGATTAATAGGTAGTATGATTCGAAATTAGTCGAAATTACTACTTTATAACTCTGTCCTAATTTTTAGTGGGTGTGGCATATGCTTTTCAATATCATTAAAACAAATACGTACGTAACATTCAAACATAATTACTATAAAGTGTGTATATCCCAATTGGAAACAAAAAATGAAATGGAATACTTACAAGAAAATTATCTCACATAAAGATTAATATTTCTTATGAAATCCCTTATTCTTTATTAAGTCATTTATCCTTTGTGGCATCCTATGTACGAGCTTAGCACATTTTGCTTTAAATTCAGCATCGTGATACCACAAATTGTTGATCTCCTTGATCAATTGAAGTTTGGTTCTAATGTGCTTCTTCTCTAGCTTTTCTTTCATGGAGCTCCAAAAGTTTTCAATCAGGTTCATATCAGGACTAGTGTCTGGCCACGAAAGAACACAAATTTCGTTGTCCTCGAAGAATTTTGTCACAGCTTTGACACGCTGGTATGGGGCTCCATCATGCATAAAGATGAATTGTTCGTCATCAAACCAGAGCGTAGTCTGGGAAAGCAGATCTTCTTGAAGAACTTGCAGGTATTGGTCATGCTTCATTGTTCTCTCTACTATATACAGTCTTCCAGGCCCGAGGACAGAGATCACACGCAAGATCATGACTGAAGTAGGATGATTCATGGTTAATTAAAGACATTCCAAGTTGAATTCCTCCCATGTCAACGTCGCACATATTGTGAACACTCATCAGACACAAAGATACATGATTCATCACTGAAACACACTATTCTCCAATCGTCACAGTCCAATATTCTAGGTCTCATGCCCATCCGAGGCGCTTCTTTGCCATGATTGGAGTAGACTCTAATTTTTGTTTTCTTTCTTGACCATGTACTTTTATTCCCTCGTCACAAAGAATCCTTCGAACACTTTCAGGCCAAATGTCTGCGCCATACTCAGCCATTTTTATGCTTAAGTCTATTAGAAGTTGCACTTCTGTTTCTCAGAGCCAATCTTTTTAGTTTTCTGATACCACTTAGCGATAGCTTTGGTTTTCGCCCACACTTCCCAACCCTATTTTAGCTCTTGTTCATTTCAACAGCGATTCTACTCACAAATTTTTGTTCTATTCCAATTCTACTACCAATGTGCCGTGTATATCTTATTTCCACCAAAAGTATTTTGTTAACTTCCATTTTATGCGGGGGAAAGACTTTTGCTTTTCCCATTATGCTGCAATTACAGGACTACACAAAATAAAAGATTGATACAAGAAACATGTCACGATCATTTTAGACTGACCCATTCGAACTGTTGAATGCTTTGGATGTCGTTAACTTTTTTACAACAGCAACCTTAACACTTCAGTATGTAACTTGTCGATCGGAACCACAATAGCTATCTACAACTGAAACACCACTTTCAGATCCCCCCTCCCTCATTAATACAATCTGCTGTTCAACGGTGATATCACCACTTCAATTGTACGGTAAACAAATGTAGGATCCTATATTGGTGGTTCAACCATTAAATTAAATGTTCTAGAACTCTAAAATTAGGACTCCTACATCAATTGTGTGATTTTCGAGCGTGAGTAATAATTTGAACACGTCTGTACTATTGAATATTGCTCCTCTTGATGTTTATAGTATACCTGTAGTGATTGTGTACACCTGCTGTATCATTATACTACAGTATTTGTGTATTAGTTGGAAAGTGAACAGTAAAATTCGAAAACTCTCAGCAATATTGAACCTTTATTCGTCCGAGACGTAAGATAGCCAAAAATCTCCTATGGGTTTAAACGTGTGTGTAATATGAAAGTTCTTTCTTTCTTTAAGAAAATGGGAAAGAAGCAAGAAATTCTGAAATCTGTAAATTAAAGATTATCCCAAATGTAAACGTTACATATAGGGAGTGAGATGAACATACACATCCCCATTCCGACATAACACGAGAAAAATGACTATAAAATGAAGGTCCGCTTCATATATGTTTGACCTTGAATTACAACATTATAAACCATTGCAAGTGCAGTTATAATTGTACTCGGATACTTAACAACCCCATTGTCAAGAAGGCCCTGCATACACGCATAGTTGTAATTTTACTTGTAATGGTTTGAAATATACATTGGCTTTAAATAGCGTTTGTTCCAACACCTTCAACGTTATGATTTTCTGTGCTACTCGCCTATTTGAACTTCCTCATGAATATATGGTTAGCGAACACGCGTTCACAGCAGAACACACTGGTTCAATTCCCAGTTGGAGCTCATGTGGTTCGGATCCCATGTTAAGGTGATCCACGCCTCATATAGCCTCGGAACTGAACCTGACGTTAGACTGCAAATCAATTAAGGATTCGCCTGCCTTTGCTGGCTACCATGGCTCAGACTTTCGCACTTCACAGTGGGTTCACAAATTTCCTCGTATGAACACATCCAGTAGAATGAGAGCTTTTAACCATTAGAAATAGATTTTATGTTCAAAACAATAAATATACTCTTACCTTTAACGCGCTGCTACATTTAATTTGCAAGTGAGATGCACAACATGATAAAACTTCAAATGAACCGGTAGAATACAACTTATGAAGACATAAGAAGAGTTTTGTATTCATATAAACGCTAATTTTGTAGTAATTATAGGCCTTACGCAGGCTTGCTCTGAAGTGTGATTTGAGACATACTAAATGGTATGACTAGCATGTATCCTGCAGTAGTCAGGCATTTAGTACGAAGCTAATCATACGTCAAAACGACTCTGCATAAGGCCCTAACAAATTATGGGGCATATTTTGAGACGATTTGATATATGATTAGAATCGTACTAAGGGTTTGGCTAACGCGTGATCATAGTTTCTGTATTCAAAAGCCTGTTTGCGATATTATCCACGACTTATATCTAAGGATGCATACCACAATTCTTCCGTAATGATGTCCAAATATATTGAGAAAAGTAAGAGAGTATTGTTATATAATCAGTCTTGCATTTCCACCTAATGTATTTGAAGAACACTACGGAAAAGTCAATAGAATTAATATATATTGGCATATTAAGATATGATTTTACGTGTGATTAGAATCGTACTTAGAGTTTTGATTAAAATGTGATTATACTTCAATCGATATAAGTTTGGATAACATAAAAAATGTTGCTCATTACAGAAATATAATCACATTTTAATCAAAACTCTAAGTACGATTCTAATCACACGTAAAATCATATCTTAATATGCCAATATATATTAATTATTTTGCACGATTCAAGTTTCTTGTATCTCTCCTCAAATTTACGCTCCAGATAGAGACACATGTTGGACGGGTTATCTAGTGCTAATATTGTGTAAAAGAGCACGGGTCTTATGCAGAATCGTTTTGACGTATGATTAGAGTCATACTAAAGGCCTGACTACTGCACGGAACATGTTAGTCGAACTCTTTGGTATGGCAGTAATCACGCGTCAGAACGACTCTACATAAGGCATCACATGTTTAATTAGTTGAAGAAGTTAAAATTTGAAGTAGGCTCGTCAGCGACGGTGAGTAAACGCGTAAGCGAGAGTAGTGAAAACATGTGTTTTTCGCAGTGATACAAGTTCCTATAGAACCTGTAATGGTTTCATACTAGTAACGGTGCACTTGTAAACATAAAATACATGTTTTGTGCACTATGCAGAAATTCTCCGGCGGCGGTAGTACCTAATACAATCATCTTTCATATGTCCACATTTACTCTAACCGTTGTATTGCACTTGTAATGATTTTACACGAGTAATCCTACACTTGTAAACATAAAATATAATACAGCTATATTACTAACTATTTAATTCTGCCGCCTACAGAAATGTGTTTTTTATAAACATGTCTTTCCATGCAGAGTATTGAATTATACTGTAGATTAGGGGGCGCGGAGGCTCAGTGGTAGAGCGTTCACCTCCGGTGCTTGTGGTCCCTGGTTCGATCCCAGCTCGCGCCGTGTGGACTTTGTGGTGGACAAACACCGTGCTCGTGGGTTTTCTCGGGGTTCTCCCGTTTCTTCCCACTTTCTTCATTCCACCATTTCACTCTTCTCTCATCATCACCGTCTCCTTTAGCCTAAGCGGCATAATCGTGGGACTTAAAACTTAAAGATTTCATTTCATTTTCATTTTATACTGTAGATTTTTGCAAAATGTAGTCTGCATAAACTTGACCAGCACTGTTATTTCTTACGGTAGGTAATTTTAAACTTAGCCTGCACAAAACGTATGGTGCAAATTTACAATAGATCGTCATTATATATTAATTTTACGGTTAAAATAAGTGAGAATCTATGAAAAAAGACTGTATCAGATATTGATTTCCACCGGCAGAGTATTTCTACACAATATAGAGAACTTATATGTCATGTTTACAAGTGTAGAGTTGCTATTGAGATAGGAATTGTACATCACAAGTTCTCGAATCACTGTTAAACTACCTTAATGTGCTTGTAAATACAACATGCAAGCATTATCTTACCCTACTATACTCTTCTTGGCATATTTTTGGGTATGGGGGATCAGAATTTATTTAGTTAAAATTTCTTACTTTCTTGGTATATTTTCTGTTGGTTCAGGTTAGGTTAGGTTAAGTTAGATTAGGATAAGTTAGGTTACTTTCGGTAGATTAGGTTAACTTCGTATTGGCCCCCCAGTTCCAAAACTATAACATAACTAATATCCTTCCATGTCGGATAGTCAATTTTACTCTTCAATGTTCTAATTTTGATACCTTAAACTTGACCTCCACAATTTTAAGAGCTCAAAACTCAACAAAATAATTCTGCTGATATAAGTTAATAGTTAATGACAACTCTTGAGCTTTATAAGGTGCATTAAATCAAATTAAAAGAGAAAATTATTACTTTTAAGATATGAGTAGTTTAAGCACACAGTTAATTTTAATTTACTTTTAAAGTTTTACTTTTATAAACTATCTAATTTATTATAATTGTCTTTACTTTTTCCGAGAAAGAATTGTTAGCTTTATAATGATATTTTTAAATTAATATTTGAATATTGAACTTAATTCTGCCTACTAAGCACTGGCAACAATTCTTACGTAATCTCTCAATATATTTTTCATTTGTAGAATCAGATTTAATAAGTATGAATGAAATGATTTATACCATAATTCGCCCAATTTTTTTTTCTGATATTCACGTTTAATTTATTTAAGTTTTGTTCCAATTTCAATGTCACCATATTACTTGGCAAGTGCGGATTTGGGCATGACTTACAATACAGAAACACATAGTTTTAAAAGTTACAGGACAATGTGGAGAGATCAATGTGCAAGTAATAGAAATATATATCGATCTTACCTGTGAGATGTGTAGTTACGGATGAATACAGGACAAGAAATAGAGTAATTGAAGCAGTCACTCCTCCATAAGTAATCCATTATGCAAGGTATGCAAAGGTGTAGTTTACGGGTAAAGTAATTTAGCGTAATCATTAAAGTGTCACTGAAGCAAGTACGTGTACACTGAAAGATTATTTATTATGTTGATGCGAATTGTTAGTAATGGCCAAATTTCAAATATTGTCTGCAAATGTAGTAAATCTGCAAAGTAATACAAGGTAGTAGTAGTTTTCTTCTTGTAATTTGTAAATGAAAGTGTAAATGAAAACACGTAGGGCATATGTTTTTAAGGCAAATGAAGTGTTTTTTCTACTATCATAATTTATTCATATACCAACTGTCGGTGATGCGACTGCTTTTTATGGTCATGCTACCACGTAGGCCCCTCGCTGCGCTTCTTGTCTGAGTCATTTTGATAGCATTTTTGCTGTTAGTAGCCACCAACAACTAGTAGGTTAGTATTTTTTCCGTTATCCTTGTTTATGCATATGTACCCCTTCGATGACGCGCCTGCTTTCTGCTTCTCGCACTTTCGGGCGGTCCACTACTGCTCTCCTGCCATGAGTGGTTTAGATAGCATCTTTGGTTTTAATGGCCACCTAATTCAAGTAGGTTAATGATTCTTTTCCATTATCCTTGTTAGTTAATGTTTTTTCCACTACAATTTTTTATGGCATAGTTCAAACGTTGTATTTATACCTACAATGCATAAATCCAAATAAAGTGAATGTGAACCGAGGAAAGCAACTCCACCCACAAGAAATGATTAAGGTATAGAGAGTAAATTTAATCAAAAGATGTAAATATGGAATGAATGCATATGATGGGTTCCTGTTGTAAATTTGCACCCAGATTTGTCCGTTTTTCTATTTGTGCCCAATGTCTATATTCTGCAATTAGTTATTTGTATCTCAATCGAAAATGTCTTTTCGGTACTTAACATTTCTGGATTGAAGTTCTTTTTCTTTAAAAGAATCTACTCTTATATTGGCAAAATGTATCCTCTTCTTGTCGCAACTGCTAAGTGTAATTTAATTTTGTTTTATTTATTTTTACTCTACTTTCTCGTAATTTTTGATATACCGGTAGAATATAATCGAACATGCTTTTAATACTCAAAGTGTTGAAAATTCATTTGATATGAATTCTCTCTAATACTGTTCACCATGTTCATGCTAATGGATTAGTTTAGGACGGTTTCATTAGTTTTTACTACTGAAAATTGCAGTTTGATTAATAAGATGCCATAAAAGACAAAATTATTATTATTATTATTATTATTATTATTATTATTATTATTATTATTATTATTATTATTATTATTATTATTATTATTATTATTTTTGATGCAGTCCTATTTTAAGATAAGGGTCTATCATACAACTATGAATTCTGTAGTTCTTTATTCAGGAAATGCACTCTTGTACCTTATGAATTGTTTCCTATGGGAGGGGTTCCATTCCTAGGTGCAGAGTCAGTTTAAGAGGGCTTAATCGTTATGTCTATAAATACGTAAAATACACAAATGGTGCAAAAACAACAACCAAACTGTACTAGGTGGCCACTAAAAAACACAAGTGTGCGTAAGGGGAGGGCGATGCTGGTGGGCCCGCATAATAGTGCAGAAGTGCGTTCGTATAGCAACGGTGGGTATGGTTCGAAGCGATGATAGTTTAAACACACTGTGTTCATCATGTTCTTTGATGCCTTAGCTGTCGGACAGCTTTATCGTTACGGATTATGAAAAGTTTTACATTTACATGCAACATTAACAGTAATTCAGTTCATTATAGCTTATTCATGGGCTATTACATGGTTAAGTGCATAACTTGAATTAGTTTTTTTTTTTTAAATACGATTAGTGGTATCACAAGTAAAATCCCCATATATGTTGATTAATTATAGATTATATTCCTCTTTTGAAATAACATTAGATATTTGTTCTCTAAATTGTACAAATTGTTGATGCTTTAAACAAGGATAGGACATTATTATTATTAATATGCAAGCACGATGGCTTAGTGGTAGAGTGCAAACTTCTGCTGCAAAGGATCCCTGGTTCAGTATCATCCCATCTGACGTCGTGATGGACAACATCACTCCCATGAGTTTTCTCGAGGTTTTTCCGTTTCACTAGTTACTAATTCTTTCAAAATCGCTCATTATTTATCTGTCTCTTCATTATGCTAAAGAGCATAAGCGTAGGAAGTTAAATTAAAAAGGAAACGGTGAAACTTATCATTTTTTAAAATCTAATTTCTATACTATTCAAATTCTGGTGGGATTCAGAATCAATTTTGTTTTGCATTAACTTGTGTTAAGCTGTATTTTAAAACAAATATTGCAAGGAAAGAGAAGTTATTGAAACTCAACGAAATATCTAACCTGATAACAGCTACTCAAATGTTTGTATATTTTTTCTTTCATGATTTATTTAAAATAAAGTTAGAAATAAACTGTATATAACAATTCAAACATACTATAGTTATCGTAAGCAATGTATATTGTATAAATGTAGTTATAAGAATCTAGTGGCACAAAAAGATAAAATTGGCTTGTGCAGTAATAAGATAAAATTAGACAGGAACAAATATTATGAAAGATAACCCCCTTTAATTCCGTTGTTTGTTCTTAAGAAAATATGCTAGTTGTTTCAATTGATAAAGATGTACGATTGAGTAAACACTTATAATGTGCCGGTGTCAGCTCGTGGTGAGTATATAAAGAAATTACCAGTAATTGTGTGCAGATTTCTAAGTATATCATAAATATGATAACGAAAGAAAGAGTGGGGCCGTGGTGGCTCAGTAGTAGAGCGCTCGGTTATAGTCCGTGGGATTTCCAGTTCAATCCTAGCTGGTGCCCAGTGGGCTTTGTAATGGACAAAAGCCGTATGCATGGGTTTTCTAAGTTCTTCTGTTTCCCCCCATTTTCTTCATCCCACTATTTTATAATTATTATCACCGTCTCCCTTAATCTCGGTGCATAATCATAACCTAAAAAGAAAAGGGTTTGAACTGGAATGCATTGACTATAGACATATCAAACACCAAGTTTAGTATCTAAAAAAAAAGAAAAAGAAAAAGAAAAGAAAGAAAAAGAAAGACTTTTATCTGAAGCAGAAACTCTCTTCGAGCTATAGAAGTTACATAGTGTCAAAGTATAAGTAGTCACATCACTTAGATTTGAGTGTATGAATTCGATGACCTAATTATTACTGACCATATAATAAAGAAGAAATAGTTCATCACAATTTTGAGATATTAGTTATTAGAAAATGAAAGTAACAATTTATATAACTTCTATATTTTCCATTCAAGACTGACATATACCTCTTGTTCGAGGTCAAAATTTAAAATAATGGATATGGGTCATTCTAGTCCCCCAGATTCTAAATTGAATCATGAACATGTCGTACAAAGATTGACAAATGAATAATTATTAAATATGAACAAAATAATTTTACTGAATTATTTGAAAAACTAGTTAAAAAGATTATGAAATAAATTAAAACAATGAAACTCACACTATGAACTATTCCTGTGTAGAATGTTAATGAAATGTTTAGAGCCATTTTCGAAAAAAATTATTACACTATATTTTAGAGTTAATAATAAATTATAATAATAAATTATAATAAATTATTATTATTATTATTATTATTATTATTATTATTATTATTATTATTATTATTATTATTATTATTATTATTATTATTGAAAATCATTGTTCAGAAATAATCACGCTCTAGGTTAAGGTACTCTTTCAGAATTATTTCGAAATAAATAAATTACGGCGATTAACAGCATGATTGAGAATATATATATATATTTTTAGAAAATGTACGAAAAGATAATCCATGGCGTTTCCAAGAAACTAATCTCTCTCAAAATACTTACATTATATGTAAAATACCCACTTCTGAGTTTTCCTAAGGGAAACGAATTATACATATTGAGTTACTCTAAATGGAATATGTTTATGAAATATGAATTCAATTGCGGGACCCGTTCGTGATCAAATCGCCTAAAGGAACTAATCTAACCCGCGAAATTCTCTTTGCGGATCTTTTTCTTATCCTCATTTCACATTGTAAGGTTGTTAATAAAATATTTGTAGAAAGTAGAATTATTTATGGAATTAAACTTACTATCATGACTATAATTGTACAGTCTGCAACAAAAGTCAATATTCTGTGCGCAGTTTCCTTTCAGAAAAGCTTTGGAATAAAATGATTAGTTCAAGTATCATATAATGTAACCTGATGATAATTTTATTTGTTATTATTAAATACATTCTAGAAACTGTGTTACTATGGTGACAAGAATACTCATATTATACTGAATTCTGTCCAGATCTTACTAAATTCTGTGATATTGTAAAAATAAACTATAGATTAACTTTGGCAAAATAACAGGTTTTAAAAGTATGACTCAAAAGAGTCAAATATTGTTATTACTGAATTGAGTGCTTTTATTACAATAAAGAATAAAAGTCTTAGGGTGTATAACAAAGTGCTCGTATAATAATTTCAAAGTTATTGTGAAAAAATATTAAGTTGGCAATTGGAAGGAGGAAATAAGCCAAACTCAAATCGAGTTTTACTCTGGATGTATTTCCTTTTACGCCTTAAAAAAACATATATATATATTTAACTGCGTTATTTAGAAATCTAGTCTTTATCGCACAATGTGGTTTCCAAATCTCAATTGTGTCACAAAGTTTCAGAAATGTTCATAAAGTGACAAAAGAAAAATGTTCAGAACAAAATTCGATTTTAAGTTCCACCTGTCGATTATATATTGTTTATAAATGTTTCTGATGACTACCATACATTACCTTGTAGTTATGTACTGTGATAATATTGAAAGAAATTTAAGAGTCGAATTTAATAATCAGTTTCTATGTCTTCTTTATAATTAATGCGTTGAGTTCAAACTTTCGTGGAGCATTTTCTTTATAGATATTGGAATAATACTGACATGTGAGCATGAACACACTTAAAATGTAATCTCTCTTGTATTGTCATCGTATGCTCAGACAACACACAAACGCACACACACTTTGACATAACATTTCACATGCAGGAGATAAATTGATTCTTGATGACCTTATTCTCAAAAAGAATAATAAAAAAAATCCTTAAATTAAAATATAAGAGTAGAATGAATTTTGAGATTCACAGTAGCGAAGTTGTGACCATTATTCAGATAGAAAGAAGACACTGAAATACAACATGTCACTAACTTAGTACTGTAGTAGTATCACGAGCCACAAATATATATTACTACAACGTAGTTTTCATGTTTGATCAATTCACTGTGAGCAGCACATGTACTTAACACATCCTATAGATAGAGCAATTGTAACATGCTTCACCGTGATTATTCGTGTAACTTAAATATTTCTTGGGTGCCAATAGAAACTACGGTAGACGTGTTTATCAAGTTAAATATGATAAATTGATTAATGAGATAAAAAAAGATATGCTTATCTTTTCAATAACAGTCTTGTATCTAACTGACTTAATTTCTTTTGCAGACGATACTTCATGTTTGCACACGGCTCGCAAGTAAACGTTTGCACTTTCAATTGAAGGCGGGAAGAACTGTTGTATATTCAGCCGTGAGAACGACAATTTTTAGTACAGAATTAGTGCTTCAGCAGAAGAGGCTTCGAATACAAGAAGTGAAGGTTAGGAAGCAATATCTACATCAAACCTACAGCAGTCATCATGGCGGTTAGTGAGAACTCTTCAGTTTCAGACGTCACTACTGCGAAAGTGGCGTCTATGTTCATACTTTGCGTTATTCCTTTCATTCTTGGAATTATTCCGATTAAGCTTGCATCATGGTTTGGGTGGAAGAAACACGAAATAAGAAGCAAACTTTCCAATCTTTTACTCTCGTTCCTTCTTTGCTTTGGTGGTGGCGTTTTATTGTGCACTAGTTTTATGCATTTACAACCTGAAGTAAGAGAAATGGTTGATAGTTTGGTAAATAGTGGTGCATTGCCTGAAACAAACGTACATCTGGCAGAACTTACGATTTGCTCCGGATTCTTTTTCGTTTATATTGCCGAAGAAGCTGTTCATCTTTTATTACATTTTCATAATCATAGTCATCATCATCATCATGGAGATCAGAGAGTCATTCATAGAACAATGAGCATCCGAAAGTGCTCACAATCCAAACAGGATGATTGCAAAAGAAACGAAAGTGATGTTCATGCCTCCACACCTCCAGAAGAAACGCCGCCCCCTTCAGAAGAATCTGGTTCAGATGTTCAATTACAAATGGGTCATAGTCATTTACCCCCTATGACAGGTGAAACCGTACTAATGTCAATACGTTCTTTGATCACTGTAATAGCGCTATCATTTCACGAACTTTTTGAAGGTCTTGCGGTTGGACTACAGAGCACAGCTGTAGATGTGTGGTTCTTGTGTGGAGCTGTAGCCGCTCATAAGTTTATTATATCGTTTTGTGTTGGTCTTGAACTGATTAGTACAAGGACAAAACACTTATTAATATTTCTCTACATGGCAACTTTTGCTTTAGTTACACCTCTTGGCATTGGTATTGGACTGGCTGTTACCTCTGATCCGCAAGAAGAGGCGAGTGCGGGTGTAGCTACAGCTGTTCTTCAAGGTATGGCAGCCGGTACTCTAGTTTATGTCGTCTGCTTCGAAATTTTACAAAGAGAGCGTACCAAGGAAGTGGGAATTCTGCAAGTGCTAGCGATAGTCGCTGGGTTTGGAGTGATGCTTGGTCTTCTCCAGAGCGGTAAGTACAATGATTTTATTGGAATTATATTGCTTTGATAATATAGAATTTAATTTTAAACTGATATAAAGTAAGTTATTTTTAATCCATTTTCTAAAAATGGAAGTTCTTAGTTTGACTTGTATGTGTGTACGTACGTATGTATGCTTGTAGGGATGGACGGGCTTTTATCGAGAACCGTTGGTCATATTTCGATGCAGTTTTTACTAATCGAATGAGTAATTCCCAAGGAAGGCTTATACCGTGTAAGTGTTTCAAAATAATAATGATTTAATTATTTTTTAAAATAATTAAATAGTTCGGCAACACCTGGGGAAAATATGCTGCAACCAGAAGCTCAACAAAGTATGACAGATTGTTTACAATCAAGGGCTAATAATCATTTTAGCCAGCTTTCCCCAAATGATTTAACACTGGTGATGGTGGATCTTTAAGTCATTAGCAATGTCCTTACTGTTTACTGGTCTTGCTCAACTTTTGCCAGAATATCATCCACTTTTTCTGTGATTAGTCGCCTGCTGCAAGGAGTATCTTGAACATACAAATTTCCGGAAAGATTTACTCATTTATTTTACTCATTTTTGTATCTCTGCCCCCTGTTTGAATTGCCTACATATCTGCAGCTTACTAACAACGAATCTATAGGGAGTCAGTATTGCCCATTGGTAGGGCGCTTATGTTTGGTTTCATGGGTCGAAAGTTTGATCTCAAACCACATGCATTGTGTCGGACGACTTAAAGGGAGAAGGGAGACAGATTCAAATATTAGGACAGAGAGGGATACATTCACATAGACAAAGTTTGAATTGAAGAAACAAATGATCGATCAGCATCCATATCAGAAAATTGTGATTTATGAATTATAAGAATGAAAGTTTCTCGGTCGAACCTGTGAACATCGACCTTGCACTTTCGAGTTAAGGTAGAGAAATTTTTTGAAGCATCATACGAATGCACAGAGAGAGAAAGATCTTAACATTTGGAGAATGGAAAATTAAAGAACTCGGAGAAAATGGAATAGGTGACTAGTTTTCGATACCTGAATAGTATTATTAATGATGATATGGAATGTTGGACGTGAAATAAAAGCAAGGATAGGAATGGTGAAACAAGCCTTTAGGAACAAGAGAAGTCTTTATAGTGGGACCTTCAATAAAGAGATGAAAGAGAATTATAAAATGTTTTGTGTGGGCTTTTGTTTTATATATATGGGAGAGAAACATCAATATTACGGACAAGTGATAAAATACAACTGGAAACTTTCGAAATATGGCTGTGGAGAAGAATGATTAGAATTATTTGGGTCAAGCGGAAAACGAATGAGAGAGTGTTAGAAGTGGTAAGGGAGAAAAAAATAATTTTTGATATTATTAAAATGAAGAAGAAGAACTGGTTGGGACATTGGCCAAGAAGGAACTATATCTTGAGGGCTGTATTAGAGGGTATGGTGGCAGGAAAGAGAGGGAGAGGGCGAAGGAAGGTACAATTGATAGACGGTATCAACACAGAAAAATTGTAGGTGAAGACAAAAAGGTAGCTGAAGTCCGTGGATAATGGGAGCTTCTCATTTGCGGCAAGTAATCTGCCGATAATGGCAGAATACCTATGATGAAGATAGTGCAACGAAAATTGGCTGCGTTAGAATCAGACCTTAATCTTTAGGTATTCCAGCAGCTGCAGGATCTTCAAATTGTGTGAGGTTTTGGGGCTTGTGGTGCAACCCACCAGAAAATTCCGATATATATATATATATATATATATATATATATATATATATATATATACAGGTTGTCTCAAAACAACATCGGCAACGTTTGGGAGGTGATTCCTGACACTAAGATAAGACAAAAAATATAGACCAACTTGGGTGCACAAATGCTTCGTTTCGGAGTTATAAGCTGCCGAAAACCTGAAAAAATGAATTTTAAAGATCCATAGCTCCAAAACTATGGGCCCTACCAAAACTATAGTCGGATCAAGAATGAGGTAGTTGGAGAGTACTTCAAATTATGTGCTCGTAGCCAAACTCCCTTTATAGATATTGGTTCATGAGTACCTTAGGATTCTGAAACATGCAATTTTGGATAGCGCACATAATTATTCCTGAGTGAAGTCTTGACCGAACTACAGTAGCTCCCATAGTTTTGGAGCTATGTACCTTTAAAGTCCATTTTTCAGTTTTTCGGTAGCGTATAACTCCGAAAGAAAGCATTTTGAAACACCCTATATATATAACGAATCTTGTTGACAAAATAGTGTTCGCAATTTTTTTAGTATTAAGATGATACATTGCATATGCATTTGTTTGATAGAGTACTTGTTTTCATTTATTGGACAGTGTACCCATCATCTTGATTCTAAATAACAGCCGTTTGAAAATAGAAAAGATTCGTAACTTCCTTAATATTAACACTAGAAAAATCAAAAACGTTTCTTAATTCTCGTAATTATCTCTACACGCAAAAAAAAGAAAGGTTACTAGTAAACAAGAAAAAGGTGGACAGTAACCAAGTTAGTTTGTCAATATATAGACAACAGAGACGTGTGTCCCAGCAGCCAAGCCAAAAAGGTTAACGAGAGAAGGTGATCGTAACCTTGCGTTACAGGTTAACATTGCTAGGTTACAGTGTAATAACTCACAGGGGTACGCTAACCGATCACGTAGTTAACACTATCAATCATAGCCTGTAACCGGTAACCTTGTTAGTATGTTCATGTTGGAATAACCGACTGCTCGGTTAACGAAACAGGGTGCGACAACTTTCTAACCGTGTATTTTGATTAGTATAACTTATTTAATAAATAACAGTAACAGATATTCACTCAGCCACGAGCACATCAAAAAATACAATACTAAAATAGATAATAACTACCTAAATTTATTTTCATTTCTAGTATCTATGTACTTTTTTTTTTTTTTTTTTTTTGTCGTCATCCCGTTTAAAGGGTAACACCCTACCCTTATAAGCCAGCAATATCACAAGTATTTAACAACTAACAGTGAGAATTTGTTTGGGTGATACTCTTCTCTATAAGCAAAGATGTAAAAGGATTTTGATATTTGTACCGTAAAGCAACGTAAAACGCATTATGTTTCCTGAACACATTACAAAATTATTGTTACGAGTGTGTGAATTATTTGACGACAATTACACAACTAGTAGTGCTACCATCTAGTGTGGATATTTGTACTAGAAACATGTCACATAACATTTTATTCATTTAAATCTCAGAATATGCATAAACCTCCGTAAATAAACTTCCTTCACATTTCTCTATTAATTTATGTACAATCCATATTTTAATAACTGTTTTCCTATTCCTTCGGAATTATTCATAATTCTTAAAACTTTTCGTTCTTAAAATTGCAAATGGCGACCTTGCTGCTTGTACTTCTAGTAATGCAGTGCTACCAGTAAACAAGTTTCGGAGGGTTAAATTTGCCTTGTGTGAAAATCGGTTGATAACAACACAGTGTTTTAAATTAAATTAACCTTCTTGAATTGGTTACCTTCTTCTAACCTATTTTATAGGTTAATAGCAACCAAACACTGGATTGTTTCTACACATTTTCTAGTAACCTTTCTTGATTGATTACCGGCGACCTCGTAAAATTAACCTTTTTTGTCTCAGAAGGGTTGTTACAAATTATTAACTGGTTCTAGCAGCTAAATTGTCCATTAACCCCCACTAGGTTACCACTTATTTTTCTCAGTGTACAACTTTTGTTTAGATACTTTTTTCGATACGCCACCTCGTTTCAAAATAGCAGCCGTTTTAAACTTTAAAACACCCATAAGTTCCTTACTATTAATCTAGAGAAAAATGAAAAAAAAAAAAAATATATTTCAACAAAAAGTAGAAATGGTGGCAAAACAAGAAAGAAAAGAGAACGCGGGGCTAGGCTGTAGGTGGAGCATCGCGGCAGCCTAGGATCGAGTTTTCTAGCTAGCTGAAGTTAATTTTGTATATGAAACTAAAATTTGTTTACACCGTATACAAATGAACACCATTAGCTTGGCATATCTATGTTTTCTAGTTAAATATATCGAAGAGACTGTAGGCTATTAAGATGTTTTATGGTATCCTAAGACAGTGGTTCCCAACTTATTTTGACTGACGACACACTTTATTAAACGCCAGCATATCACGACACACTTGTTTGATTTTTAATAATAATAATAATAATAATAATAATAATAATAATAATAATAATAATAATAATAATAATAATAATAGAATAGAATAAGTCTGTAAGTTTCTATAAAGTGACTTTATATAATACTGACCATTGTTGCTGCCACTGGAGGCATTGACTGGTAGTCTGCTTGAAAATTGATTTTACTAATTATTAAGTACTTCGTGATTTTGAAAATTCTAAAACTTCGTGACACACTCTATAGGACTGCTCGGCACACCTGTTGGACACCATTGTCCTAAGGAGTAGGATTGTAGAGAAAACAGGATTTTAAATTTTAAAAAATGGTTTATTTGGTTTAATTTTTTTAAAAAATAAGTTTTTTGGTTTATTTTAAAAACTAGCTTTGAAGTGTAGTATTTATATAAGGATCGAAAATAGAGTTCTTCTATATAAAGGAATAATAGGTAATGTAGTGGTACTTTCATACTATTCACCAAACTTCTTGTATTGTAAATTAAAAACTAAATCAATATGCTAATTAATGTCTGTAATTTTAATAACAGAAGAAAAAGCAATACTTCACATGCTCAGATTTCAACACAAACAAGTGTATTTGAAGGGTAAGGGGAAAAAAGAAGGAATGTCACAAAACTTCATTTTCGAGAAAACGACGTTTTTATATTTTAAACTGCGTAAAAAAGAATAGGGTAGTCAAACCTTTTGCCCCTTTTTACATGGATATTTCGACATCTACTTATTCATGGCATATACTGTCAAATAGTACCAAGAGTCACCAAAAGATAGCACAAAGCACCTGATAAATTACACATATGGACATTCCTTGTTTTTTCCCCTTACCATTCATTTGATGAAAGAATAAAAAAGAAACACGGATTTTCATTTCAAATTCTCTGCATAGATTAATAAATTCTATTATTGCTATCTTGAGAACTCTTCATAAATTGTTATGACACTCAGCATTAGAAACATATGTATATATCCCGGGGCGGATCCAGGATATGATCAAGGGAGGGGCTAAACCATATTTTGCCGTTTTATCCAGTGTAAAGCAGGATTGAAGTCCATTTTATCCCGTGTATACCCGAGCGTCAAGGGGGGGGGGCTATAGCCCATATAGCCCCACTTGGATCCGCCACTGTATATATATCTATAATTTACTTATTATTGTTATATCCTACACATGATCCATATTTGTAAACAAAACCATGTCTTTTTATCAACTACTATGAGCAAGCAGACCCTCATCATCATCAACAGGATACGTGACCGAAGAGGAATACTAGCACCACCATCGTCCATGAAGAGGGTATAAAACATGTCGTAGGACCTCCAACAGCATCAGTTTCGACTAGTCAATTTCCCTCTTTCAGCTTGTCTGGACCTCTGAGAGATTTACTTAACGCAACCATCTTAGCTTGCCTTGAATGCTGAGGTTCCTTGCCACTTAACTTGTCTGGAGCTCTGTGGGACCTAACTCTTCCCTTTGATTGCCTGAACACTGGGAGATCCTAACCGCATCATTTACCTTGCTTTGATATATGTGGTTTCCTAACTGCACTCCTTGGCTTACCTGGACCTTTGGAATATCCTTCCCTTGGCTGCCTGGGTCAAGGGACCATCCATTTACCAAATAAGAATCTACACAGAGAACACGGTGTTGGTCTTCGGACTTCAATGATGCTGATTTTTGTTATATTTGTATATAACAGGATTTTTGTAATAAAAGATTGTGGGAGAAAGTCCAAAATCCCAGGTAAATCCGCATCGTAAATGGGAAAAGAGGTTTTAATTTTTCACAAAAAAATAACGGCTTCACCGTCTAAAATATTTTTTAAATAGCATTTCATTCGAGCTGAGTGTTTTTCGTTTCGCTTCAATTCAAATTCGGATTGTAATTACATTCCAATATAGCTTCAAGTATTTTCCATAAACCTATTCCGCCTATGCAATGTCGGGTATTTCTGCTAGTACGATCAAATATCGATGGCTTCTTTATTATTATTATTATTATTATTATTATTATTATTATTATTATTATTATTATTATTATTATTATTATTATTATTATTATTATTATTATTATTATTAAGGATATTTTAATTGCAGGATAAGTAGATGCTTATACATAATATACGCATATGATCTTTATCGATCCTACAAATATATACTTTTGGTCTTTCGTTATACAGCACTTTCTGTTGGATACACCAATGACCATTGGTCGTATAATGCATGATTGATAGTTTAATGAGGTTCCATTCCTCCCACCAAGTAGATTTGTGGTGGACAAACATCGTGTGTGTGAGTTTTCTTGGGTTCTCCAATTTCCTACCACTTTCGTCATTCCACCGTTATCATTCATCTCTTCATCACCGTCCCACTTAGCCGCGGTGCATAATCGTGAGACATTAACAAAAAACAAAAGAAATGAAAGAAAGAAAAGAAACTCTCCCATGGCGTAGATGATGTAGGAAAGTGCGCAGATATACGACGTGTGTTCAAAAAGTATCGAACCTGATTTTTTCCCCAGCGTAAACCAATGAAGCGTGCGAGACTTTCTTCATTGTAGATGTACAGAAGACACTCATGCGCAGTCATGATTTTTTCCCGTCCACAGAAAGCGTCAGTTGCTTGCAGTCGACCAACGAGTGAAGACGCGTAGTGAACGGTCGTCGAATTTCAGTTTTTGGAAATATGACAGAAAAATTTGAGCAGCAATATTGCATCAAATGTTGCCAAAGCTTGACGATACCCAAGCGGAAACCATTCAATCGGATCGATACGTTCAACTTTGAACGAGAATTTGTGCATGAGAAGAGTATTCGTGAAGTTTCATTTAGGCTTTCATCACCAAACCAGGGTCGCCATTTCAGACTTCGCTTGAGGAAGGCAAGAGCACTACTGACGTAAGACTTTCACGTTTTGTACTAGTATATTACTAGACAATCGATTAAAGTATATGTATTCCTCAAACTCATGGAGGGGGCAATTGCCCCCTCCTGCCCTCCCTAAATGACGCTCCTGCACCAAACAATATTCTATGTGCCGCCAGGTTCCCTACTCACCCGACATAGCTCCATGTGACTTCTGGTTATTTCCCAAGCTGAAAATGTCACTAACAATAACCCTATTTGAGTCAAGACATCATGCAGAACGGGACGGCACGGTTGCTCACTATTCCAGAAACCGTGTTCCAGAAGTGTTTCTAACAATGGTGGAAGCGTTGGGAGAAATGTGTGTATTACCAAGGAGACTACTTTGAAGGGGATCACTGTTTCGGATTTCCAAATTAATAAATGTATTTTTGTCAACCAAAAGTTCAATACTTTTTAAATACACTTCATATTATTATGTTAATATTTTACTGTGATTATATTTCCTTGCGTTGAGCAAGGTTGAAAAGGTTAAAAACAAATATTTGGGAGTTCTTATATCGGAGAATACGAATACATTATTCCCCTGCACAAATTCAATATGGCTGACAGGGAAGAAGAGGAGATTTTTCGAGCAGTTCGATGTACAACATAGAATGCGAATAACCAGTGCTGGATTTACTACTAGGCTCGATCCTAGAATCGCAAGTTGGACGAAAACTTAATAAGTAAGACGGAAAATTTCAAATGTTGAATAATAGTTACAATAATATAATTAAATTAACTAAAAAATTTTCTTATTAAGTTTCATAATGTCCCTTTCTCTTGTTTCATTTATTTTTATGAATTCGTGAATAAAAAACGAAAATGGTTTTATTTCTTGCAATCACAATAATTATTTTGTATCACAATAGAAACGTAAATTTTCAAAAACCAAAACAATTATTCCTTTTAGTGATATTATTAGTGTTTGAATATTCACACTATTACAGTCGAAAATTTCAAACGAATTTATTTTTATTATTGCTTTAGTACATATTGTAATAATAAAACAAGTCATTCTCTGTAACTCTATTTTGGAAACGTAAATTGGCAACAATTCTCAGTATATTCAAAATGAAAATACAGTACATTAACATTTATAAGAAAACATTGAAATAAAGCTATGCATAATGTAAGTTTATTTTAAAGGAGTTTTGTTATTTACTCTCTCCATCCGTTCGTCTGGGAGACAGAAAGCTCTAGAACTATTTGATGGATCAGCACCAAACTTGGCGAGGATGTAGAATCGAGTGCGTTGTTAGATACGATATTTAAACCGGAAGTAGTAGAAGTTAACTATTTCCGTTTTTCACGTTGGTCACTATAGAACAAATACTTGCAGTAGTAAACTAAATATTAAATTCGGCCTTGAGAATACGTTGCTCATTTGCACGTATTTTTTAAGGTCCACTGTAAAGGGATTATGATACTCTATCCCAATGAGTGGGATGGGAAGGAAAATATTTAAACTCATTATATATTTATCCGAACCGCTGAACATACACTTAATTTGTTAGTGGGTGTTTTGATCCATAAAGTGCAAAATTTCATTCACTTTCAATAATATTCATATTGTAAGCCTGAAATTTTAACTATAATTAGACGTTCCTTTTGAAGCGTTCGATATTAAGATACAAAATTTAGTATAGAGCTTGTTATACACAAATAGGACTATTTGGACAGGTTAAAATGAGAGTGGTGTAAGTTACATTTTCTATGTTTTTCAGAAATTAACGCAAAAAATACTAGTGTGTGCATTTGAAACTATAGCGTGCACTGTCATCAGTTGGCAGTTGAATGAAGGTCGGATTTAGGTTTTCTGTTAACCAACTGACATATCTGGATCTGGTTTGTGACTCTTTATTTTTGTTAAAAGGAGCTTACACCTCTGTAACTTTAACCGATTCATTTCGTTAATTTGTACGAATTAAATAATGTCTTCAGCAAATCATGAGGCAGTATAGTTAAATTAATTTAAATCTATCAACTGTATGACTGATTATAATCAGTTCTGAATACCATTCTCTACTTCGTATATTTTTCATGTCTTTATATGCATGTAGTAAGTCATTTATGATTTTTAAATTATATACATGTTTCTATTCTATGCTTATTTCACGTTGAATTCGTATAATTTCATCTTCCGTGTATGATGATATACTACCTATAAACATTTGGCTTCGACTCAGCATATTTAGAAATAGTGGTTAAAAATGAAGAAATTTGTTTCAAATTTGACTGTTTTTTTTTCAATTGGAAACAAATTTATTGTTTTCTCACCATAAGCATGTCACTTATTAATCAAAACCAAACGAAGAGCTTTTCTCTCAATCTTTGAACCACGCACAAATTGCATTTATGTGTACAAACATTTTAGCATTAACCACATTAACTACAAAATGATGTATGAATATTTAATAGCTAGCAGAAAATTTTGTATGCCTCCTGCATTCTATGTGATAAGATTTTTTTACACTCATGAATAACTTCACTATCATAATAATTATGTTATTAAATACACTCAGTTTTGTAAATCGAGTTACCAGCACTCAGTCCCCTGCTAGACTTTTCGTCTTGACACAGAGTTGTCCCTTTTAATATTTTTACCACTTGCAGTCTTCTGTCTATTCCTCATTTTCCTTCACTCAGTTTCCGTTATAACTCCCAGAATAAATTTTCTTCTGAAGCGTTGACCTAACAAACTTTTTCTTCCTCTTTAATTATTTGAAGCATTGTTATTTTCTCCTTTACTTTTTCCAACATTTCTTCATTGACTTTTCGTTCTAACCCGCTAATTTTCATCCTGCAATTAATTTGTCTAAAAATCAATTAATCCTTTCACTCTCTTTGTATACATATACATTCATCCACACACACACACACACACTGCATAAAAAGTGTTCTATTTGGAAGTTATATTTTAATACCTGGGTTTGGAATATGTAATAACTTGATGTATTGCCATTTGAAACAATACAACTTTATAACGGGTTGGAAACACTGTTAATCTGGTTGTATTGTAGTGTGTGTAAAAAAAAACAATGTCACCTTATCGATATGTATATGCTACGAAGTTTCAGCGTTTGTATCTATTAGTTCAAAAATTATAAGGGGTATCGAAATAAATTATCCACAGGGTAAATCATATATTGAAAGCAGTTTTGTGTTTTTGCATAAACGAATGAAGATTGAGTGTGTTTGACATCGTATGTACACTTGGAAGTGACGTGGAAGTAGAATTGATCTATTCAATTGAGTAACCTGACTGATCTTTTCAATTGAGTACGTCAGCAAACAAAATTCTATGTATGGACATGCCACTCCATGAATGCACCAACAAGGAACTGCATGCCGCAGTGCGCTTTCTGTAGTCAGACGTTCACTATTAGCTGCTAGTGCAGTATGGAGCGAACACAAACCTCAACGAAAGATGCATGAGTTGGTGGACGTACAAGTGTAAGTCGAGGTAGCTGCTCAAAGACATTCGCACAGAACTAAATGTCCAACGGATTGATACCATTATCAGGAATGATCGGAGAATCACAATATCCTAAGCGGCGGAACTCTTGAAGATAAATTTCGGATCAGCATCATGATAAATTACGATACATAAGCTTTGTGCAAGTTGGGTATCCAAAGAACTCACAGCTGAGCACCAGCAGGAGGGCATCGTAAGGAGTTTGCGATTTCTCCAACACTATGAAGCCGATTCCAGTATCTTGGAAAGAATCGTAACAGCCGACTAATAGAATGAATGGAATGGAAACATTCGTCATCCCCTGTGCGTAGAAAATTCAAACACCAGTCATTCTGGAGGCAAGCGATAATAACGATGTTCTGGGATATGAAGGGAATATTTCTGACAGAGTTTTGTCTACATGGAGAAACCGTAAATGATACAACTTATTATACGGTTCTGCAAGACAAGCCGAAAACAGCAAATTCATTAAAAGTGACGAGAACTGCTGTACGTGTTATGACAGTATTAGGGTTCGAGTCCTGGTACGTTCCCGTGAGAGAAAACCATATATTACAGTCCTGGGTTCGATTCTCGTCTATCCCTGTCTGTTTTCCATATATAACAGTACTGGGTTCGATCCAGATACGTCTCACATAGGGATTAACCATACACTAGAGTATCGAGTTCAATTCTACTCACTCCCTTTCGGGATGAACCCTTTGTCACTGTACGTGGTTCGTGTCCTACGGTCCCAAAGTGGGCTTACGCTTTTACTATGGTCTGAGGTTCGATTCTTTACCGTTCGAATGTCATCTTTAGCATTTACTATCGGGTTGGATCGACCATTAAAACTGACCATATAGCCGTCGGACAACAGGTTCAGAGTTCGGTCAGAACGTTACGGGAAACCGGCACAAAGCTAACTCTAATTGCATTCTTTAGCGCTGATGCAATTTATTAATGTATGAATTACTAAGTTGCATGGGCGCTGTTCACTCGTGCTGTAAAGAAAAATAAATTAGGTTGTTCCTTAAAATTAACACATGTAAATTTAAATTATTATTATTTTGAAAGGATACTCAACTTTTGGATTTTTCTTTAATTAACACTTGAACTTCATGCATAAAAATTACATAAGCGGTAGCACTTCACTTTATATAACCAATATTTTAAGCCCATATAATACGTAAGACGCGGATGTCGCGGTTGACACGAATTATTCGTTACATTTCGTCACATGGTCGATTTTTATTATTCACAAGCACTCTTTACTCACTGTGACACCTGAAGAGAAATTGTTATTGGCGGCTCCAGAGGGTCTGTCCAGAAGGTTGTGGGTTGGTTTCTTCTCGTCTTCTTTAAGGCGAATTGAATTACATGCCGTTCTCCAATTCCGTACTGCCAAAATCACTTTATTTGTACTTGTTAACAATATTATTCAGCGTCGCTTGTTCTAGTTTCTAAGTAGAAGTTTACTAAATGTATGTAACAAATACTTCATTTTTGTTGTATGTTTGTACCAGCTAATTCGTTCGTGGTTGCTTCCCCGTGTACGTAAGTCAGACTAAAGCACCTTTTCTTTCCGTCTCGTCTGGTTGCTAGGCAAAAGAATCGGTTTGCTACGCAGTTTGGTGATGTCAAGAGCTAAAAATAGCTATGACAAGCCGTACATTGGAATTTTTAGAGACGACGTTTGTCCATTGTGCTGAATTCTAGTTCCTTATTTGGGAAGGAGAGGGGAATTCTGCGATTTCCGTCGCAGTCAAAACCCACATACATATATGCACATTCGTTTGCTGGCTGAGAGAAAAATTCTTGAGAGTGCTTTTATGCGAGGTTCATTTAAAAAGTTAAAATTTTCTTCGTAAAATTGACTGAGCTGAACCGTATGGTTATAGTGTATAGGGGTACTTGTACTCCACGATAATGCCAGACCTCATACAGAAGGGCTACAGTCGATACTATGCAACGGCTTGGCTTCGAGTTGCTTCCCCATCTTTCGTACAGTCCTAAACTAGCGACGGCAAATTACCTCATTTTCGGCCTTTTTGAAGAAGGCGCTGAATGGTCTTCGGCTCAGAACAGATGACGATGTCTAGTAAACGGTTCACATGTAGCTCCGTGAACAACCAAAAGTTTTCTAGAGTGGAATACAGAAACTGATTGCATGATACCAAAGATAAATTGTTGCGTTGGTGCATATGTGGAATAATGATATGTGCAGTTCTTCGTTTGTGGTAATAATGATGTTATTTAGCAATCGTCTTTACTTTCCGATTTTCCTCGTATAATTCACCCTATCTGTACCCATATTGGCATGAAGATAATTTTGATTTGGTTAGTATGCGTGTGAAACGTATTCTTGTATAGACTTAATTTCCGAGTTCTGATCCATTCAAGTTTTGGTTTAGGCTTAGTGAAATGTTTTCCAAAAAATTCACCAGTTGTTATTTTGTAGTTATAGTAAAGATTTCTTAAAATCAATGAAGGGCTTTTTTAAATAGAGAAACTTACTAATCGTCATTCTTTACCTATATTTCGAAGATTTCTATTACTAATTCGATAGGAAACATTTAAAACAGCAGACTTTACTGTACAGAGACTATGATCTCTAGATTTTTCCTTCGTAGATTGCAGTACATCATCAACAATTTTGCAGCAAAGATAAACTTTGATGTATCTAATTATGATAAGAATGATTTGAGTTCAAAAGATTTTCTTTTGCACGTGTGTTATTCTCCAACATTACGTACTTTGCTCCATTGTGATTGAACTTTGAAATTTACTTCTGTACTTGAAGACCTATAATAAAAAAGGAAAATTGTCTACCTTAAATTGATGCTTCTTATATATCTATACTCGGATCAAAATAAGAAACGAATTAACATTGGAGGAGAACGTGTTGCCCTATTGCCACATCGTGAGTATTCAGCTGATGCATCCATTGTGCTCCTTCTACCTCAGTTTACAAGCACTTCTGAACGTGTGTTATAAGGCGGGTGCACTGTTGTACCTCTCTACAGAAACCTTTCACTTGTAATTATCACCTCGACTTTTAAGATTGATCCCTCTTTCGGTGACCTTATTGACCCCGTGACGTAGCTTGTAGTCTCAACACAAATTTCCAGATACTTTTGAACTATCAATCGTTCCTAATTTTGTTTCATGTATCGGTATACAAACTATTTTATCTTTATAGAAGTTCTCGATATTTATGTGATTTTGCTTTAAGAAATGAACTTCAAAATTGATGAGTTAATTATTCTTCATCCTCATTCGTAGATAAGATTATTATTATTATTATCATACTCAATCGTTAGTACACTGAAATTGAATCAGTTATAATACATGATCTCGAGACTTTGAAACCTTATGAAGGAAATGTTCAACGAAAGCTCTTTCGTTTCAGAATTATTGTTTTTAGTTTAAATATATTAACTAACTAACCCTATGGCCTATGGAACTCGGAGGTTCAATGCCGCATTCTGTAAAGCTCTCCATTCATTTCTGTCCTTAGCCAACTGGAAATAGTTTCTACTTTGTATTCCTATTTCTGCGAGATCCATCTTAATACTGTCCCCCTATTTGTGCCTAGGCCTTTCTAATGGCCGTTTTTCGATTGGACTTCCAGTTAAAACTTTGAAAGCGTTCCTACTTTCTTCCATTCTGACTACATGACCTGTCTACCTGAGCCTTCTAAATTTGATGACCCAAATAATGTTTGGTAAACGGTATAAATTATGTAGTACCTCGTTATAAAGTTTCCTCCATTTCCTATTCCCGTTCCTCTTCTGTCGGAATATTCTTCTTAGGATCTTCTTATCAAATACTTTCAATTTACGTTCTTCCCTCAGAATAAGTGACCATGTTTCGCAACAAGTACGAATATGCTCGGCCATTGACATAAAACGATGTGACTAGAGCGGAACAGAACAGTAAACAGTAGTGCACAATAGATCAGTGATAGAACGAACACATGTAGCGATAGGGGTTTCTGGTTCGATCCCAAATCATGTGAGTTTGTAGCGAACAACCTCATATCCGTATGTTTTCTCGAAGTTCTCCCATTTTCTTGCACCTTTTCGTTAACCAATTCTCCCATTTCTTTCCATATTTTCATTCCACTTATTCTTTCACAATCATTCACTTCCATTAATCATTTGTACCTTTTAGCCTAAAGGGGCATAACAAGGGGACGTAAAACAAGAAATGTATCATATTAACGGTGAACACAAGCGAAATAACAGGAGAACACGTTAAAATGTTACTTCGTAAAACGCAATGCTTTTTGGTTACATAAAAGATTGAATCCAGAAAACTTATTTAAAGATACAGAAAAAATACCTCTTCATTATTTCTTCATCTGAAATAAGTTTTCGCGCTTATTAATATTGGCACTTTGTGCGTTGTTGTTACATAAATGCATGGCTTAATGAACCGTGTACTTGAATGATGCGTGTTTTCTCAATAATTTGATATTGCTGAGCTTCATACTCTTAGCATCATTAAGTGCTATGTTTAGAATCAAAAAGAAAAAAATAGTTGCCATGACTTTTACAATAACCCTCGTATATTATCGGAATTACCTTTATCTTTTTCTAAGCCAGGAAAAGAACATAAGCTGTTATCTTAATCTTATAGCATCCTTCATTCTGTCGCTTTTCTTTTACGCGTGTTGCTATATTTACAGAGTAATGATTGAGATTGTGAGGGTATAAATTCCTAAATGATATTTAAGATTTTAGGGAACGATAAAGGTTGGTATGTTTCGCAGATTAATAGTTTTATCAGTTTATAAAATAATTCTATTAAAGATAATCATAATCCTAGTGCAATCTTGCACTTTTTAAAATGTTTATTCTTGCATAAAAGTTCGTATTTTAATCCGTGGTAATCATAAAATATTTTTAACTGGAATTTTGTTTCGCGAACTAGTATCTAGTTACTCTTTAGCAATCACGTCTTTAAGTAGAGTTAGAGCTATTAATATGGAGCCAAAACCATAAGAAGTCGTTTTAAGTGTTCAATTTGCAAAATATATTTGCGGATAAAAAATTGATGAACATATATTGTGGAAAATTGTCTAAAATAAGGTGCAATTCGCAGCACTATTTTGTTTGTATTAGATGAACTACATGATCTTGCATTGGTGTAGGTGTATTTCGTTTGAAAGAAGTTTCCGCAATATGGAGCACATTTCCTATTAATTCCAGCCTGACATGAAATAATTGGTTCAAGAGTTTAACCAAATGAGTCGTTCTGTGCATCTATGAGTGAATATTGTGTTACATTCAACACAAAAGACTATAATTCTGATGCGGTAAATCATGTTGATTTAAAATTGTGTCACAATGTGAGAAAAATCATTTGCTTGTTGTTGCGCCAGTAGTGTTTCATCAAAAACATCAGATTGTAGAAAAATAATGACTATCAGTTTGAGTTCATTGTCTAGAAAATTGCCCACCTTATTTGGCATAAAATAACAAACACATCGAACAGATTTTATGCACCAAAATATATTTATTGAGATACTAGTTACATATAAATTCCTAATTTTGATGTAATTAATTAATGCGTTTGTTACACATTGAAAGGTAACACATGAAAGGTAAGCAAAGAAAAGATGAGGGTGTAGTTCTAAAGTCCACAGCCAAAAAAGGTGAGGGTGTTGTCTTCTCCACAGGAACCCTACCCCAAAAAAGTGACCAGGCTCAAGACAGACTAATGCCGGTAAATCCAGTGCTATACTTTTCATACAAAAATGGTTGTTTTCGATTACTTGTTGTGCTATTTCTCTTTGATCCACGTGATGGTATATTAACACTTGGTATGTCGTCTATTGTTGGTGATGATTATCACGTTGGGGATATTACAAAATTGATTAATAGAAGAATACTTTTAATAATAACAAACACAGCCACACACAAAAACATAAAAGTTCTGTGTGCCGAACCCCAGGGTATGGATTCTATGTAGTTTGTTACACAGAATTCAAATTTCAAAACTACAGGACAATTGACCACGTCAGTTTTTTTGTTATGGACACGTAACACAGCTATACAAAAAAAAGTTCTGTGCAGCGATCCGAATTAGTCCCAGAAGCGACAGTCCTATTAGCGACAGGAACTATTATCTGTCCTATGAGCGACCGATTCATTTACATTGAGATGATGGAAGATGATATGATTCCATCTCGTAAAATATGTTTGCCTCTGGCGTTATTAGCGCCCGAACAATCTTGATATTAAATATGTACGTGCCAATGATACTGTTCGTCAAATATATTTTTCCTCTACTGTGAGTGCAAATAAAACTTATTTTAATTTTGAGTTAGGTTTGACATAAAACATATCAAGTAACTTAACGAGACAACATTGATATTTCCATGAAAAGTATATTCCTATGTAATTATTGAAACTCCACTTGTAATATCCCCTTTCTTCAAAAGCTCTGTTTTCTGTACTTAATTTGATTCAAATCTAACTACTCACTAAGCCCAGTAATATATTTTATTTTGAAAAACTTAAACGTGTAACAGTTTCGCCGTGAATAAAATTAAAAAAAATGTCAATGACAAAAGACAGCTTTTAAGATCCCTTACATCTGATTGGCTATTCTTAACCAATCCCACCAATTACAATGTAGTTCACTCTAAACAATCCAAAAGGTAAACAAACTCTTTAAACTACCTTCTTCCCTATTCTAAGCTACTAAAACGTAAACTAATTGCTTAATTTGCCTTCCTCCCTTGTTTTAACTTATACATAAAAGCTTGTCGTGTAGCAATCTGAAATAGTACCTTATAACTAGACGAACTGTTAAGTCCTGCGAGAGATTTTGTAACTTGTGTAATAATTTCTTCGAATACACCGTGTGTTTAGATTTCTTTGATATCCTCAAGTGGTGAACACCCTCTTTCCATGGGCGCCCGATGGGAAGACAGGGGTTGCCCCCCTGGCTCACAAAAATTTATACGTAATATAGCAAACTACATTTATAAATATCAGATATATCAGACGTGATACAGCAACCATGGAGATGCCCTTCCCTAGAAAATTTTCTTCGGGCGCCCCTACCTCTTTCTGATTTCTTTCTTATGCCATAAACATATTCAATCTAAACTTATGCTCCGTATAATTTTAACATGAAATTTTTAATTATATTAGAATCATAGACAAAGGCGAAGCTACTCTAAGTATCTAGTTAGTTTTCTCCTTGATATAGTCAATGTATTCATGGAAATTAAATCAAAAATATAATATTAGGAAAAACGTATAAAAGATTGTTAATATAATGAGAACATTCTCACGTATTAAATTCCGGTAGAGCGAAATTTTTCATAGTACATTTTGTTAGGTTCTAAATCGCATTAGCATGAAACAAGTTAAAGAATAGAGAACCTTATCTTCTTCTATTATATTAGTATGAACGAATCGGTGACTCATAGGGCAGTTAACAGATCGAATCGGTCGCTCATAGGAGAGTTAACAGTTCCTGTCGCTAATAGGACTGTCGCAAATGGGAAGACACCCAGCGATCCTAGGATATGGATATGAAGTATTTTGTTACACAGAATCCAAATTTCAAAACCCCAGGACGGTTGACCGTGCTAATTTTTTATGGGCGGAAAACGTGAGTCCTTCCTATCCAAAATCGCTCGAACTTTTAGTCCATAAAAAAAATTGACACGGTCAATCGTCCTTGGGTGTTGAAATTTCTATTCTGTGTAACAAAATACATCGAATCTATACACTGGGGTCCAGTGCACAGAATTTTTATTTGTGTGTGTGTGTGTGTGTGTGTGTGTGTGTGTGTGTGTGTGTGTGTGTGGCTGTGTAATCGATGACCATCAAGAATAGAATATTTTATAGTAATACAAACGCATATTTGAATTTGTTCCTATGTATAATCTTTACCTTATTATATTGTATAATCTACTCTATATATCTATCTATATATATAAAAGAGAACGTACAAATCCTTTGTTCCCTCATCACGCTAATACGGCTGAACCAATTTCTTTCATTTTTGGGGGGTTATTAGGATTTGGACCCTAGATTGTTTTTATCATATCACTTTAATTTTTAATTACCAGTGTCTTGAGATAATTGACCATTCAAGTGTCCATAACGTACAAATCCTTTGTTAGTTCATCATAGGTAAAAATAAACGTATTTATATGCAACCCGCATGACCGTGTCACTCGGCGGGTTAACATAAATGACAGGCGATATAATGTTAACATTTACTGCAAGCATATTTCACGGGTATTAAACACATGAGATATGGAGTTGCGCATTTAAATTTTCATTTCAACCCAGCGAAGCGGGTAATATATGCTAGTAATTTATATATGTAGGAGATTCTCAACTATAGTTTGTAGTACGCAATTTATTTGATTATTTCCGTCTTTATTGAATTGATGCTACGTTTAAGAGGGTCATAAAGACTTACCTCCCATATCACAGTTTGAGAAACAATGTCCAAATAATATATGAACATTTTGGGAAACAAAACATGGGTCGCATGTACATTAGTATAATAATTGTAGCTAAAATTGCCCTCAAGTCAAAAAAGAGTTCTCAAAACTAAATACTGTGTGTTTGGTGAATAGAAGTGTACCATTTTTTAAAAAAGATGAGAAGGGAATTTTGCCATTTTTAAATTTATTTATTGCAGGTTAGCTGGTTTATTTATTGGCTGGAGTGTTTGAAAAAACAATTGGTTTAAACCAAAATAAATGAATAAACAAATTTAAGAGCAAAAATGCCACAAATCTTGTGGACTTTATGGTAAAAATTCTTCAAGGAAGATCATCTGTTCTTTTCTTACATTACAAACTCAGAAAACAAGAATGTAAATGCTCCATTAAATCCAAATTATTTTCTGCGTATGTATATGGGTAATTGATTGAGAGCCAGAGTGAACTTAAATTATTATCTTTATTCACTTCTTTTTTTTATTGATATACAATTTGGATTAAATCGCTTCATTTCTGACTGACTGAACTAACTCGGACTAAATTAGATCTTTTGTACTCTGTAGTCTTTTCAAGTTGTCCATTTTCTTTAACAACATGTATAATTCTGTGCAGTGGTTTTGCCTGTAAAGTTATGTATCTTTTTGTTCTTCGGAAGTTTCTCTTAAAGTATTCACAAATATGCAAGATCAGTTTAACATATTTCCATCAGATGTTTTCCGTAGATAGGTTGCTGGACTCGTCGCCTTTGTAATCATTGGACCCAACGTTCGAGTTCAGATGGAGGATCATTTCTCTCGGATGGTTCGGATCCCACTTTCAGCTCAGGAGTGTCAGATTTTTCCGGGAGTAAAAGGAAGATCTTGCGATTTTTAGTCTCACTTTTAAAAATATATTGAAAATATATTGGATCTTTTGACCCAAAAACGGAAGAAATCGTTTTAGGGAAATATAGAAACGTATAACGTGCCAGGAAAACGAAAAATTTACGGGAAAAGGTAAGATCTGACAGCAGTATTTAAGCTGTAGGTTCCGTTTTTCATAACCTCACTGCCGCGTAAGGACGTGAAGACCAAACAAACCTTTTCTATCTATAGCCTATGTAATTTAAATAAATAAGGCAAAGCCATATAAATAATAAAAAAACATAGTTTAAGAAAACAAACGGATTTAAACTTAAAAAAAAAATTTAACATGCTTTTCGCCAATCTTGATTTATTGAAAAAAATGTGACTCTGGGTAAAGAACCATACACGTTTCACAAACGTTAAGAAATTGGTGAAATAAAATTCAGTGGCATTTTCACCAATCATTTTAATATACATTTCTCTTGTTCACAAACGAGAAAAGAGAGAGCGAATAAACAAACTTTTAATGTTTGTACTGTAAACATTAATCTTTCTGTAAATTCGGAAGTAGCGTTGTTTTATAGCCATAATTATTAATTTATTATTCATAGCACACTCTGGCGTACCAGAAATCAAGGAGCCTCCTTGTACCTTTTCCTTCAGTGAATTAGCTATGGGAGTATCACTCTTTCTAATGGAGGTGTGTGAACCCTTATGATTAAAATATCAATAATAGCGAAGCTGAACAGACATCAAAACCCTTTTCTAGTGAAATATTTATTTATTTATAATTTTCAGTACCTCAAAACATCCTTTCACGCAAATTTATAAAAAGAAAAATTTCACATGTATTGTAACATTATACCTAATTTTCAAAATGTCCTCAACGGAATAACTGGAGCGTGCTAGAGTTTAGCGGTTGAGTAGTGGTTTTATATTTGTCATTACGTAATTTCTTCAAAACCATTTTCTTTCTTTCTTTTTCTCTTTGATATTGCATAATCGCTACACATACCTTAAAAAACTTAATTTAAATATAATACTTTTCCCGAAAGACAGTTTATCACGAATTAAGAAGTGGACAGTGTGCAGCAATAAACTGTTCATAAAGCTTTAGCTTTCCACATGAGTAACTAAGTGATTATTACGATGCTTCTGCTGCTGGTAGTCGCGTTCGAATCCCGGAAAATTTAAGACGTCAGTCCTATATATATAATATATATATATATACTATTACTATTATTATATATATACTATTACTTCCATATTTTAAATTATTTTCGATATAACATTTTGCATCTGGTACCAAATTCGAGGTAAGTGTAGATAATTCAGCACTGGCCCTGCTTTGTAAAGACAAATCCGAAGATACGAGATGATAAAAGAAAAAAATGGAAATGAAATATTTCAGTTTAACTTTCCACGAGTATGTCTTTTAGGCTAAGGAAGACGATGATTAAGGCAAGTGAATGATAATGGAAGAATTGGTGGAATAAGAAAGTGAAAGGAAACGGGAATATTACGAGAAAACCCAAGTAAGTATGTACCAAAATTCATTCAGTTTTGAGCTTTTCCCGTAATAAGATCACAAACAACAGACAACATCGCTTTCAATTCGAAAAAAGAAACAACAACATAATAATAGAAAATGTTTGTTTCCTCTTAAAATGGGGATTTTAAAAAATGCTGGGACACGTGTCAGCTTATTTGTAATGAGGAATTTACATGCAAAGTTTCATCTTTCTAACATCACGGATTTGTATGGTACTCTATTCTGGGCAAAATGGTTTAATCCCCTTTACTCCTCTTAGCAATATATTAAAAAATAATTATTCACTGCTCTTGTAACAATGGTAGTTTTCTATTCAAATCTCACGTTTCTAGATATATTAACATTGTATAAATTTTCATTCTTCCATATAATCATACATATTGCCTCTACCGCTTCCATGAGCGGAATTTTCGAAAACGCTGCAATATGTTTTTCTCCTTATTTTTGACTAGAATTTATATAACCAACTTCCTACTTCCAACTTAACCAAATCCTTACGTTAAGCATCTTTTGAATAAATAATGGGAAATCTTAATATTATAGAAATTGCCCTATTGCCCTCTTTAGAAGCGGAATTAGTGCAGACAATGAAATACGTATTACACTATTTTTATTTAAGAGTTTTTATACCGATCTTTATATCTCCAGCAAATTCTCATAATTAGCATTTTCTCAATAAAGAAAGAAAAAATTTGATATTATAGTAATGATTACCTTTCCTCTCCTACGAAGCGGAAATTTCCAAAATGCTGAAATACGTGTCTCATTATTTGTATTTAAGAGTTTATATTCCCAATTTCGGTCTCTAACTTTAAGAATTCGCCACAAATGGAACTCTGTGAAATAATAAAGGGAATTTGCAATATTGTTGAAATATTATTTCCCTCTTTCCCTCTTGGAAGCAAAATTTTCCAAACTGTTGAAACATGCATTCTCTTATTTTGTTAGAGAAACCGAATTTTATACCTACAGCTTAAGTGAATACTTATATTTGACATTTTTCGAAAGAAGAAAGTGAAATTTGGATGTTACAGAATCGACCTCAGTTTTCTCTCTTAGGAGCAGAATTTTCAAAAGCGCTGAAATATGTGCTCCTTTGTTTTTATATAAGGGTTTACGTACAGAATTTCTCAGAATCTCCAAATCAGGTGTCTTGGGAACAATTGAAGGACATTTCAATGTTAGCTATAGAAATTGGCCCTCTCCCCTCCCTTACGAGTAGTATTTCGAAAATACTGAAACAGTATTTCTTCATTCTAAATGGAAAGTTTATAAACCGAATTTCATATCTTAAACTTCAGCGAATCCCCACATTCGTCACCCTGTGAATAAATAAAGGGAATTTTCAATATTAAAGAAATTGCCCCACTTTACCTCCTTAGAAGTGGAATTTCGAAACGCTAAAGCATATATCCTCTTGCTTTATTATGTTTATATACCAAATTCCACATCGTCAATTTAAGCGAATCCTCTCATTCAGAACTTTCTGATTAAACAAAGGGAAATTTGTATATTTTATAAATGTCCCTCTTTCGCCCCTTTGGAGACGAATTTTTGATAACGCTAAAACACGTATTCTCTTATTTACAATGAAGAGTTCATATGCCGGATTCTTAAAATACAATGTTCTTAGGGGAAATTCGGAATATCCCTTTACCATCCTTAGAATGTGTATTTCAAAAATCTTTCCTCATACCTTACCTTCGTGACAAAACGAGCATTTTCTCCAAATTTACGTTAATGCCTGTAGTAGTATAGCCTGGGGGATGATCAGTCACTCCTTCTACTCTTTTATCTGCCAATTATGTGGATGTAAAAATTGATTACTGCGACACAGAGAATTAACAGAAACTGAAGGTTTCCCAAAACAAGTTTTAAGAAAGTTATTTAAAATATTTGACACAATAGAGAAGGGAAGACGGTTGAATTTAGAGTGGCAATTCAGTGCTTCATGATAGATATGCGAACGATAAAACCGAAGCGTCTAAGATGGTCGGAATACGTTGCTTACAAAGGAATATCTCGGCTACGTAGAATCCAAGTTAGGAAGCCTGGAGAAAGATCTTTGAAAACCCAAAAAGAAGATGAAAAAATAGTATAAGGCAAATGCTTCAAGGGATGATAATATTATAATAATACAAACTGGATAGAATCCAATTTGGAGGTATTGTGAAATGAAATTTTTCAGTTCAAGTCCCACGATTATGACCTTTAGGTTAAGGGAGACGATGATTGAGGCAAGTGAATTATAATGGAAGAATTGGTGGAATGAGAATGTAGGAGGAAACGGGAATAACCCTAGAAAACCCACGGTCACGGTATTGTCCACCACAAACTTACTTGGCCGGGAATCAAACCAAGGACTCCACGCTATCTGTAGTAAGAGGTTAAGTGTGCTACCACTCAGCCACCGTGACCCTCTGGGAGATGTTGTATCTCCGGTGTTGAACCGTAGATGTGGCATTAGTTACTTAGCTAGTGTAATGGAATAGAAGAATGTTTGCGTAGTTGATAGAAGAGATAGTGGGAATTCTTAAATAGTATGTTGTTGGCAATCGTTTAATTGTAACCCATAGATATTAGTTTTCAAAGATAATATCAAGATCTATAGTTATTTGAGCTTTGTTTTATTTATTTCATCAACTAAAATCGTCACAAATTTCATTCTATTTAAAACACGTAATTTTTCACTTCTCCATGGTAACTGTTTTATTTCTGTTGCATTACAGTGTGTAAATTTTGTTTATTGAAGTTTACCATTGTCTCCAATACCTTAATTCCAAATTATATCTTAAGATCATATGTAATCGCGGATACCTCAAACGTTCTTTGAGTGGTAATTTTTATAAGTGTGGGAAAATAAATGGATAAATCTGTAAACTGGAATCAGGAAGAAGCCTGATGGTGTGATGGCCTTAAGTGACGTAGTCGCTAACGATCTCGCCTTGGGTGCGAATGGTCTCGGGTTCTATTTTCGGTGGGGACACTCGGTTGGAAAGGTGTAAAAACCTTTTCAAGCCAACCATCCTAAGTTTTCCTCATTCACACAAAGCAAATGCTTGGATGATACCAAACATATAAGGTCACAGGCCGCTTCCTTCTTTCCCCATTCCTTTCTTTCTTCCCCATTTACTCGGGTAGTGTTATCGCCGAAGAACGTCATCCCTATACGTGACGGGCTAAAATGGCCACAGCTGCCAAAAGCCCAGAAATATAATTCCCAATCCTAATCCCAGACACTACTGGTTTTCTCAATACGAAAAAAAATGAATTTAAGAACTAACAGTTTGAATTTGAATTGTAAATTCCATTTATTATGTATGTTTTTATAAAATCCTGTTATAGTGAAATAACCTCTATTAATTGCAAATTACAATACCGTTCAGGTGCAATTTATGGGTACTTATGAAGTCACGTTTTAGTATCAAATATGGATTACAAAACAGAAAATTAGAGAAAGTAAGTTGTAAGTATATTTTGTATCTGGATAAATCAGTATGTACTAAGATATAAGTATTCATATACAACAGTCACTAGAAATATTGTGTGCCAACGACCTATTATAAGAACCGTTCTCGCTTTTGATCCTCGTATTATTACATTGACTGATGGATAGCGTGACCATTTACAGGGCAATAAGAACAATTGAAGTTCAAATGTTTTCTTCCTGTACCGGTATATAGTAATGGTTCACAGAGTTTTAGCTTGACGGTCAAATGTTTTGCATGTTATTTGCAAATTGACAAGACTCAAACTATACATAATACAGCTTCTCCCAGAACTGACATTAGAAAGATATTTACACAATTATACTAGCACATTTATTTACACAGAAACTCAAGAGCTGTGTATGAATGCATCGTATTTTTTAAAGATTGTGATTTCTAAACTGTAAAGAGAATCATGAATGACTAAAAACTGATTAAACTAATATTTTCGTTTAAATATAAAAGTAACGAAATATCACTTCTTATTTACACAGTAATTCTGAAAGGGCAATACTCAATGCTACATAAGTACGCTAAAACATTATATAAATATAACAAAGATTGAGTATCTTCACTTTGACAAGAGAGAGAGAGAAAAAATAATACACCGCCTACAGATAATGGCAGAAATCTCATGACATTTCCTGTGCAGTCTCAGTAAAGCCTCGTTCTCCTCCTTCTCGAAGGCAGGTTATAGCCCGCTTACCTAATAATATAATTAGGTAAGGTCAGTAGCCAGTTAAGCAGGAGTAGTTAAGGTAGTTTTCTTCCTCCTGTGGCTCAAAAAGGAATGCGGCAAACTGGTAATGGAAACTGTTAAGAATTATGATTAGATGCCAATCCATGATCTGGAATGACCTGGTGACCCGGTAGGACACGGAGATGAAACGTCGTTATAAGGTCATTGCGTCGAATATGCGCCCCCTAAGGACAAAATTAGCTTTTAGGCACAGATGAAAGAAAGGAATCCGAAAATCAGTATGTAGTTGGAAAGTTTAATACCTCCATAAATAAATCCACTAGCAAGCGTGAAGAAAAATGTTTACAGAAAGGCATCATACACCAAAATATGCCAAAGGGTGGTAAGGGCGCATATTTCCCGATGCTGGGGTAATATGCGCACCGTATGTAATCACGTTTTCAAACCAAAATATAAAACTACTGACGAGCATCTAATATCTGACACCTTAGTACAGAACCACATTATGAAATTATACAATGAAGCAATACTGCAAACTTACATGGTGAAAATATCAAGAAATTATGGGGAAACTTTCATGAAAAGAAACGTAAATTGATTTTTTTCTCTTTGTAACACAAAAACGAGCTTTTGTTACCATTCAAGTACTTTCCCTGTATTAATAAATCATAAACGTTCAAAACTCTTCTTTCAAGTATTATAACTTCTAACATAAGAGTGGAGCATCTGAACTGTCTACAAACTCTTGTGTTGGTATAACATGAATTGAACAGTTACAAACAAAACACTATCGCAAGAAATAAAATCTTATTTGTAGCACTAATCACAGACGAAGGAGATCATGTCTTGGGCAGATACGCACGAAACATGATACCACAGTGCGTATTTGATACACTGTGTTCACTCTTGTCCGTTTTCTTCAGTTACAAACACATTAGGTTCAGTTTGAGGCAATGGTGCATTCTCATTATCACATTTCGTACAAGCTGGCTCTCCTGATGGCATTGGTGACTGTCTTCTGTTGTAGATCGTAAATCAAATCCGCAGATCAACTGTAAAAATATGCAGGAACAGCATCTGTATTTAACGGAAAAGTACCGGTCGCACGAAAAGCGCCGAGTGTCTTACCAACAGTTGTAGATTCATCCCCGCGACTATACTCACAAGAAAGTAAACAAATCCCTTTCGGCCAAGCCTACAGGCTGAGGTATATTCCGGCATTTGTATACTGAAAATTATTTGAGTGCTACTCACGTTATGCAACCCATTTTGAGGTCTAGGAAGATCTAGGTACCACGGAACGAAAAGTTACGTAGGAATTTTCCGGAAGTCTTAACATAGTAACGACTGTATAAGGTAGCATTTCTTTTGAAACCTACCTTAAAAGACAATAGTGGATTTTTAAAGGTTAATTCCTCCCATCGATTTGCTTACAAATGTAGTCGTTTTGCAGTTCCATAGGAAATTGTACTCATCTTATTGTTCTGCAGGGTGCACATTTTCCCCCAAAGTAGCAGGGTGCATATTTAACCAAACTCCGTACACACAATTATATGTCGCCCTGCAGCGAGACTAGCATGCTACTTCGAAAATTACCAACTCTGAGTGTAAGCCATAAATTGCTTTCACGGTAGCTACCGCAGTCCGGAGTCGCAATCTTCTTTGCTTTGTTTTTCTTCTAAAGCATAATACACAAACACTTAATGTTAGATCTGGCACTTTTTTGATGCCACACATACACATTCATTAAATAAATTGTCAACAATATAGCTGTAGTTGGGAGCGAAATTGTTCTTTTTGTGCACCAACATATAGCAGCGGTATGAAAGTCCTCCTATCAGATAAGAACAAAAACTTAACACAGCAGCTTCTGCGACATCCTGTCCATTTTCTTACCAGGTGCGCATTTTCCCCCGGGGCGCATATTCGACGCAATGACCTCATACATAGTTACTACTTGTGAGGTTACTAATGTAGTTTTAACAAACATAATTCTTTCCTCTCTCATTGCCTTTTCACTAAATACAATTTTCTTTCTAGCTTGTTGTTTGTGTCTGTGCATGCCAGTCATTGTACTGAAAGATAAAATAACTACAAGATTCATCAGAGTTCAAACGCGTCAGAATTAGAAAAAGTAAGCTACATGTTTCTCTTATGAGGGATCGCGAAGGTTTAATTGATCTCTAAAACTTGTCGTTTAGAATATAGAAGATAATTCTGAACTCAAACAGTGTTTTGTTACTTGATTTTGTATAGGGTTTCCGTATCACCGGCTGAGATCGGGTCTGAGAAGCGAGACTCAGATTCGGATAACCCTTACAAAAGTCGTGATTAAAGTGATCCAAGTGACCATTCCGTCACTGGATGTAAGGGAGAAGATTTTACTGGATATATTGGAGGCGAATTTTGTCGCACGAATACTTAATGCAAACAGGTGGGTAGCCAGGATTCGGTAAAGAGTATACTATTAAAATCCGTGTGCCACTTGTCCAAAATAAATCAAGTGTCGTAAGTGCTGTTATATTGAGTATGAACTAGAACCTCAAGGATGTTATAGAACCTATAGCTTCCCTCTTGAATATTCATCTGAAAATGATTAAATCTTTACCTGTATAATGTAAAGTGTACTTTGGAGGAAAGAAGGGTGAACTGTACTATTATTACGTGTCTCTTCTAAACCGCTGAACATAAAGGTATGTTGCTGACCAGGGTCTTTGGTTCAGAGCAGCATTTCTCAAACTGTGGCCTTATAGCTGTGGACTTGTAGACTTCTTAGGTTGAACATTGGTCCAAAATAAATTGGAGATTAAATTAAAGTTGCGTATCTTACACTATAGTTCAGAATCTGAAATAAAGTTTCGAAATCACATAAGCAATCATCTTTCAATTTCTCAAGATTGACATTTTATGAAAATTTTAGTACTCAATCAATAAATAATATACATGAACTAACTCATTGACATTATATAACAGGTACTTCCGGTTGACATGGAAAGTTGAAATTTGGCATAATTTCGGGACTAACTCACAGGAAAATTGCCAAAAGTTTTTTTAAATTTTTTTTTAAATTTTTAGAGTGTCTAAAGGGAGGATGAATAAATTTCCCATGTTATTTAAATAGACCTTTTTTGGACTTATAATCTCATGTTTTAGGTACTAAACTTAAAATTCGATATACTTGTACTTTTTCGTTAGCATTATCCAAGTAAATCACCAAAAATAAAAGTTTACAATTTTTTGTCGTTTTATGAGGAACTGAAAAATCTTTCCCATGTTTTTTATATGGGACATCTTCTACACCCCAAAATGTTTAGGCACTTCCAGCAGGATTAGAATGATGAAATTTGGCATGATTGTAACCTTCCGGGACTAACCTACAGGAAAATTACCAAAAGCGAATACTTTTAGTTTTTAAGGAGTCTAAAGGGGGGGGGGATGAAGAAATTACCTTATTTAAAAGAAATTTTCTTCGGATACAAAATCTTATCTTTTAGATAGTTGAAATAGGAAAAGAAAATTGAAATTTGGTAAAATTGTGGGTTTGAGAGGTGCGAGGCCGTAGGCCAAGTAAACGTGGGGGGTTGGGGGCAGCAAACCAAAGGCTAGTCTACTCTATAAAATATTCTTAATAGCCTTGATTTAGTAAAAGGAAATGTTATATATATATATATATATATATTGGAAAATTTTGCAATTTTATATATTCTATAAATTACCAATAACAATTTTAGAAAATTTTAATTAATACTACTTGAGAAATATAAATATGTTGATATTAATGTACACTAAATAGAAATTTAAAATATAAATTTCTTTTCGAAAGGCACAAAATATTGTAATCTACAAAACATTTTAACTAATAAAGGTGGCCCTCATTTCAGAGAAGTTTAAGAAACGCTGGCTTAGAGAATACGCGTTTGTCACTTTATTGTTTGACTTCAATTTGGAGGGAGCGCAGGAGGAGTGGAAGAAAACATTTTCTGCAATAACTATTCATTTAAACCAAAGTTTGAATAAATTATGTTTATTCTTAAATAATAAATTAAGTTATAGCCATTTACATTACTAGGAATACAACATCCTATTCATTACCTGAAAAATACAATCCATTTTTTTCTCAAGAAAAAGGAGATAACATTCCAGTCAAAGAGAAAGGTTTCATCTGCACAAGTAAATAATAATTTTAAAAAGTACATGACGTTTATTTGACTCAAAAGTCACTGTATTTTTCCTTTTCATTCCTTTCAAATACCTTTTTAAGCACAGCATTTATAGACTTCCTTCGTCCCAGCATTTCCACGTTCTTATGAGGTTGAACGGAGCCTTCAACTTCTGTGACATTGTTCTTATTCTAAATAGGTTTATTGTCTCTTACCTTCTCATCGTTAATCCTTCCATTTAATTACTTCTCTGGGAAAATTTAATTTATAATTTAGAATGTTAAAAAACATATTTAAAAAACTCTCCTCCAGTCTGTTCTCTCTTAAATACTACTTACGAAAGAACAACTAATCCTGGTTAGTTCTATGACTTTGAATGAATAACACAAAAGCATTATTCACTTTGACAGATCTTCCACAGTTGATAAATTATAGAAATATTTGTTTATGTTTATTATATGCCTATGCAAAAGTCAATTGAACGGTGAAAGTGGCATCTGCTGCATCTTTTTGTTCGAAAGTGAAACGTCGTGTCAAAGGCTTATGAAGAACTTCTTTCTTTCTATGGCCTTATTAGGAAAGCACACGACAGCAGAAGAACAACTCGTCTATTAGCTTTTTTTTTTTTTTTTTTAATTGCATATGGAAAAATTCATATAGGAAAGGTTGTGCTGTATGCTGTATGTGAAAATTTGTACACTAAATATTCAGTCTAGTTGAAATCGGTAGAAATATTGAAATGAAGTACAAGATTTTAGTATGATTATTCACAGTGCCACCGGTTATATTGTAAAACTATCACCTGTATCCAAAATATCACCTGTATATAAAACTACGCTATGACTCAATGAGTAACCTGACTCCCTCGATTCGATTCCCGGATGAGTTCATGTGATTCAGATTCTACGTTCAGCTTTATGGCTACGTCTCATATGGCTACAATGCTGAAAAGAAATTTTAAAACAAACGAGCAAACCATCTGTAAAGTACGAAAATGAGATCAGAAGCCCCTTGCAATAAGAATAGTCCACCAGTATAAGTACTCAGGTGAGATCAAAACTAATGAAATAAGAATCATGCAAATAAAAGGAGAGAAAATGTATTGAAATAAGAGTCATGAAGAGAAGTTTTAAAATGAGATTGAAGTCATTATGATATTAAACACATATATTAAAAATATATAGATTATGTTAAAATGGGATTAAACACACGTGCTATAAAGAATCATACATTAAAGCATTAAATGTATCAAAGTGACATTAAATATTGCAAGATAAATCACTTGCAATAAGAAACATTCGAATAAGCCAAATTCAAATGCTATAAAGATCATTGACGATTAGGGCTATAAAGTGAACATGAGACATACGTAGAGAAAATACGAGAAGAAAAATCCGTGAGAGTATTAAAGTGAGATCAAAGTGGCATGAGATGAGAATCGTTTACAATGAGATATAATTACAAAATGGAATCAACAGGTTATCTGAACAAGAATTATATAAAAGATTGAAAATTAATTAGTCTTGCTTTACGTTCATATGGTCACTAAGGTTATGAAAAACAATACTTTGAAGAACGATATTCTATCTACCAATTTCAAGAGACAAGAACAAGATAACGAAAAATTGTAACAACTTCTTTGATCCATTAGCCATGAAATAAAATACTACATATTCGCATTTAATATAGCACAACATAAATCCTTCTGTGTTTTGGAACAAACATCCACAAAGTATCTTATGCTCACATGCACTGGCGTTTCTGTCATATACAATTTGGGAGGGGGGACACCAAAGAAAGTTATTTAAATGGTACTACCTAGCCCTACCTGTTTATTATCTTCAATTCCAGTCGTTACCTTTCTGCTTACCTTCACGGACCCCGTGAGGTATATCAAGAACTCTGTTATAATCGTTTCACAGCCTGAATATTATATGACAAATAAATTAAACTATTATTATTTATATGTTATTCTGTCGTTAGTAAATAAATTAAATTAGAATAAAATATTGAATATTTTGTAGAGAAAATATTGGGGGGACGCGCACCCCGCCAGAGACACCCGTGCTCACATGGATGCACTGTTACGTACGGTAAGGAAAAGTGTTCATGGCTTCCAGCACCCTATCCTTGCGTCCATTTGAGAACAAGTTGATGACGTGTTCAATTTGTTCATGTCCATGTGGAAACAATGGGCAAAGAATATGAAAGTAAAAAGATGTTCCAATATTCGTTTCTCGGAAACTATTCAAACAATTACCTAGGTATTTGTTATTTCAGTAAACTGTTTAAATAATTATAAGAATTATTGCTTTATTCGAGTACGCTAATAAGGAATTCTTGAGGAATATATGTTGCTCATATATTAGAATTATAGAATTTATATCATTAGTATTAGAATGAAAAGATCAGACGAGAATAATCAAATAAAACCAATGAGACAATAAGTTTCGATACTGAAAAAACAAAAGTACAATTTAGATACATGAAGAGTAACGATTTGAAAGAGTAAACATCGACTTTCTTAATTTAAATTGGAAGAAATTTAGAGAGAAAACAAAATCGAACTGATACAGGGGTATAAGGTTACCTCCTAAATTTTGATGAAGAGGTATTGTGCCCCTTTGAATCTGTCTATTATATTAATTTCTTCTTTTGGTACATTACATACTGTCAACTATAAAGAACAGTTAGGACTTGTTCATACGAAAAGGCTCTTAGTTCTAAGGCTGATATGATTAATACTTAATTAGAATTATTCATCTAACAACGTTTATATATTTTGTTTTATAGTACTCAATAAAAATTTGCACCATTGGTAGATCTTTCTCGCTCTACATTATCGAATGGTGTGTTTACCAAGCTGTAGAAAAGTCGGTTTGAAATGGGATCAAATAAGCACTTGAGTGTTGGCGAGATATAATCAAGTGTCAAGTGTTAATGTTAAACTTTGCAGTATTAATTACTGTTAAAAGTATTAACTTTAAATTTAACAAGATCTACATCTGAAAGACAGAACAGGCTGGAAAGACAGAACATGATGTGGAACTGGCTAGAGTCAGGTCCTTTATACTGTCAGGGAATATGCATTTCATTTTCTGTTATGTAGTTTCTTACAACTTGCTTTGCTTTGTACTTCAATTCCACCCTCTCTTTAATTAACAATGTTCATTTGTCCTTCAATTTAGATAGAAATTGTGAAACATGAATTTAAATCTAGACATGCAAACTGAAAGCAGAAGATTCGTTAAGCGCAATATTCGCTTCATAATTGACAAATCTCTAGTTTGATCCAGTGTTGAATTCCAATATACATAGTTAGGGAGATGTGAAGATTGCATAAAATGGTGTTTCATGTTTTATAAAATTATATAGTTAGGATCAGATAATGCGTTATCATGTTGTATCAAAATTATGTGCACTATTTGAACCTCATACTATATACTATCTTAAAGAGAATTTTAAATGCAGCGTTCCTTCAGTCAAAGATGCCTTATGTAAAACAGTAAAACCCCTCTAATCCGTCACCTTTGGGACTGGGGGTATGGTCGGAACGCGAAAAGGTCGGATTATCATAAAATACAGAAAAATACGGATTTATAGTAAAATAAACAATCCCCGAACTAAAAAATGACTCTATTGTTCTCTACAATTAAAACTAACGAACAGTAAGTACTAAAAACTGCACAATACAGTAAAGAAAACACGCACAACTAAAGAAACGATACAAGAGATGACGGAGCACTAAAGCAGATATACGATAACAACAAGTAAACAACAGTGCCGCGATGGCAGTAAAACGACAATGCGCCTCGTGAGTCACTGACGAGTCTGGACTAGTGCTGTTGAATTTTTGTGACATTTGCGGTTTTCGGTTTTTGAGAAAACCGATTTTATGAAAACCGAAAACCGCAAATGCGGTTTTCAAAACCGAAACCGCAAAACCGGTTTTGGAAACCGAAACCACAAAAGCGGTTTTGGAAACCGAAACCGCAAAAGCGGTTTTCAAAACCGAAACCGCAAAAGCGGTTTTCAAAACCGAAACCACAGATGCGGTTTTCAAAACCGAGACTAGTTCCTCACATGTCTGTTCGGCTCAATTGCTACCTGAAGATCCTCATTTTGTACATGTGTTGGTCTTCCGGCAAGTGTGGTGCGTCTTTCGTGAGTGTTTCGTCACCGTTCTTAAACTTGCTAAACCACCCTTGCACTGTCTGCGTAATCACGACACCCTCACCAAAGGCCTGAGGTATCTTCCGCCCCGCTACAGTGGCGTTTGATCCAAGTTGGAACTCGTACAGCATACACGCCCCCATGACGCTCTATGGAGGTTCCATATTCACTCCGTCCTTACATACGTTTACGTTGTAACTGAACTTCCACAACCAGGTAGAATGTCGGATATACCCACACCAACAACTGACCTTCGCCTTATCTCCATTCGCATTCAACTCACGGTATGAGGGTCAATTTTACACAGAACTCCACAAAAAGCGACAGAACTTTCTTGGTTACCTTTATATATCTCACAGGACATAATATGTTTCGTATAGAGAATATTGTGTTTTTTTCATATAGCGTCTATATTAAACTTTAAGTTTTAATATCTCGAGTTCCGGAGGTCGGAATGTCAAAACTCCTTCAGATTCGTGTTCCTCGTGATCTAGTTTACAAACTATATAAAAATCAGGGGAGGTCCAAGTTGCTTCCCTGCATCCTACTTTTCAAACGAAACAGTTTTCCAGAGTGTACATTTTGCTTCAAACTGAGTTCTGCCCTGGCTAAGAAACGTAAATTCGCTTCTATAAGAGTCTTTAAAGTTACACTTGAAATTGTCGTTCGGCATTCTTGTAGCTTGTGAAAGCATTAATAATTCAAGTATGTTTGTTACAACATCTACAAACGAATATTCATTCGTATAGAACCTCCAATACATTACATAGAAAACACATGAACTATACAAAGAAAATCATTGTGCATTAGAGCAGATCTCTTATTAGCAAATGATTCTGCACACGCGCACTGCTCAGACAGCCCAGAGCCTGAGCCTGAGCGTGAGTCCAAATTTAACTCAATCGCGATTGAGATTGTCAAAGGTGTACCGGTTTACGGGGAATATATCATACCAACACTTTATCAACTAAGTTTTCTTAGATTTTTCTCCAATCCCAAAAAGCGGGTGGTTTTTCGTGATTAAGATATGTTTAAGCGGGGGACGAATATATAACCTTAAAATCAGGTGGTACCCGCTAAAATAGGGTAATAAGCCAACACTCAATAGAAATAAGGTATATCCCTATTTAAGATCACTACATATGCAACTCATGAAATTCAATTTGAAATATCATCCACTTAGACTGACATCTTTTATATTATTATTACTCTTTCCCCATATTTTTAAAAATAGTACTGCCACTCTTTCTTTTGTTAACAAAAAGGCACCACCTCCCTTTCTTAATATAAAGAAAGAGAAAAGAAAGAAAGAAAATCTCTATCGCAATACACAATTTTATTGTTGAGTTGTTGCCACTCCGATAAATGTGAATGTTGTGGTTTTGCATGTGTCGACTGGCTTCTTATCGCAAGTCCCAGACACCTGCAATAGTTTATACTAGACGGAAACACCGATCATATTGTATTCTGTATCTTTTTACTTTCCAATAACGATAGCCGTGCCTCTTTGAGAAATTGCAACTTTTTTTTTTTTTTTTTTTTTATTCTGCCAATTGTAAAAGTATACAATTTCCCTACACTTTAGGACATTTTAAGAAAAAATACCTTCTTTTCCTTCTGCAAATTTTGATCATTTTTCCCTACGCCGCCGAGGGAAATTTCCCTCCATCTGGCAACTGTGAGCCGGTGTGGGGAAAGATTCTTTGCTGTTTTCTCGTCGTTACTTGATATTAGTGCTGTAGAATTTTTGTGACATTTTCGGTTTTTCAGAAAACCGATTTTCTGAAAACGGTTTTCAAAACCGAAACCGCAAATGCGGTTTTCAAAACCGAAACCGCAAATGCGGTTTTATGAAATTTCACTTTTTTTCAAAAACCGGTTTTCGGTTTTTTCAAAAACCGATTTCGACAGCACTAGTCTGGACAAGTTCTGCTAAAGCAGCGTTGGATAAACCGGAGTGGCGGACGAGAGGAGTTCTACTGTATTTGTTTTCACCTTCTTTCAGTCATTCTTGACTAATTTCAAGAGTTTGCTTCCAGGACATTCCGTCTTCATTCCTAATTCGTAATCTTATATACAATATCTAATACTTCACAAAAAAGTAAATACCTAATGACATATCTCAGTTAGAAATACTTCATGCATCCTGATATTTATTCTTCTCACAAACAGAAGCAAGTGGTTCTTCTTCTGAGAAACATTATTTAGTGTTAAGAGTACTATTATCTTCATGTAAGTTCCTTAGCAACTCAATATTTTATTGTACCTTCTGTGGAAATCAACCTTGCGATCTTTGATAGCTATGATAGCTGTATTGACATCATATTGAGATTCAAACAAAGGTTAAGTATGATTCGCATTTAGTTAAATTTAAACAGAAAAACACAGCACTTATAGATAAGATTACAAACCTACATATGTCTCAAATATTACATACGTTCAAGGATACTGTTAGATACACATGAGTTTCTAATGATCAAAGTTTTTACACTTTATCTAATTGTAATTCCAGAAATACAACATTTGTAGAACAATGTTATGTATCTTAAAACGTACTCGTAGCTTTTAAATCAATGCTTCTCAGCCGGTGTGCCGCTTTCAAGGCAATGTGACAGTGAAGGTGGTAAATTAATAAAAGTAATGTAATTCAATACACATTTGAAGGAAAGGAAAAAGAAAGATGCTCGAAATGTCTAAAAATATTTAATTTAGGGAGGGGATCAAGAATGAACACTAATTACAAGGCTTATCAGAAATGTAAAGATACAAACACATTTGCACGTTATAGGAAATATATGTACTAAAGTTGGCAACACTGATAGTTGCCTTACTCCATGTATTCCATACGACTTGAATTAACCCAGAAAAGATATGGTTCTATATCGGACTAATTAAGCTGAATTTCTGAGTATCGATATTTCAACTTAAGCCCTAAAACATACTAAAAGTTCCCATCGATCCCACGCCGGCTTCATTTTCAAAATGGCGCCTAGAGATAGCGGCACAAGAATTTGTTACTCATATTTGTTCCTATATCTTTAACAAATATTCATGGATTTTTATCTTCTAAACGTTTCTTTCACTTTCATTTTCGTTTCTTAATTTTAAAGTCTACACTCTAACTTTTTAAAAAAGTCTCACTTCAAGGAAAGAAGAGATTTCTTGATTTTTTCGATTAATGATAACACTGAAATATCTTTAATGTTTTCTTCTTATTCTTTCTTCTCGGGTACGTTGCAATAAGTAAAAAAAAAAAAAAAAAAAAAAAGTCAAATAAAAGGGAGTTAGGTATTGTTGCGTAAACTTTGTTTAAAAACTTAGCCCTTGCACCGCCATACCATCGTGCCAATTGTCTTAGTTTGCGTTCGTTCCGCGTGTAACTGAGACGTGTGCTGTTTAGTGATTTGAGCATGAAATTGAAGCACCATTAAATTCTGCATTATTGCTACAGCTGGAGGTGTTGACTGGTACAATTTGTCTGAAAATTGATTTTAACTAATCATTATATGCTTCATGATTTTTAAATTCTAAAATTGTATGAAACTGTGCGATACACCAGTGTCGCGACACACCGGTTGAGAACCAGTGATCTAGACAACTAATAGATATTTTGACTAGTCTTGGAATAAGTATCCCATATCAAGAGATAAATCGATACGAATATTCAAGAATAAATGCATAGGAGTCAGGAGAAAGTAACGTCAGTCCGCATAGTATGCAGATTTTAATTGGGAAGAATAAAAATATGCTCACCTCCAGAAATAGTTGAAAGAACTGAAATTTCCAGAGTTACTGAAGTTCCCAAATCTGGTCATGCTGTTAGTCTTTGCAAAGGAACTATCAAAATATACAAAAAATACCAACTGATGTGAGAATCATGAATTTGATAATGAAGAATGTATTTTCAGGGACATATGATAAACTTGATGTTAAAAAGCTAGAGTTTCTGGACAATAAATGATTAAGCTCTCATTTCTTAATTAAGTCTCCAACCCTTCTGTTGAGAAGTTTTATGCATATCTTGACAGCAAACTCTCCTCCTGGTGATAAAAGCCAAGTGAAAGCACTTCCTTTTATAAATTTTAATGCTTCAAGTGGAAATACAATATACACAGCTCTGCTCTTTGCTGTTGACGAGTGTGAGAGACATAGACAAAACTCGTACATTTTGACTTTTGATCAGCCTTTATACTATAAAGCAATGGATGTGGTAGTTTCGTCTGCTTGTAATGGTGATTTAGCTTCGGTAATAGTAAGATTAGGTGGTTTCCACTTACTGATGTTCTTGTATGGGAACGGTTGGCTATTATGTCGGGAAGTGGTATTGAGGAACTGTAGGCACAAGTGTATGCAAAAGCATTGACAGTTCATATGTTAAGTGGGCTCTTAGAGGTCATCTTTTGACATACTTACCACTGAATATAAATTTGTGGCATAAAAATGAAATGTGCATTCCGACTGAATTTGAAGGTGCTGTAGAGGAAAAACTACATCAGCTGTTGAAAGGAGAAGCTGAAGTTGATGAACTAAGAGACGTTCAAGATACCAAATGCTTTTATCTAAACATGAAGAGAACCTGCAATAGGCACTGAACCTGAATCGCACTGCTAGGTTATGAATACAGTATATACATCAAGTAAAACTAATGTTGATGTTCATACAAGCAGAAAGAACAGGGAACTGGCTTCTTCACTTGTATGCTGTCCAAAATATGTTTTCATACTTTCATGCCGCAGCTCATTCAAACTATACAAAATCAGCCCATATTTATCTTCAACAAATGCAGTCTCTGGAAGATACCATGGACCCTGAAGACTTTTCAAAATTTACGACAAATGGGTATTTTATAGTCCACAAAGTCGATAAATTTGAGAGTCGTATCTGGACTGACATTGTCATCAAGCAGAGGTTGATGCTTTTGATTAAGACATCTATAGGCTTAACACGAGGAAGAGGAATCTCAGAAAGTACACTAGCCCGTCGGATTCGGCTGCTCCTTTATGCATGGACGTAAAAGACATTTTTGAAAGATTCTGTGGATTGCATTTAGGTTCAAGTGAATATGTTGAATTACCAGATTGAAGACAAATTCGCAATGATAAAAACTTGAAGATGTTTTTGAATTGGCTAGATGCTCATTTTCCATTTAAGATACAACATACTTCTGATCTTCATATCATAGCTATGGATTTAATTGCTGAAAAAGTACAAATTGTGACCAAGCAGAAGAAACATTGAAATTGTATATAAAGAATATAATTGGGAATATAATAAATATTCTTTATAAATATATAAAGCATATAATATAATATAATATAGTTACCTTCACAGCTATTGCAACATGTGAAAACACGTTTTGCCAATTTTCGAACTGTCGGAGTTCCCTTTTCCTACTTCACGGCTTCGTAACATGATTTTACGTTTCAAGTATTTACTACAACTCTGTACAAGTATTTATCTAATTCTGATAAAGCACCACAATAGCATCGGTTATTACACCAATTTCAGCTTCTGCAAACAATCTCCGAACACAAATACAAACGAAGCAATACTCATTTTCTGTAATAAAGCTGCCCTTTGTGAGTATATGCATTTTGAAAAATATCCGCGAAACTACTACTCCAACTCTTTGACAAGTATTCATCAGACTACCTAACCTTCAGATTGGAAAGATTTGACAAATTTCTTGTGTGCCACCGGTGACACACGTCGGACCGCGCTTATGGTATAATAAATGCGGGCCGCCGTGAGCCACCGGTGGCCCACGAATTTAAATACGTGAAAGTTTCAGAAAAGTAGTATTTTATGTCTAAAGAGGCACCTAAGAATGTATTGCTTCATAGAAACCCCAAAATTCCCTAAAATTTAAATGTCTTTTTTTTTTTTTTTTTTTTTTTTTTTTTTTTTTTGAGGAGGTAACGCTTTTCCCACTGCGTTACTTGACTTATGTTACGCATATTTTATAGAATGTGTTATTATCACTGTATTGCTCTCCAAATCCTTTCTGTTATGCAACCACAAATGTTCGGAAGCTGTCTTGTACAGTATAATATCCAAGGATCTTCATGAATTACATTTCAGATTGTGAAATTACGATAGACGTCATTTACTGATTAAATGTGAAAACATCTTATCACAAAATGTGAAGAACAATAAGTGTAATAAATAATATAAATAGTGCTTTTATACAACGCACAAAATGGATATTCCTTTGTGGATAAAATGAAGAAATGGGTCTAAGACTATAAAAGCATTGGGCGTGTTTGGTTATAATGGATTATAGTGAATCCATTGTCCTAATGCTTTTTAGATTTTCAAAATATGCTATGCATAAATATCTGAAGTCTTATAGAATGTTTTGTCCGTCCGTCCGTTCTCTGTCGACAGGTATCAGAGCAAAAACGATAAGAGATATCGAGATGTGGTTTTTGCAATCGATTCAGCGCCCAAAGAATAGGCTTGGTTACCTTCGATAACTCTCTATTCAAACCGGAAGTGGTTCAAATTAATCTTCTCCGGTTTCAACGTTTATCGCCATAAAACGAAAATCTTAAAAAAGATAGCGAGAAGCTGTTTTATCTTCAAGCGATTTAGTCTCTCAAGGCAACGTACCATGACTATCCTGAACACTACAAAACCCGGAACTGGTTCAAATTTAATATTACTTCCGGCTTTAATACTGCTTTTTATAGGGCAAGAACGGTAAGAAATATCAATATCCGGTTTTCTATAATCGATTCAGCGCTCCCAGAAATAGGTTTATCTCCTTCATTAACCTTCTATTCAAACCGGAAGTGGACCAAAAGCTTGAACTCCCCAACAACAATTTCTGGGTGCGTGCCTGAATCACGGTGATATAAACACTGGTAAATCACGGTAAATACAACAAATAAATATATTAGAAAAAATTGAATAGTGGTATACTTAATATTTACCTTAATAAGAGACAAAATTGATCAAATTCTAACCAGATTGGATATGAGCTGGAAAACTTCTTTTGATGAGAGATCAGATGTTAATTTTATAGAACTCTACATTTGAAAAAATCAACAACAGTATTCTCTTATCTAAAATGTGAAAAACAACATAACAAATCCATACATGACATTATACCAGTTCATTATTAGGATATTTCGAAACGTTATTTTAAGAAAACTTTCATTTAATTTTTCTTGTTTCTTTTGTAATTATTATTGAGTGCATTTATTTGAGAAATTAAGTTTAGGAAATGTTCATTATCTTATTCAACTAGATCATTATGTTTAATTGATGGTATTATAAAACTACAGAGCTCTCTTGTGACTATATTCTTAGCGTATGCGTCTTCGGTGTGAGAGATCCGAGTTCGATTCCCGATGGGACTAATAGGGTTCGGATTCCCGTTAAGCACTAAGTCCATGTCATATATAACCTCGCTACTGAAAGGAATGCTAAACGCTAATCCAAGCAACCAATATATCATTGCAATAGAGATAGGGGGTCTATCTGAAAATAGTATTTAGAACTCCTCTCTGGTTAAATACTTAGCATGCTTGCCTTTGGTATAAGACATTTGCTTGATCTCTAATGTGGAAGATGTAGTTCGGATCTCGTTAAACTACAGATTCACTCTTACATACCTCTGTACAGAAAATGGAGGTTAAACTCTAAAATAAAATAATAAAATTAACTGGACCAACAACGTATTTAGTGCGTTATTGTATATCATTGAAGAAAAAAGTACAATATTGTACAGTATTTTAATTTAAGAATGTTTTAAATAAGGAAAGTTTTAAATAATTAAAGATCGCGAAAAGATATAGAAAGACTTCCGTAAATACGAGGAGGAAACTACTATTAACCTATCAAATGATTTCCTTACAATTTAGTGAAATGGAGTCTAATGGCTTCCTACTCCCTACAGCAAAATTCTTATATATTAATGTATATGTACGCACAAATTTATAATTAAATTATATTCTTAACGCATTCTCGTCCACGATTCTTGAAATTAATAATGCTGCAATAAATATTTGCATGTCGAGAAAAGGAAAGAGAAAGAGATAAATGATTGATAGCTGTCATAATATTATTCAGATCATATACTTTCGCTTCATCGGAAGTATTTTATTTTAGTAATGTACTAAAAGCATACATGAAGATATATTGGTAAATCTTTGGCAATTTAACGAAATATACCTAAGTAAATTATTTTTAAAAATCCTCAAGAATATTGATTTACTATAAGGAATTGTTTCTCGCACGTGAGGAACATTGTTTATGGAAAACCTTCCTTCGCACGTGAAGAATATTGTTTACGCAAAACCTTTGAAAGTAAAGAAATATCTCAAATATATAAAGATGTTCAATGTCTTTAGCAGCACCCATATTGAGTTTCGGGCCAGGTGACATGCCGGTTCTTCACACAGAAAGAATAACATTAATGCAAAAGAATTCAAAGATCTGAAAGTAGTAGCGTACGCAGGAATTTATTTCGGGGGCTCCAAACTCAATATGAGGTTATTTTATATTAAAATTCCTAAACTGCCCCCTAAAATTAGGCTAAATTTACACAAAAGTCGAAATTTCGGTGGGGGGTCCGGACTCCCAGGACACCCACTCCCTGCGTACGTCCCTGTCCGAAAGTATGCAACCTGGAACACACGAATAGCAAGTGGGTTGCCTGCCTTACTTACACTGTGGTTCACTGTACCTATACGAATTTTATTTTAAATTTTGTCTCCCCACCAATACCCCGTCGAGTTAAAAATAGAAAAAAGATGCCTTTGTATGGACTAGATAAGGAGAAGATCTATTGTGAACAAACTTTGGTGGCTCTAGGTGACTTTTGACTAAGGGGAAAATCTGATGTCACTAACAACACACAGACAAACATATTACTGTATATAAAATAAACATAAACATAATATATAAAATACTAATATAGATTATATTGTTGGATTTCTTTCTGAAATAGATCAAATTTGAGTAAGTTATGTGAAATTGATGTAGAAGTGGATGGTCGAATTGTAATGTTTTCCAAATTATGTGTCAAGTATCTTTTATCTACGCCTATATATTAAAATGCTATATTTATATGTTCGTGCCCAATTCCCTTCGACTATGAGATCTCGGAAATCACAAGCTCTAGAAACGTACCGTTTACCTGATTAATACCAATATTTGTGTAGATTTGCCAGTTCTCATTGAAATTTTCAAAACAGAAAAAAGTTATTTTTCTATTCAATCGTTTTAGGGGTCGTTTTCAACCCATATTATTAACATTCTCATTAGAGCATCGTTAAGGTTGAAATCCTTGGGTAAGCAGTCAATAAAAGAGCTACATATAGCAGGTTCATGGGTATTGCAGACGTTTTGATTTAATCTCAGAGGCAAAATACATTGCGTGTTGGCAACTTCAAAGACCTGTAGAGATTCAAGAAACCGTGCTCGGATCTGGATTTATAAGAAACATTGCCATTGGACTTCACGTATAACTTTTCCAAGTTTGCTGCAAATTCATCCCAACATGTATATATTAAATATTACGTTTATATTTTTGTCTATTCATTCCTTTTATAAATTCTCCCGTCCTTTACTTGTGTTTGTAAAGGAAGATGTATAGATATAGTGAGGAAGTAGGAAGGAGATTATTGGTCATATCAGAATGGTGCGTTGTGTAGACAGCGTAGGTTCTTCTAGTTTAAATAAATCTGCTTATTTATAACAAATTAATTTTATTAGTATTTATTTTTCTGAACATCTGCGCTGTGAGCTAATTTTAACGAAGTTAATCTGAATTATTGTATAATATGTTTTTGATTTTGAACAATTTGTTTTATTTTTAAAAAACATACTTTTACCGAGGAGTTTAGATTGAGATACTTAGATATGTATATTTAATACGTTAAAGTGAAAACTCGTAATTTTTACTTCCGAGAGATGATGGGAGAGAATAACGTACGGTAATCATGAAAAAAGAATGAAATTCGAATTTTTTAGCACATTAACACGTTTCGTAGCCCCTACATGACGAATAAGTTATTTTTGAATATCTTTCCGTGAATTCATCTAGATATATGTACACTTGTTTGGAAGCCACACCATTCAATGTACCTAAGCACTAAATTTTAAACGATATTTATAAGACTCTCCATTGTGATTTTTCGAATTTTCGTACTATTTTCCAAAACAAGAGTAGTTTACTGAAGGGTAAAAATTGAAAAAAAAATGCAGTTTTCCCGAGAAAGGTTCCAACGATTTTATTTATATTTCGTACATCACTATCTCATTAATAATCCTATACTCTGGCATAAGAACATAATTTCTCTGAGAAAAATCTAGAAGGGATAGTTTACTCTAGGAGATGGGTTCTTTTCGGACGACTTTCTGAAAAGCTACTCAGGAGCATTTTGTTCATATTTCATAAATTAACGTTTCGATAATAGCCCTACAATGTTGTGTAAATAACTTCTGAAAATATACACAAGAGGTAGTTTATTTTTGGGGTATTTTCTTCGGAAGAAGTTATCCAAAAACGTTTTGTAATTTCGTTTGGACTTCACAAATAAATATTGCAGTCATATCTGCAGTATAATATAAACTAATTTAAGGGATTGAAGGGAGGAAGTTGAGAATGATGGCCTGTACTTTTTCATACTTGACGTTATTTTATTAAGGCATGTGGGTATTCAATGTTTCAGTATAAACTAAAGATATAAATGAGATGATATCATTATTTTCTCGCCATTATCCTCTTTAAATTACCAGGTGCATATTACGCGAACGATTATGAAAGATTCGGAGGAATGACAATGTGAGAGAAAAAGAGACAATTCAGAGGAAATCCACGTCCCGAAACGGTACTAAAATTTAAAGAGAAACCGTTATAACGATGATGATGATGATAACTCCTCCCTAGAGCAGTGACAAAATATCACCCTAGAAATCAAACAACAGTATTATTCGGAGATTTAGCTTAAATTATTTTGAACTTTTGCGGAAATAAGATAAAAGCTATTTTTAAACTTTGATTTACCTTCAATATTAAATTAAATTTTATACTCATGTTATTATCAAATTTTATGCATTTACCTCAAAGTTTAAAGTAAACATGTAAGTAAGTAGACTTTCATTCATCCCTCTTCGGATTGGAAGTTCCAGAAAATTGAAATGGTAGAAAATCTTGCTTAATTGATGGCTTGATAGGAAATAATAATAATAATAATAATAATAATAATAATAATAATAATAATAATAATAATAATAATAATAATAATAATAATAGGTTCATATAGTAGTTTTTGCATGATGATGCATTTATATGCATACTATGCATACTTGTAATCCCTTCCCTCTCTTTGTATTATTCCTGTTGAATTCGTGTTGATGAATAAGATATAGCCTTAAATATTAAAAAGCTTTCCTGTACTAATTGTCATGCCTGTACGTCCAGTAACTAAAAAGATAAAAAAAAAGAATCTACATTCCCTCTGGATCAATAATATTACATTCGTGCTAGTTAATGACATGTTTTTATTCTGTAAACCAACCTCCGGCACTCCAGTAAATAATATATAAATAATATTTTCAAACTACTGGTAAATTATATCGAAAATCATAATATTGTTCGTGATATTTGCAATATTTTCTTTAAAAAAATAGAAAAGTGATATAAAATGTTTGGTCAAAGAACAACCTTAACTTTTATTTTTTTAGATTTTCAGACTATCTATGTTATGCAGAAATGAATCAGATAACGCAAAAAAAAGGGGGGGGGGCTTCAGTCAAATAAACTTAGTTTTGAGACAAAAAATGCAGTTTCAAAACTGTAAAATCAAAATGAACCATTTTTTCATATAGGTAAATACATGAATCGAACGCTGTATAGGAAAACCAGTTTTTTTAAATTATTATTTTGCTCATTGCTATGGTAACAAAAATGTTTTCCGCTGTAGGTTGAAGCCCTCCTTGCACGGAAATTGTAGACGAAGCCCTGTATGCATGTATTTTTTTACTATTCTGTTGCTCTTTTTTAAAAAAACTATGTTAAGACGTTTTTTGCTCAGTTAAAAATTATAGTACGTATAAAAAACGTAACTCCAAATGAAAAAATGATATGTTTATTGACTACATTAATTTGCCAAACACAATGTATTGAATATTGTGTTAAAGCTTGTTCTTCCCAAATAAAAGAAAACACTATCAATTGTTCTATCGTTTCCTCTATTGTAATACGTGGTTATGGAAGTACTGTTTCAAGTTTAAGTATTGAATTCTCAAAGTTTGGAAGTGTACTGTAGTTTCACACTGAAATGAAATTAACTTTTTTTTTATGTATAGGCCTAATCGTCTTCAATAAACATGATAACCTGTTACAAAATGTCTTTGAGCATCTTCAGTGTAATTACAAGAACTTACAGAGAACAGCATTTTACGCAAACCAGGAAAGAACTTCACTCGAATCTGTCATCTGATTACAAAGTTCCTAGCAAAATAAATTGTGTTAGGAAATTTCCAACTTTGCAGACTTCATTATAAATATACATAAGAAACTTCTGGACTAATACTTAAATTGTTTATAAATGCTGTACGATATAACATACACTGAAGAGTTAATAACCATTTTATTAATGTCGGAAAAGTATTTAAATCTTGTTATTTCAGCCTAAAAGACCAGAAAGTTAAACTCAAAATTGCCTCTAAAAGCACTAAATTCTTAATTATCATTCCTTTAAGTTTCCGTTCGCTTCAAAATACGAACACGTAAGTTTCTTCAAAAATCTATACACTTGGAATACTTTTTTAAACTATAACATTTCAAATGCTATTGAAATGATCGATTGATTTATTGGCTTTCTCGCCGCTCGTCTAGTGGTGAGCGCGTATGCATGTGGTCCCAGTTTCGATTGTCGTTGGGAGAACACAAACAAAATAATTTCATAGTCATCAACTTTTGTTAATCATCCATTTTCTTTTATCTTAAAGAGAATAAACGTAGAAAGTTAAATTAAAAAGTCATTTAATTTTTAATTCGATTAATTTGTTAATAAATTTGTAAATTTTCTTACCCAATTTTAGTGTATATTTTCTTAATTTTTAGCTACATTATTATTGGCTGAGTCAAATGTAAATGACAAACGAGTTATATTTTATTTAAGCAAATACTTTTTTGTATATTGAATGAAAAAAAAAACAAAGATTAATTAGATTTAATGTGTAAACTTACATCATCCAGCCCTTCACATGAGAAATGAAAATTGTAATGAAATTCGTGATTCGTGACTCGAAAGCAGTCAGTGATCCTATATTCGATTTCCGGCTGGCAACATTAACAATTATAAGGCATGCAGTGGTTCGGATTCCACCTTAAATGTAGGTCTACGTCTCATATAGCCTTGTTGCTGAAATGGGAGGCTAAACTTCAACAAACAAACAACCTAAATATCGAGGAAAATGTTGTAAGTATATTTACTTAAATTTAATTAAATCATTAATTCTTTAGGAGTTTGAATCAAAAGTCCTCATATCAAAAGAACAGCGCATGGAACATTTAATTATGGTCATTATTTTCTTTATTTGAAAACTCAGCTCAACAGCACACACAGCAATTAGATATTTTTACTAAACTGTTCAGTAGCATCTGTACTTATAGTTTGTAATTTTATTATTTGGTTTCCTGTATGAGCTCAGTTTAGCCATTAAGTTACCAAATAGTTGCGCAATTATCACATTTTGGAAAGTTGCTTGCTAGCCATTTCCTCTGATGTTCAACAAATCATCTCATTTTTAAAAAAAGTCTAATGTAAAATCTAAAAATTGGGCAGCTGCCAAAGCTAATTCGTATTGATTTTTGTGCTTGAATAATTTCATTCTGATTTTAGTTTCGTAGTTCAACTTTAAGATGACTCAACTGAGTCCTCTATACTGTAGTTCTTCCTTTGAATTTGATAAACTAAGTATGACCCCTAGTAGCAAGAAAGCTTTCGGCCAGTTGACGCGTGCTTGGCTTTTGGTTTTCTACACTTGCACTTGAAACGCATGCTTTGATACTACCTGCTTTTTGTTGTACTTGCAAGCGATGCTTTAGACCCTTCGCAGAGCGTCATAGCATCACTGGCAGTTCATTGGCTATTCACTTGACTTGACTTGTAAAACGCTTGCGTTGATATTCAATGAAACACTAAATGCAAGGTTGTCCCCATGTAATTTCGTTACTGGAATCCAGCTTGTGGCATGCTTGCACGTTTTCCAATCAAGCTGGATGCAAGCTTGGCCGACTTGCAATTCAAGCTTACAGCAAGCGGTTTGTAACTGTCTCTGCTACTAGGGACATATAGACCTCCAAAATTGAAATATTCTAGGAGAGAAATGTTGTAACGTATAGTAACCACTATCTAAAATGTAACTATTATAGCTTATTATTATTGTTATTTTACACGTTACATTCCAGCCCACAGTTCGTGTAAATTTTTAAATTATGTCAACACGATTGAATGATATAAAATCAGACACACCACATAGAATTACAATTACCTTTTATTCTCAAAACTCCATTAATTATACTTTTCCTTTTCGGTTGTCATAGCAACGTTTTACACAAACAATTATCTGCTGTTTTTGGTAACTAAGACTACCAATTATACATATAAAATCAACATATATTTTCAACTACTAAGATTAAATCTTATTTTTTATATTTTGAATGAAGAACATCTAAATGCTTTTTTCTTCTTCTTCTACACAACAGATTGTGTACTTTTAAGCACCATTGCCCAAAACCAAGATATAAAAATAGAAGAAATTTTAGAAAATAGATATACAGTATCGTTGTATATATGACTCCCGGACGATGACTTCTTGAATTGGTTACAATTTAAGAAAGAATCCTGGACTGTTACCTATTTTTACATATATACTTACATTACTTTTCGAATAGCCCTTTCATTTTATACCATTCTTATATTCATTTAACAATTAATTCCATTTTAATTCTATAAGCTTATCAACAAAGAGGACTTACTCAAAACGTGATTAACTTATTTAATTATTCAGGTCCTAAGGCATATTCTTTAGTTCAATATTATGGGAGCTCATTGACGAATCAACTCAGTATTAGTTGACATACTATATAACTTATTTCTTCCAGTTGGGCAAAAGTACAATACTGATAAACAATATTTTTATCAAGGCATAGATGTATATTGCTTAGAATTCAGAAGAAATACGAATTACAAAAAAATCATAACAATATTCAAAATGAAACAAAATAATCAATGTTATAACAAGGATTAATACAAGAAATTATTATATCAAGAACTAGCAAAGTTTATGTAGGTTAGAATACAATATAACATGTTTTATTTATTCGAACATATTTATCGTAACTTTGATAGGCAATATTCGTATTCATACTACAACGATTTTTTTTTATTTTTATAAATTAAAATTCTTGTTGATATGGATTAGTTAATTTCTGTGTAGAATTCAACAAATGAAATCATTACGGTATTTAAAGTGAAATAAAACAAAAATCAATTGAATATATTTTCTCGGACGCCACAAACAATAGTTCAAGTTATATTACCAAAGAATTCGGTTAAGTTACATTGCACGCCACAATCTTGTGTACAGTCCTGCCTATTATTTACTTCAACGGTACCTTGGTTTCTATTTTGAGAATTTCTGCCACATATAAATCTATTATGAAATCCACTTCGTGGAAAATTAAACTTATTGTTCGCTTGATTCCTAAATGTATTACGATTATTGTTCCTGTTTGTCCTAAAATTAGATTCAGTTCTATTACCGGTAAAATTAGGTTCAGTTCTATTCTCGTTACAATGGAATCTATTATTATTTCTAGCATTAAGATCACCTTCTTCCCTGACATTAATGTTGCGAACAAGTACATAACTAACTTGATTACGATTAGTATTGGCTTGATTATGATTATTATTAGCCTGTAACAGATTGACTTTCAAAATTTTGCACTATCATAATAAGGTAATTGAAATTAACGCATTGTGCAGAAATCAACATTTGTTGCAACTTAGAAGGTAACAAGATTCGGATTGATGCTATTACTCTTGATTTCTGTTGGTATGGATTAATTAATTTCAATTAATTATATACGGATATCACAAAATCAGTGAGACTCTTGTCCAGTTTTGGGTTATAATGTCTATTTCGAACTAAGGCGTCTCTATTGGCCAACATGAAATCGTTTTCAAAATTAGAAAGTAAGGCATTTTTAAAATCTAGATAATTACGTAAATTATTTCGGATTGCTTTGAACCATACGGGACATTTTGGTAATAAAATATGAAGTAGAATTTTCAAAAATTTAGTTTTGTCTACTCCAATCAAATCGCATTCTTCCTCGAACTTTTCTAGGAAAGTGCTAGCCGGGATATCATATCATCTTCCACTAAATTTTGTTAGGGATCTAATTTCACTAAACCGAAAATGATTACCTTTACTAGTATGCTTACGATGTTTGAAATTTACGTAGATGTTTTTCCGGCGGTGAGATGAGTGATTTCTTCTCCCGTTTCTCTCTATGCTAGCTTCACTATTGTCATTTTTAGAATATCCTTCAGATGAATTACTATCTTTCGCTACTAATCTGGATTCACATGGTATAGGTTCAACGTTGACATCCGGAACTCGATCACCATTTGCAGTACTAAATTTCTCTTTGATTGCATTCACTTCTTCCTGCAATTCCCGGATCTGACTAGTATGCTCATTAGTTAAAGTTTCTACCACCTCTACCGAATTTTGTACGTCATTACATCGATGTAAAATCTGTTCCATCTTATAATCAGTTTGTTCTAATTTTGAATGTATTTGTTGGTTTATTTGTTCAAACTTATCATCCATCTGTTGTGCTAGTCGTTGCGACATTTGCTCCAGCTTGGTATCCATTTTTTGTTATTGCTGCGTTATATGTGCACCTATTTTGATTATTTTTTTCTTTTCTATGAAAGAGTAGTCTTTTCTTGAGATTCCGTGTAAATTTCATACGAATCTAACCATAGTCTTCGAAGCTACACTATGAAACTTCTCAATGACTTCACAATTATTAATTATTTGTGTATGATCACTCATAAGTTCAACAAAGGCCCACCGATTTTAATTATATTTTCTGTTTTTAAAAGTTGATTCTTTTCTTGTGACCCACTCTTTCCTTCATAAGAATCTAACGATAGTCTTCGAAGCTAAACTATGAAGCTCCTGAATGGCTAAAGTTTTAATACCATAATTGTATGTATGATCACGCATAACTTCGACATAGATGCACCGATTTTGATTATTCTTTTTTGTTTGAAAGAATTCTATGGTCACGCATGTTTCTTGGCCTGACTCACTTTATAGGAAGTTAGTGCCTGACGTTTAGTTTAGGTAAATTAAATTACTGGCGCAACGAAAAAGTGGAAAACTTGATGTTAAATGAATTTAAAAGAAAAACGACCGATTTCGGAAGCGCACTAAAAACCAGAAAATAAAAAAAAACAATATTAACAGACTTAAGAAAAAACGCAGAAAAATAGGAAATAATAAAAGCTGTAAAAAGCAGGAAATAATTAATTATATTATCTATAAAAATATCTGTGCCAAGCCAAACAAATTAATAGGTAATATAAAATTAGTTTCGATGTTAAGTTTTTGAGCCATTAATTCGTTTGGCTTGGCACAGACTTCAAATTATATATATTTTCTAGTGCTTTTGTTGAAACCGGTTAGTATTATTTTTTAAAATTGATTTTATTATAATTCAACAAAATATTAACAACTATATTCCACCCAAGTTCAAGTTCCAAAGAAAGTGTAAATGACTGACAGTTTTCCATCAAATTTAGGCAGGAAACAACTAGCGGTTACACACTGACAGCTACTCCACGAAGGGAAAATTTAGATACGGATGACCTGTACTTCTTGTGAAGGAATTCCTGTATATGGGATAATTTGATTTGGAACGAAATTCATGCAACGATGTTTCATTAATAATGCGTTAAAAAAGTAATGTTTGAAATGACGGTTTAAAACTTAGTTTAGACCAAACTGATTTAAGCGAATCAATCCTGCAGGAAACTAGTAATCCAGAATAACTTGTATCAGGAAAAGAAAATATCAGGTAGAAATTAAAGTAACAACCGAATACTTCCACTCAACCAGCGAGATTGCCTTTTCGATATTCTTTGTTTCTTTTTGTGTATTTTATACTGTATGTATTTAAAGTTAAATGTAGCCTCTTTATATTGTATACGACTGGAGCAGATGCATCATTCCAAAAGCGAATACACCTTAACGGAGTGACATGATGGCTCAGTGGTAGAGCGCTCACTTCTGATGCAACCGTGAAAGGATCATTGGTTCAATCACAGGGCATGTGTGTTTGTGGCGGACATCATGTTCGTGGATTTTCACGAGATTTCACCACCATCTTCTTTAGACAACAAGACATAATCGTAGACCGTACAACTAAGATTTTGCTTTTGTTAACGATCCTTATCCTTTAGCCTACAGGACATAGTCCAGCAATTTCCAAATAGTGCGTCGCGTAGTCCATAGGATGGATCGCATTATTTTAAAATTAAAAAAAATATATATATGAATCTTTTAATAATCAGTTAAAATAGAGTTTTAGACAGGTAGTACCAGTCAACTTCTCCAGCTGTAGCAACAATGCTCAGTACTTCATAGAGTCACTACTTCATAGAAATTTATAGATTCACACTATTATAATTTTTATTATTAATAATAAATTAAACAAGGGTGTCACTACGCCGTGGGCATTCAGTAATGTGTGTCGTCAGTCAAGAAAAGATTGAGAACCACTTGCTTAACCGTGCAACGTAAAGATAAAGGTATTTTCTTTCTTGTTTATTTTTTATTTCATTTCTATTGACTTTTATGTCTGCATATAAAATGATAAAAAAAGATAGTAAACTTTAGTGCTGTCAAGCACCATTAATAGTTTTTTTTTTTTAAATACAAAAATAGATTCCTTAAAGTTGTCACATGGGAAAAAATAGTTACGGAGAGTTTCGAACTAAGGATGTCGTAAATGCGTGATCATGAACCTTTCAATGACTCCTTTGTAACTTAGGAGGATATAAGTAGGTTGCTAATTCGTAGAAGTTATTACAGCGTACTTCCCCTCCTCTTGTATTGCCGATTGTTTTGATTTACTTCTTAGTTCAAACATTCTTTGTAGTTGTCACTGGGGAACACCGTAATGTCGTCGGAGAAGATGAATCATATAGGATGGAAATATTAGTTAAGATGATTAGAAGTGTGTATGTTTCTGCTGTTACCTGAGCTAGCCAACCAGGTACGGCAACAGCGCATGACCGTGACGTCACACTTTCCAATTCAATATGTCAGAATCCTCCAAGACGAAGTGGATGGCGGCTTCGTTCGAAGGCTCAGTTGCGTTACGTACTCCGAATAGTACATATAGAGGCGGGAACTGCTTTTCGCCCTGCCGTAGCGCGTGTTCCCCCTCTTCTCTTTTATTTTTTTAACTATTCGTATTACGAAGCTTTTTTTTTTCTAGTCTCAACTCTTAGAACTAAGAGAATCCAATCCAAGAATGTCTCAATGATTCCATATCGTATATAGGACTGTTTTTGATAATTTGTTTTCTCTTTAATTTTTGTGAATATAATTCTGAAATTTCAAAAACAGAAATAAAAAATGACTCAGGAACATTCGGAAGATCACCAAATGCAGGACAACACCGCAGACTTAATTGCGGCTAAAGTAGTGTCAATGTTTGTGCTTGGTTTAGTGTCTTTTGTTTTGGGTATTTTACCTGTCAAATTAGCCACGTGGTTGAAGTGGAATCGTAGTGGTATTGAAAGCAAAAATACTCGTCTTGTGTTGTCGCTCTTATTGTGTTTTGGAGGTGGTGTTCTCTTGTATACTACTTTTTTGCATTTGCAACCAGAAGTGCGGGAAGCTATGTCCGCATTGGTGCGAAAAGGTGACATTGCTGATTCTAGTATACATCTCAGTGAATTAATTTTCTGTTGTGGATTTTTCTTTGTGTATCTCGTAGAGGAAATTGTGCATCTTTTCTTAGACTCAAGCCACGAAGAGGAAGAAGAAGCTGTGCTTCATAGAACAATGAGTATTAGGAAATGCACAAAACCACCCTCCGGCACTTTAATTCCCAGAGTAAGTCTTAGTTCCCGTGGGGAAATAAGTAGTGTCTCCACTCAAGGTTTGTTTAACTCAACATCAACCCTTGGAGGCAAAGCATCTCCCTTGGATATTGAACATGGATTATCTCCTGGGCCATTTTTTATGAATGGCCACCTTACCAATAACAGTGACAGTGGAAGAGATAGTGCAAGCAGTAGTTACAATGGGCCTTTACATAATGGACATTCTCATGCTGTTCCATACGGGAGCATGAAGAGTGACTCTTTAGCAGCTTCTTTGCGAGGTCTTCTTGCGGTGCTTGCCCTCTCATTCCACGCTGTCTTCGAAGGACTTGCTGTAGGTCTGGAAACCCAGGTTGCTAATGTGTGGTACTTGTTTGCGGCCATTGCCACCCATAAATTTGTTATTGCGTTTTGTGTGGGGATCGAATTAGTGACTTCAAGAACAAGAATGTGTTTACTTATGATTTATGTGGCCACATTTGCTGCTGTATCACCTCTTGGGATTGGAATTGGCATTGCTGTTACCAATAATTCTGATGCCGAAGGAGCATCTTCAATGCTTGTCACTGTAGTGCTGCAGGGGATGGCTGCTGGAACTCTTATTTATGTTGTTTTCTTCGAAGTTCTGCAAAGAGAAAGAGCGAAAACCCAATCTGGATTCTTCCAGCTCCTTGCTATTATGGTTGGATTTGGTATTATGTTTGGACTACAGTTTATCAGTAAGTACATAATACTATTTTTTTTCCATTTTTGTGGTTAGAAATACAATAGTGGCATGCACTGTATAATAGTCGTTTGATAAAAGTTCTTGACACCAACCGTAAAGTGTGTTGACAAAACTGAAAAATACAAGAAAGTTAAGATATTCTGAAAAGGAAGTTTCTATTTTTGTTTTTACTAAAAAATGGAAAATTCGGACTCAACTGAAGTTCACATGGGCGATATTTACAAAAAAATCGTGAAACAAAATTTTCATTTTCTTATTTATTGTTACTACCAATTTTCCATTCATTATATGAATCTGTACTGGAAGTCAAAAAGAATATCGTCTCTATTATGGTACTTTCTAAGTACTCGACGGCTATAAGCCTATACTTCGATACTGTACCATACGTCTCCATTGTCTAAAGAAAAAACTGCAAATCAACTAAGACTGACTTTTAAGATCAAGATAGAGATGAATAATTTGTATTTTGGTGATGTAAGAAAGTAAGGTCAGCACGTCTCAAATCTTTTACGTTATCATTATCATTTCTAGATTTTAGAGCCGCGTTTTCCTTCGTATTGGCACAATCAATCCCGCAATTAACTACTAAGTTCTAATCGAGTGTGCGAACCAGTTCGTTATAGTGAGTCGATTTCCGGTAAAGATTCAATGTCCATTGGTCTGTGAGAGTGCTCATGGCATGTAAGAAAGCAATTAAATATACAAGCAATTCCTCCACTGGAACTGAAACATTTATTCTTTAGTATGGACAGCAAATTCCTGTTGATACATTGAATGGGAAAGGGGGAGGTTATGATCAATATTTGTGCGTGTGTCACGCACATACGTTGCTCTTATATATTACCACAGATTGTGAATACCTGATATTATTACTATGCATTTGAAAATACATATATTGTTGGAACTTCTTCCTTTTTTCTATTATTCTATCAAATACTATTAATCGAAAATAGTATCGCAATTTTAGAGATAAATAGTGATCTATGCTTCTGAATTGTTCCATAACAGTTTTTTTTCTCTTATTGAAAGAAAGGTGAATGCACGATTTCAATTTCATATCGACAATACATAGTAAGTTATGGCTGCAATACACATTAACGTGAAACAGACGCCAATAGTGTTCTTCTCGGACCTGAACGCTTGTTTAGGTGCATTAACATTCAATACTAGAAGTATAAAACTTCAATTAGAAAAAGGATACCATCGTAGTACTAGAATCTTTCCTTCATAACCAAGCTGTTTTACAAGGACGTAAAATAACAACTACAGTTCTCACCACAAGGCTGAAATGGAAAGTAGTTTTACTCATGAGTATACACCGTACAATGTACTACTTTTAAATTGCCAGCAATATTGTATGCCACACTTAACGAATCTTTCAGAGATCTCAACTTTCAGCTAATACCCTTTAGAAATGAATAAACGCATGATTTTCAATAAATTGCAATGAATTATTAACAAACGTCCTACAATATCTTAGTTGTAAGTTACATTTAGACGTAACATGATTGAATTCGATTGATTTAAAGTACCGAGGTTATGTGAGAAAATGAAATCTTTCAGTTTAATGTCCCACAATTATGTTCGTTAGGCTAAGGGTCACGGATGATTAAGGGAAGTGAATAATGCTGGAAGCATTAGTGGAATGAGAATTTGAGAGAAAATGGGAGTACCCTAGGAAACCCACGGACAATATACTGTCCACTATAACCCAGGTTATATGATATGGAATCTATTGTTTAAAATATGATCCGAACTACTGGAAGAGCTCCCTTGTGCTAAGAGCTTAGCGTACGCACTTTTGGCGTAAGTGACCCGGGTTCGATTCCCGGTGGAAGCTCATGTGGTTCGAGTTCAACGTTAGGCTGTAAATCAACGTCTCATATAACCTCGCTGCTGAAAGGGACGCTAAATTAAAAATCGTTTCATCATCATTAAACTACTCGAGTTTGTATCCAAACCAAACACCCCCACCGGAAATCGAACTCATGACCATGCGCGTTAGCCATTCGGCCCCGAGAAGACGCACAAGTATAATACAAGAAGTATAGTTAATACTAAACAATGATTGATAGTTTTTGGATCAAAAGATTGATTTTGGATCTCAATCAAAAATTTTCTTGCGGACCTTATATCTGGAGAGCTACATATAATGTAGCCAAACCCAAACTACCACTTATCTCAGTAAGATGTGCTTATTCCGTTAAAAAAAAAAAAAAAAAAAAAAAACGAAAACTCGATTTAGGGGCCGTTCAGAAAGTAATGATTGGCCAAGATCGCAATGTTCTGATTCATTTTTTTGATCATTCCTAAAATTGTTGGCCAAGATCGCAATCTTTTAATCCATTTTTTAGATCATTTCTAAAATTCTTGTTATTGTGTATTACTTTTTATACTAAACTTCGAAGTGTAGAGTCTATCTAAGAAAAAAAAATCAGTATTAAAAATTTGTCTTCTGCGTAATGTACCGTTATTCTTACGGCCATGTAAATATTATGTCATGAAAATCATAGTAATTTCCTATACTATTTCATACATAGTAAGTTACATACAGATCAAATGTAGGTTTCGTTAAAAAAGTTTCGAAGCAATTCCTTCCAATAATACCGTGTTCTTCCACATATTCTACAAGAATACTAGTAAGCAGCCAAGTTCGAATAACCTCGAACGATGGAGGAGAAACAGAAATGACTTCGTCTAATCAATATCTTGAGGGGTCATTGAATTCATGGCAGTGGTCTCTAACAACAGCACATCTTCCTCTTTTACACAGAAGTCCATTTATTTCCCACAGTTATGAGTAATCTGAATATACATATACTGTAGCAATTGTGTAATAAGTTGGGTTACTGTAAGAATAGTGGATAAATCTGACTTAAGCTGTTCGGGAAAGAAAGATATATATTTCATTTCTGTGACAATTGCATAAAGAACGATTGGTAAAATTCAAATGCGAAATTAAAGAAATAAAAAATAATTTACGTGTTATGTACTCGTAATTAAAGAACATGCATAATATTACGGAGAACATATTTTTTAATATGATACTTTTATTAGCCATGTAGTTGTTAGTAATTTTCTCATTATTTTCAACTCTGAGGCTACATAAGACGTTGACCAATAGTTTACGACGAAATTCGTCCTCTTTAAACTTCCACCGAGAATCGAACCTGGGTTTCCCATTCAAAACAAAAGGACGGTCCATTCAGCAAGGAGAGGGCTATACCTGTTACTGTTGTAGCATCGATTTAGGTAACCATAGCTATGCTAGACTGAAAACTATTGAAAAATGTGAAACGAATCAATAAAGTGAAAAATATGTTTCAGGATGACAAAAGAAAATCAAATAAGAAACATGCCCTTCATTTGATTTTGATTTTACGCATAACTTAGGAACCAAAGGTATCTCACAAGCTTGTATAGTAGACCAAGGTTACAACCATGTCAAATTTGATTCAGATCGAATGAAAGATGAAAATGTTGAACAATATTTAATTTTTTAACCATTAGATATTCATATGCCATACATTATAACCAGATTACATTGATATATTGTAAGCGTGAATATATTGAATATATTTTAGATATGAATATATACTAAAACCAAATTAGGTGCATTGAGTCTGTTTGTTTCAATTAACCTTGAGATATATATATATATATGGAAGCTATTTAAGAACGTAGCTTCATAGGCTAGAAGATATTGAAACCACAATGACTTGTACCGGGAATCAAACTAAAACCTCTCACATTAAAGGAGAAAACGCTAATGATTTAGCCAAGAGTGAGCAAAATTTAGGATCAAGTAATACACATAGAAAAACCACAGGTAGTTAATTTTCTGAAATATTTACATGTAAATGCGGAAATCTCTGTCCAAGGTTGAGTTTGACAAGTGGATAACCACTGAAAAAGTAAAGTTCCTAGGTATTAGATTGGTTGTGGTTTTATGCTAGTAGAGAAAGTACACCAACAATACACTATTTTGAGATTACATTTGAACATTGTGATCAGCAAGATTAAAGCAGAAAATCATGAATTTTCAGGCCTTTCTGTTTATCGCAAGTTATATGAAACTAAGGAAAAGTAAGTTCTAATTCAACTTGATGCAGTAACTTCTGATTTTCTACTAATGAACAAGATTGCTGTTGATTTAATTTTGGTAATTGTAAATATACGTAAGTAACTTTTGGTAGTAATGAAATCCTGGAACGTTTGCGTAGGAACTTTAAATTTACTTCTTATAATTGTACGATCAATGACGATATTTTCTATAAAGAAATCATATAATCTTTTGATTCAAATATTATTTTGTGTATACAGTTCCTTTAATTCATATACGACAATTTGGATACAACAGGAAAGAGAAAAATCCACTGTAGTTTGACCCTAAATACAAACAATTGAATTTCTAAAATTTGTTAGCTGAACTGTTAAAATATCCTTTCTTTTGCCATTAACAACATCAAGAAAAAAACAATAGGATCAGATATATCCTTCGCTAGCCTCTCTCTCTCTCTGCCTTGAAAATTGAGATGTACTCTTCGTACAAGAATGAAATTTTATTTTACTGAAAAGCAAAATTTAAAAGCGTCAATGAATTCTTTCTTCTCCTCAAAATCCATGTTATGAACACCATAATAGAGGAAAATTCTTCAGAAAAGAGGTAAATAAACAGTGTTATTCCCTTATTGAAATATATCTACAGACACAATCAAGTCTAAATTTTTCTACGGTTCTACAAACCAACTTATTTGGTAATATAAAATCCAATAATTTGCAGCGAAAATTGCAAGAAACTAAGTTATGTAAATGGAAAGCTTTCGCGAATGTCAAAATATAAAAGAATATGTTTCAGTTATACGAAATCAATATAGCAAACGCATGTGAGAGGAAGATTTTAGTTCTCTTTTCTTTCTTTACTCGGCATGGGTGTCAGCAGAATTTTTCGCGAAAAGAAAAAAATGATTTAGGTTGTGGCAAATAAGGTTCAATTCAGTATAGGGGTAGGATAGAACGTGAAAGGAGTAACCCAAGGCCTGATTTCTATGGCACCATCCTCGTATTCACGGAATAGTTTCAGCAAAAATTCAAAAGGTTTTGAATTTTGTTGAAAGCCTAGAATAATATAACAAATATTTTTACAACAGAACTTGCAAATAAAAAGAAATGAAGAAAATGTTGGACAATTAAATTTAGAAAACATTTCTCGTACTGTAAACTTAATTCAATTTACTAATTCACTTATAATTCCATGAAGGGATCACAATCTCATCTTGCTCTCCCTTGCGAACGTCTGCGCTATTCGGCGAACGAGTGAGAAGGAGTGAGTGTCACCGTGGACTCTGGTGAAAGCAAAAGCTTTACAACTTTACCAGAGTTGTGCCACATGGTGTCGCTACTGTCAGTATTAAACTTACAGTTCTAGTTTAATTGCAATAGAGGTGATGTTATATACCCTAATAACAATAGATAAATTAGTTAGGAGTAGGTTGGAATTGAGACATTTGTTGAGGAATTATATCTTAAATATTACATTCATCATCAATAATTTTAGAATCGAGGAAGAGTTATATTTAACTCTTATTGGAGATAGACTCAAAATTTACTACATGAAATTCTATTTTTATATAGAAATATGAATTAATAATAAACTCCCTCGTGGCTATTTGGTTAGCATATGCGCCTTAATCACGATAGAACTGGGTTGATTCACATTGAGAACTCATGCAGTTCGAATCTTACTTTAAATTGTATGATGTACAAATGACTGGTGTAATCGAAAACGCTCCATCACTTTAGATTGAAAATAACATATTTCCAACAACTTTCCTCTCTTTTAATTTTTTTTTTCATGTCTTACAACAAAGATACCCTATGGGCCCCGACTTTTGTTACACCTAGTTTATAAAAATGAAATGTAAAGTGTTTGACGACTAACTCTTCGTAGATAGCTGAACTGATTTTGGTGATTTTTGGCATATGAGTGGAACATAGCGTGACTTAGATATTTATCATATCAGTTTTTCCGAAGGGCTTATTCTAAGACGGTAGGAGGCCAAAATGTATACCAAAAATACAATTTCTCATGTGTGTATAAACTCATTAAAATTAAGGTGTTTGAAAATTTCCATTTTAAGGGGGCGCTATCTATGTAAATAAAAATGATTGTAACATGTTTGACGGCCAACTCCTGCTAGACTACTGCGCCGAATTTGACTATTTTTGGTATATGAGTGAATCTTTGTAAAGCTTGTATTACATTATTGGTATGGGAAGGGGTGATTTGAAAATAATCGAAAACGACCGATATTGTTGTGCAACCCATAGTTTTCTGGGTCGCTAAGATATATAGTGACACTCCGATGCCGTTTAAGTCCAAATTCATCCCCATCGATATTGGTTGAGGAGTGGGATGAGATGTAAATAATGATAATGACCGATATTGGTATGCAATCCATAGTTTTCTAAGTAGCTGATATAAATAATGACACCCCCAATGCATTTAAGTTCAAATTCATCTCGCATCAGTATGTAGGTGGGAAAGGAATAACATTTAGAAATAATCAAAAACTACCTATATTGATGTCGAAAATCCATCTTTTCCGGGGTCGTTGAGATGAATAGTGACACTTCCAATGACGTTCACCCTACATCGATATGGGCGGTGAGAATGTTTGAGGAATGAGGTGGGAAAGGGTGACATTACGAATTTTTATTATTACAATTTCATTGAAACGTGTAGACTAAGGAGGATGGGCTTCAAATATTCTTCATAAACATATTCTCCGCTTGGGAAGAATGGGCGAGCCATTAAGTAATATTTCTCAGATATTGAGTTGAGTTGAGTTGATTTTGGGTTTAACGTCCCCTTCAGCAGCGAGGCTATATAAGACGTGGACCTACTGATTAACATGGAATCCGAACCACATGAGCTCCCGCCGGGAATCGAACCCGGGCCTCCCACGCCAAAGGCGCGTACGCTAACCACTTAGCCACGGAGGAGCTCTTTCTCAGATATTGACATTATCAATGTCAATAGAATTGTTCCCCTATAGAAATCATTTGAAGCCGAAATAATAATAATGATATGAAATATTTGCAGTTTAACGTCCGACGATTATGTCCATTAGGCTAAGGGAGACGGATGATTAAGACAAGGGAATGATGATGGAAGAATTGATGGAATGAAATGTGAATGGAAATGTGAGTACTCCGAGAAAACTCACAGTCACGATGTTCTCCACCACAAACTTACTTCGCCAAGGATCGAACCAGGGACCCTACACGCCAGAGGTAAGCACTCTAGCACTGAGCCACCGTGTCTCAAGCTGAAATAGAACTAGAGTGAAGGTTGGTGCTTAAAATAACTTTTTGACCGTATCTTATCCGAGCAAAGCTAGAGGGAAACAACGTATAAAAGCTAGAGTGTTTTGTATATAAATCAAACAATACACATTTTATATATATGTGTGTGTTAAACCTATTGACTACAGTATGTAGATAGAAAAGGGATAATTTGAAACGAGCATGTTTAAATTTGCCTCAAGTTCAATAGGAGTTAAAATTATACAGATTATGTGTGTATTATGTACATACGCATCATTCTTCCTTCAAGTCGTTTCAGAAGGACTTACTGTCAACTTGGATTAAACTGCCAATTTCTTCAAAGTTTGAACACTGGGATAATTACTGATTTTAAAGTTATCTGTAGCTTTTGAAGATTAATACTAAAACAAGCAATGTATGTAGCTGTTGCAAGAGCCAGTATAATACAAATGCTAATTATTAAAAGATCTCACCTCTCCTTGATTAAGTGCAATAAACTTAACGAGTTGTTGACAACGACATTTCAAGTACAATATAAAGGCGTGAAGCGATATGTTTGCATGTAGTTCAGAAGTACATTGATGTTTATGTTGCTTGTTCATATCTCAGTTATGCAAGGCAATACGACTCATGAAATTCATTAAATGCAAATGGAAAATTGTAAAATGCCGGTTGTAATATTGTTGTATCAACAAACAAAACAATTTAATTTTTATTACTTTTCCTTTCAGTCTGGTTTTAATTTAAGTCTCTCGTTGTAACTTGAAGAGGAAATATTTTACTATTCAATTCAAATGTTTTGTATCTTTGCTATAAATATACGTTGATTTTTTGTTTTTATTATTATATGGTGACAAAAAAGTTACTCCCCTTTACGCACAGTCATATTCACAGAACTATTAACTTGTCTTTGAAAAGCCCTCTATTCATATCTATCATCATCATCATAGGCATTCTACCATTATTGGGAGGTCACTTGCGGCAACTGAGAAGTTTCTGTGCTCCACGATCTTCCGCTAACCTTTTCGTCTTCACCCACGATTTTTCTATTTTGATATCGTCCATCAATTGCAACCTCCTTGGTCCGGTTCCTGTCTTTCCTGCCACCATACCCTCTAGCACGTCCTTCATGATACAGTTCCTTCTTAGCCAATGTCTCAACCAGTTTCTCTCCCTCTTATCAATAATATATAAAACAGTTCTTTTCTCTCCCACCGTTTCTAACACCCTCTCATTCGTTTTTCGCACAACTGAACGAATTCTCTGCATTCTTCTCCACACTCATATTTCGAAAACTTTCAGTCACTTTTTGTCTTTTGTGCGCAATGTCCTTGTTTCTGACCTATATAATACAATAAACCACACGAAGATTTTTGTTAGTCTTTTTCTCAACTCTTTATTCAAGATCCCACAAAACAGATTTTTCTTTTTGCTAAATCTTATGTAGCCATTCCTATCCTTGCTTTTATTCGACGTTTACACTTCATATCATCACTAATAATACTATCGCAGGTATCGAAAACTAGTCACCTGTTCTATTTTATCCCCTACTACTACTACATTTGACACCGACCGCTTCGTTCCAATCACCATGGCTTTAGTCTCTCTAACATTTATTTTCATCACATGTTCTTCGCAGCTCTTCCTCAAGTTTTCTAACATCTTATTGATTATCTTTTCCGATTCCGCAACAAGCGCCATATCATCTACAACCCGTGTACACCTAATAATTCTATCTCGTACCGAAATGCCGTCTTCCTTGTGTACGTTATTTTTCACTATCTCTTCTAGATAGATATTAAATAATGTTGGCGAGAAATAGCAACCCTATCAAACTTCCCTTCCAATTGTACTCCCCTCTGTCATTTTCTCGCGTATTCTAATACTTACTTGTTGGTTCATATATAAGTTTCTTATGATTTGTCCACTCCAATCCCAGCTTTCTCTAGAACTTCCAACACTGTCCTAATACTGTACTAGACGCGTGATAACTCAACATAGAAAATGCTTAAAATTATTTTTCACTAGGTTTTATTCCATGTAGTCTTGTTCAAAAAATCGTAGCTATCCACCTATCTTTGAAAACTTTGTACTCTAACCAACAGTTTGAATTAAATCAAACAAGTATTGTTTTTCTTATGCAAATTGAGATCTTTATCTATAACCAATGTACCGGGATTTCCTACATGCTATTGCTGGGTGGCGACGTTTTTTCGAACACTGTACACAATACACTGCAAAATTGAAAGGAGTTAAAATGACAACTGTATGGAATAACTTAGAGAAATAGTATCATAGGGAAGAAAGTAATCTATATGTACTGACAAGTCCGATCATAATTCACCAGTGCAATAAAAAACAATCACAAAACAAGTTGTATTTGCGTTTTTGCATTTGCATACTTGTAGGTATGCTGATTTCATCTTACATGTATTTTCTTTTGTACAATATGTTGATACCGCAAATAAGATACGCCACATGTTAAAGAAATGATATCAAGTGAAAACAGGTTGAGACTACAACACAATGATGTTAGACTTATTGTGTGTACGAGTTCTAAATTCTTGAGCTAGTTTTCTTTTCCGCAGCTTTGGGATATAAACAAAGCATGACAAATAGGAGTACTAATTAGCACGATCGCACGTGCTTTCAAAGATTACAAACATGTTGTTGGCGGTCAAAAAGATTGGAGCAACACTTACTATTCATCCGGTCGAGTCGAGTCTTGCTGAAATCGGGCAACGACATTGAGAGTTACCTGAGGGTTCATAGCCATGACTTGTCCAAGGTAATTCTTCGAGTCTGAGGCAAGACCGTAATCATGGATGAAATATCGTATTTAATATACAGTTTTGTTGTTGCTTCTTGATGAACCAGAAGTCAAGGTTGTGTGAGATGTGGAGCCACAATTCAATGTGGAATATGAACCAACGTAAATACACTTATTTCACCTCACCCTGGAATCGAACACGAGATCATGAACGTGTTAAACGAAGAGCTGAATAACATAATATGCAGTCTTATTCTGACTATTCAGACGCTTGTCATTATCTTCAGGAGATATTGTAACTTGCTACGGTTGCAGTTTCAACTCTTGCGTATCTGACGTTGTAAAATGAAATGAAATGAAATCTTTTACGTTAGCGTTCCACGAGTTTGTACGTTAGACTAAGGGATGTGGATAATTAAGGCTAGGAGTGAATGATAATGGAAGAGTTGGTGGAATAAGAATGTAGAAGGAAACGAGAGTATTCCAAGAAAACCCACGGACACGATGTTGTCCACCACAAAATTACTTGGCCATGAATCGAACCTAAAACCCCACGTACCAAAGGTAAGCGCTCTACCACTGAGTCATCGTGCCCTAACCTGACGATGTAGTTGGCAATACCTAACCCATTTATTTTTCTTCAAATATTACCATTTTCTTACATTTTCACGAATTTTTCTTTTTCATAATCATTCATTTGGAGTCATTACTCGTTTCTTTTAGCCTACAAAACATTATCATTTACGTTAAATTGAAGATTTCGATTATTTTATTTTGTTGAAACTATTTATTTAAAAAGATAAAAAACAATGTAGTTTCAAACAAATTTGAATCAAACATGAACATGAGCTAATGTAAACTTTGAATTATCCAAATATAAAAGTTTTTTTTTTTTAATTTGAAGAAAAAGTGTTAACCTCTGGCTCTTTTTCAAAAAGAAAACGTGCTGAACTTGTCCCTAATCAGCTTGAAGTCTAATTGAGAATATGCTCACATTTGAATAAACATTTCTAACAATGTTGAAAGCACTTAATTCTTCCCTTTCTTATTGAAAAAAACAAATCCTAAAATTCTACTCAAATTCGCATAATTGTGAGCATTCTAAAATAATTTCAATTTCCTAACTTACGAATACAGTGATTAAGAGTTCATAAGCTGCACCTCTTCGTTATCATACAACTTTCCTACAGTACAATATTTATAAAATAAAGATAGACATTGGTATTTCTTTGCGTAAGACTTTACCTTCACCTGCTATGGTATGTTTTCATAATGTAGAATCTAGTTCATTCATATGACTAATAACGTACTTTTCTGATGACATAAAAAGAAACGAATGACGCTTTAATACGAATTACAAACATTTATGTCTCTAAGTCATAACCATAAGTATCACATGGCTGTGAAAAATGCTATAGTCAGTAGCTTCGTCATACATTTCTAAAGCTTTTAATGTCCAAACAATAGGATGCATAAAGTACATTTTGAAAACATGTAATCAAGAATGGGAACGCGAGATTCCATTCAGTTTCTTACTATTCAAAATTTCCTGCTCGTTATCTATGTACTATATGGACATGCTCACAAGCCGAAGAAAGAAATGCTAACGAAGGAACAGGGATTGTTAATCCTGTTAATCCTCTTCCTGAATAATCAGAGTTTCCTATCAATCTTTGGTCCTAATTTTTAGTAGCAAACGAGATAAATATATTAACCTTTATGAAATTATAATGGTTTGTAATTGAGAATAAAATGTTACCTTTGTGCTCTTAAGTATTATGTTGGTACAAATGAAATGTAAGTCCAGGTGTGCCATTTCAAAAGGCAAATAAGATGAAGACTAGAATACCTTGGTTAATCAAAATAGTCGCCATTTGCAACAGGGTTGGCTGGTTTAAACCAAGGTTTAAACCAGCTGTTTAAAAAAAAAAAAAAAAAAAAAAAAAAACAACTGGTTTAAACTAAAAAACGAAAAATGTTCGTAAAAGTGTAAGTGTTTGTAAAATCTTGATGAACACACATTTGTGGGTTATCACGTTTCACTCCCGTATATTATTCGTATTATATTGAGACCTAAATTTCCCATTCATTACTCAAAAAGATTATACTACAAAAGCAACTTTTTTTTTAAGTTTATAAATGTTTGTTTCGTGATTTTTTTGTAGTTGTTATTATTGTTATGTAATTGCAATCAAAGAACAATTCTAAATATTGTTTCGTTTCAATGTTTACTATTGATAAATTACATCGAAATGCCGTACTTTGTGTGTGTGTGGGGGGGGTCATACAGACCCCACGAGAGGCATTTAGTGAAATGATAAGTAGTTTTGGTATCTATTTATGTATAGATAAGTCTGAGCCAAAGTGGACTCAAATAATTCGTATCTTTATTCACTTTTCTTACTGATATGCAAATTAAATCGTTGTATTTCTTTAATTTGGACTAATAAAGGTTGTAGTGAACTAACTTGGACTAAATTAGTCCTTCTGTACTCCGTAGTACTTTGAAATTGTTCATATGTAATTCTGTATAATAGTTTCACTTGTGCAACTGTTTATCTTTTTGTCCTGAAATTACTCTTGACAGTCATATTAAGAAGCATGTAAAGATCAGTACAACGTATTTTTATCAGGATTCCTTTGTGAGTGAGTCGGCAGACGTATCGCATTTGTGGCCAATTAGTCCTGGTTCCGAGTTCAAATGGAGGACAATTTCTCTCGGATGTAACTCGAGAAGCGGTTTTTATTCAGCTTTAAGCTTATATGACCCCTTCCAGCATAACCCGGTTGTTGCATAATAACATCAAGGCGAAACAAACTTATTTCTGTCCATATATGATATGAATATATAGAGCAAATTATTTAAACCAAACAAACCTGGTTTAAACAAAAAAAAAAAAACTTTATTTTTGGTTTTTTCAATAAAAACCATGGTTTTTGCCAACCCTGGTTTGCAACCACACACTTTTACCATCGCTCAGCCAACAATTGAAATCCGGGTGAAAGAAATCTTGAGTCTGCGATCCGAACCAGACCTCCACCGCACGTTACTCCGCCGAAACCCCATGAAAAATTTTGCCTTACATGAAGTGATTGAATCTATTGTAGGATGGAAAGACATCAGAAGAATACGGAGGGATGTGTGTGAAGAACGGTTTCATATTGCAAAATATGGGCTTAAATTGCTGTGCAACATGAGAACACGATGTCTGTCATACAAGAGCGCCGATCCTGGGGGGCAGGTGGGCCCAGGCCCCGCCAAAGCTGATTTGAATGCAATTTGTCTTAAAATCCTCATATATATACCTTCTGCATCTGAATGCCCCCTCCCCAAATTTACAGAGAAATCGGCGCCCTTGCTGTCATATTTGGAAAGAGGAAATAATTGGACGGAGACAGATCTGCTGAATGTGGTAGGTGGAATTGTCACACAAAAGTGAACGTTTCCACTGCTCGCTGTCGATGCATCTTCCGCAAGCAGCAACACATCTTTCGAGATGCCTCTTTCTTTGATAGCATTCCGTAACTTTTCAGAATGTTTCTGTAATGTGTTCCCGTGACTTTAGCCCCATTTTTATAAGTAAAAGGTCAAATTCACATTACCCGTAGCCACACGTACTTCATTCCACCATTTCATTAGAATTATCGTGATCTCCCTTATCCTCTGTGCCTAAACGTGGGACGTTAAACGAGAAATTTCATTTCGTTTCCAAATCTTAACTTCGATCTTTTACATCTGTTAGTATTGTTCTATAATATACTGTAAAAATCATTCTGTACTGCTTACTCGTCAAAATTTTAATTAACATCTTCAATTTTAAAATATATAATCGAATATTTGGTCAATATAAAGTCCTTAGAAACATAGGTAAGAGCAAGTATGTACGTTATCAACTTTGCCCACTACAGAAACTTAGAATATCAGAGCTTACTGTGTTCTCTCCAATCTCTTCCGAAATTTAGCATAAAATAATAATACTTGTACACTGTTCGATTCAATTATCAAGTCATTTAAATACGTACATTCATTCATAGCCAAATGCTTAGCGTACGTGCTGCTGAAGCATATACAGGGTGTTTCAAAACAACACCGACAACGTTTAGGAGATGATTCCTGACACCAAGATAAGATAAAAAGTATAGATCAACCTGGGTGCACAAATGCTTCCTTTCGGAGTTATAGGCTGCCGAAAACTTGAAAAAATGAACTTTAAAGGTCCGTAGCTCCAATACTATGGGACCTACCATAATCAGGTCAAGACTTCACATAGGAACTACAGTGAAACCTGTCTATGTTGGCCACCATCCGTTCCATTGAAAAGTGGCCAACTTACAGAAAATAAGTGTGATTGGTGTATTTTTAGAATAGAATTTCTAGTATTATTTGATTGTAAAATTTTAATAAGCAATACCACGACATCTACTTTTAAATAATGTATATTGAGTAATCATAACAATATACAGTACGAAAAAAAATACTACAGTATATTTAATATATGTACCTTTTTCTTCCTGAAAACTAGTCTGGTACACTGAATTATTCGGATGGAAAACACAATCACACAAACAACTATAAAATCGAAACATATTGATAGGTAGTTTATTGAATAGCACACTGAATTATTCAGATTGAAAACAAGAAAAGCAAAGTTATAAATTCAATGCAGTTTATATGTTGTTGTTTTTTCGGCAGTGACAAATATTTTCTGCAGATACCTTTCGAAAAGTAGCAGATCAGTTATTAATAACGAATTTATTCATTGTGGTTCATTCTAGACGTATGTCTTTTATTCTTTTTTGCACATATGAACATTATAATTTTGTAGTAACTATCTCTTCTTAATGAGCTACAAGTGTTTCTCTAGGAGCGAAAGACGTTTTGAGAAAGTCTTAAGGGAATTCATATCTCAAAACTTCCGCTACCTTTCGACAAGCAGTCACGTGCCAGTAAATGACAGTTGAGATGGTTAGCTTTAACCCTGAGAATTTTTCGGAATTACTAAAGCTCCCCACTGATGAAAGAAGCCGATATAGCTAATGGTTTTACCAAAACAGACAGGTTGAATAAATACGTACAACCATTTCCTGAATTCCTGTACGTGCTTTTTCTTATTCGCATCTTCCTTCAACACTCCTTTGTCAGGGTAGTATACGCTAGTGAAGAAAACGTCATTTCCGCTTCCTGTTCAGCTAGCTGGTTACAAACAAACCAGCTTTGAGCGGGTTTTATGAAGAAGTTTACATGGTACTCGCCTCTGAAAATTTGTTTCGTTTCCGGATATAACCATAACAGTTTTAGAGGTACATGAAATGCCCCCCCCCCCTAAGAATGAAATTAGAAATATTGTACTATATAATATATTAAAGAGAAACAATAACAAAGCCGCACGTACAACAAGGGATATAATGATTAATTATTTATTGGGCGAACAGATGTATCGCAATCTTTTTGAAGGATAATTTCTCTCCTCGCATATTCTGACAGAAAGAAATTAAAATACACATATTTTTTAGCAAAAGCTCCCTTGCTATTTTGTTTGTTTGTTTGTGACATTTTAAAGCTAATATATATTAATACTCAGAATACTGTAAAATCGTTTCTAAGTAAATTGATAATTGAATCACACATTTAAAGGTATACTATAATCTTCGAACAATGCCTGACCCAGCATGGAGTATGATTCTCGCCTACCTCCGCCCTTTCCGATCCTCATCAGCGTAAGTTTGATAACAATTTTACCCTTGTAGTTACATATACTATATCTCATATGTGTAAAAATTTGAAACTCTTGATACAATTGAGATTTGTAGGCAATGCATGATTTTAAAATGGGCAAATCGGCGTTACACATATATGTAGACAACCGCATTTAAGTAAACACAAGCTAACCCAATCTACCTTACCGCATATGAATGTTGATAAGAGTATAGTACAGGAAATATAGCAAAGTTTAAACCGGACTTGTTAATTTGTCTCATCTCGTTTGACAAACTATAATTTCTCCATCCTATCGATCTACGCTAAGTACGTATGAAAAATACGGGATATTTTTTTTTATATTTATGTCTAATCTACGAAAACAGTTCTGTACAAGAAAATTATTTATGTAGAGGGAGAACATAGAAACAGCGTTAAAAATGTGTCATGCTTACTAAGAAATTGAAATGCAAATCCATTTGTAGTGATCACTAGCCTAGGCTAGTGTACGCTTTTCGTGCCTGTCTTTCTTTCCACGCATACCCACCTTCACTGATCAGCCTGCTCCCTCCAGATAAATCCTTACATGCGCTCGAGTTTCAAGCTACCCTTAATCATCATAGATGTAGTGTTAACGTGAAGTGACCACCGAGCGTAAGTTTGTACGTGTTTTCCCTATGACTTTTAATACATGTATGTGCTCGCATGTTACAAATCTGTACGCCGTTTGTGGCAGACACAAAGAAAATAATTCAGATAACATTAGGATATTATATAGGATAGTTAGAGAGTTAAATCTTTTAAATAATTATTTCTGGTGACGCATTTCAACTTTACCAGTGCCAAGCAGGGAATGGACACCCGCTAACAAAAGAATGAAGAATAAATTAAGAAATTATTTCCACGAAGAGATGATAAGTTTTTAAGATCAAGTATTCGTAATTGTATGTTCTAAAATGCATTCATTATTTTAGCACTGTACTCCTTTGCTCGAAATATGTGATCACTAATTTTAAATAAAATCAAGTTTTTCTTCCATAATAAACAATTCCACTGAAGCTTAAAAAAAAAAAAGAATTTTTCAAAAGTATATAGCATAACTATTTTCAATAATTTTAATTAAACTCAATCTAAAATTATTACTAAGGGGTGCTCATATACGTGCTTTGGATTCTCACTCACTTGTGTCCAGCAAGTTATTAGCGGTCGCAGTAATTAAAATGTAATTTTATTTCATATTATGATAAATATAGGCCTCCTATACTCATAGAGTAAATATATTCACTGCTATTCGTGAAAAATGTCGCCTTTTTTTCATAATTTTAAGTTCGTCTTTCACAAGACTCACAAATGATACATACAACGCCATTGAAATTACCTTAGACACCACCCTAGCAACAGATTGTTTGTAACCAATATGGCTGCGCCCGGTAAAATTCACAGCAGACGACTTCACTAGCGTATTCTGGCCATTGACCTCCAAGAACAAATCGTGGGAATCTATGCTTCTCTGTCTCCAGTAACAAATACAGAACATTTGGCTCTCATACGGGAATACGAAAGAGTTTTTAAAAAAATAACAAAACGTATTCGCGTGGCCAAGATACGCAGGTAAATTTATCATTATCAACATAGGATAAATATTGCTTTAATGCGGCCAACTTCCAAGATAGACAGGTGGCCAACTTACAGAGTAACAAGCAACGAATGTCTTGCAGGGGAAAATGCAGGTTCAAGACGAACCAGGCCAATATAAGCAGGCCAGGCAACCTATAACTCCGAAAGCAAGCATTTGTGCACCCAGGTTGGTCTATATTTTTGTCTTATTTTGGTGTTAGGAATCACCTCACAAACGTTGTCAGTGTTGTTTCGAAACACCCTGTAGTTCCGGGTTTGATTCTCCACGGGGCACAAACATTTCGTGTTAATTCAGTGAAACAACTGGGGATCTACCTGAAGTAAGAGATGGCAGACAGTAGTCAAGAAACCAGAAATAGTATTCGATTAGGAAGTTAATTCTTTAACTACAGTATCCACCACGCAATTGAACATACATCATTTGACTATCATCACCAGAAACTTTATTATTATTATTATTATTATTATTATTATTATTATTATTATTATTATTATTATTATTTCATTTGCAATTCATTAGCGTTGCAAATATTCCTAACAAATTATTTCGCCAGAAGCATTAGCAATATTAAAACTATGAAAAACATAAATTATAATATACATTACTAGATAAGGAATGTTGTTTTAATATGCAACACACACTCATAATTAGGTCAAAATCATCCTCATCTATCTCAACCATGTCCTGAGGCTTCTTGCTTTCATATTTTGTTCATCTGTTTATCTGGGAAATTACTACAACGAACAGCGAAGAGAGAATACCGAGATTGTTATCGGACAGGTTCGAATGAAAAGATATTTTAAAAGAGATCTATCTGTCTGTTTTGCCATTTGCCGCGATGAACGTTTTAATTATGAGAGTTTGCATACATATTTTTTCTTCCTGCCTTCCATTGCCCAAGGACAATACAGGAGAAATGGTAAATGAAAAGTGAAAAAATTCTATGTAATTATCTGTAGTTCAGGTTCTCTGAGAGATTTTGATCTGCATTGTTCTTGAGTATTGAATTGAATGGGCCAAATAAAATTGCTGGATCTAGTATTTCACGTGCGAAGCTATAAATTTCACTTCGAATTTTAAATACAATATGCTTTTTCAAGGGTATTGAAAAAGCAGGAAGAACGCTGGCGGAATGAGTAGAAAAAACTGTGATATGAAATTACAGCCATGACTCGATATAGGCCTATATGGTTTCATATAACTGGGCTGAACAAAGTGCAATTCGGTTTGGTTTCTTGCATCTCCTTCAGTCTACTTAAGACTTCTTAACTGTTTTCCTTCATAAACTGCGGATGCAAGAAAGAATATTAGTAATACGAGGCATCTAGTGTTTGTTAAATGCTATTAAATTATAAAATAATATTCCTGCCCTTTTCTTGGGTATATCAGATATTTCTAGGAGCAGTTAGTTTTTGTCATCACAATTATTTTGGTCTTGTTTCTCACCATATGACACATTGAAAACAAATCTTGATTCGTTCAATAGCTTTCTATAAGCTATAAATTATTTATAAAGTGGACTGTGGACTTTGTGCTGAACAAACACTTGTGCGTTGGTTTTCTCGGGGTTCTCCCGTTTCCGCCCACTTTCTTCGTTCGACCATTTTGTTCATTATCACAATCACTATGTGCTCCCACGTAGCGTAGTCGCTAAGGCTCTCGCCTTTGATGAGAGCGTTCACGACTTCGATTCCCAGTGAGGACAGTTGGTCGACGATGCCTAACAGCTTTTTCAGGCTAGCCATCCTGAATGAAATTTTTCTAAGGGTTCCTCTTTCACACCAGACAAATGCCAAGATGGTACTAACATACAGGTCCTAGACCGCTTCCTTCCTTCCCCATTGCCCCTTCCCTGGATAGTGTGCTCTCCGAGGGATGTGATCTCCCATACGTAAAGGACTTAGGCCGTAGATGCTGAAAATGCCTAGAAATATGTATAAAATGAATAAATCATAATCACCGTCTCCCTTAGCTCAGAGTATAATCGTGGGACGATAATAATAATAAAAATGACTGATTTTCCAAAATTGCCATATTATTCATTGCCGTTGTTTTATTAATATATGTATATGTAATAGACTAGATATAAAGAGATGGTTATTATTAAGAATATTAGTTGATAATAGTTTTAATATTCACTGAAATATACCCACCAGATTTCTTGTATTTATGAAGAGCCAATGTAAAATGAAAAAAAGAAAGTTTTTCACATTTAAGACTTCAAATTCTTAATTTAGGTAGAAGAATAAGCCTTTTTTTTTCTTGTTGAATGTAGAAAAGTAGTTGCTGTGATAGTAATTTTCGTATTAGATTCAGAGGTGGAGAACATTATGGGCCTATTAGGCAAAGAGAAGGCAGATGCTCGAAGTCATTTTTTCTAAGAGATGATCATTTTAGAATTTGGACTAACTCAGCTCACGTGGGCTCAGGTTCATTATCCACAACGGTGATCGCGCCCGGTAATATCAATTAGGCTCACATTAACTCAGTCTCGCACTCGCTCGAGCTCGTTATCTTCAATGAGACTGGCGTAAGCTCGATCTTATGCTCATTAGCCTCATTGGGCTCTCGTTAGCTCAGGTCCGGACTTTAGGTCACTGTCCACTTACAAGACTCGGCCCCATGCAGGCTCGTGGTCATTTATTGAGCCTAAGAACCTGATTCCCGAGTTTGGACTGGTTCGTGATTTTATTCCTTAACGTGATTTGAAATACCTGTGACGATTTGAAGAGTTAGATGAATATTTCAAAGAAAAATACCAATGGTCCATGAATAACTATGTAGGTAGCACGAAACCAATAACGGTAAAATTTAGTGCAAATTCTGCGTCAAAGTATAAAATATATACAAGGTGTGATCAAAAAATACGGTGAATGATTTTTTCAAAAGCAGCAACTGCTGACGCTACAACCATTTAATGTAATTTGCCCGATAGCCTGATCCCTTGAGACAGGCAGCGTCAAGTTGGAACACGTTCTGACTTGTCAGTCAGCGCCCAGAGCCGCTAGAGTGAAGCTGTGTTTACCGTGTCTGTCGCGCATCATGGATTTCGAACAATCCGCGAACATTAAGTTCTGTTTCAATTGTAATAAAGCGCCAAAGAAACTCATGAAATGTTGAAATTGGTGTATGGTGATAAGCTGTGATAAGCTGTAACTCTGAAGGCTGTTTACAAGTAGTATGAGCGATTTAAAAGCGGAAATTACTCGGTAGAAGACGAGCAACATTCGAGATGTTCTTAACCTCAAAAACAGAAGAAAACGTACATAAAGTGGCAAAAATTGTTCGTTCAAATATTCGAATAACTATTTGAGAACTTTCCAAAGAACTAAACATCTCGAACGGGGCCTTACAAAGCATTATTTAAACCACCGATTTGGAAATGAGAAGAGTGAGTGCGAAATTCCTTCCCCGACTTTTGACTGACAAACAGGAGTTTTGGGACAAAAAAAAAAGTATATCTGTCTGTCCGCATCCACCGTTCTCTCCAGATATAATTGACGTGACTTCTGGCTCTTCCCCAAAATTAAAACTGTGCTTGAAGGAAAATGTTTGGATACCATTCCTGACATTGAGATGACCACGACAGAGCAGCTGAAGGCCCTTCCAAAAGAAGGCTTTCAGGAATGCTTCCAGTTATGGATTCAACTTTAGGATAAGTACACTGCTAGCCAAGGATAGTACTCTGAAGGAGATTAAATCAAATTCCATGTAAGCTTATTACTTTGTTCCTAATAAATTATTCACAGCATTTTTTGATGACACCTCTTATATTTTAAATTCAAGTTTTAAATCGGATCGTTACGACAATATGTGGAAAGACAAATCAATCCAGTTGATGGAAAGTACCCAGGTCACCATGATTTCAAAGATTAATACCCTAATGAAGGGCATAGCTATTCTGGGAGATTTGTGTTTCAACTACTTTGGTAGCAGTCACATAATTAGATATTTCTTTCCAAACATGAAATAGAACTTAAGCTTTTTAATTATGTTGCTTGAATGGGCTATTTTGTAAAATGTTGATTGAAACAAACAGGAATATGCAACTGCGCGAAGATTGCTTTCTTTATTTCTAAAGGCAAAAGATGAAACGATATTTTTGATTGAATCAAGGTTACGTCCTTGCCATAGCTTTCCCACAAGAGATTGTATACAGAAAAATAGGCACACACCACGCGCGCGAAAAGACGTATTTAATTAAAACAAGCGTAAGCAAGCATCTTCATTCGGTTCTATACACATTTCTCCATTTGTCTATTTTGCGACAACTTTTGTGTACTGAATTTGGCTTGTACTTTCCTTAAATTTCAGAAAATTGGCCGGTTACTTCGGTTGAAATCCATCAGGTAAGCTTAGCTCCCATTTGCAAGTTTGCGCATTCAGATTATATAATAAAAATCTTCAGGAAAATTTTGGTACGAATGATTCGGTTTTAATTTAAGTTTAACTTTAAGAGTTTTCAATCATTTTAATTTTTTGCAGTTAAACTTGGTCCAAAATAAAGAAGTTGAAAAAAAAAAGATTAAATTTAACCTGAACTTGAAAATTTCGATGACTAACCATTTTACATAATAACTTGTATTAAAATTATTTGATTTTGATGGATAAGGAAAATATCTTTTATTTAGGTTTCGAAGCTAAACACGTGGGATAAAGTTGGATTCACTACGTCAGATTAAAGTCTGTTATGAATAAGGGGCTAAAGGGATCCATAAGGTGTCTGGGCGACAACAACGGATTTTGATGAAACTTGGTAGACTAAAAGGACACCTTGCAAAACTAATGTAATTAGCAGGAATTTGTCGAAAAAGCTGTAGTTTATGAGATACAGTCGATTCATTGAAAATGACATTTGTCGTGATATCTCGAGAACGGATCCACCGAGATCAAGCAAACTTTGCAAGCCATAGTAGATACATAATAGCTTTAAAACGAAATTAAAACGAATTGTCTGCACCTGCGCAGAATGCGCAAATAAATTTGCGCATGCGCATATCTCGAAAACGTGAAGACTACGATATATTATTATCTTGCTTAGTTTGAACTACATGACGAGTATAACATAATGCGAGAAAAAAAACTACACTCAAAGGTAAGCGTTTTCAAGCAATTGAGGTGAGAAGATGTTGGGGTGGTACGCCCCCGGACACCCGCCTCTAGTTACGCACTCTGTCTGGCTTCCCAGTCATACATTTCCATTACACTTGTGTAGAAGTCACATAGTAAACGTTAATAGTCGCCATATTCGGGTCGTAGTGATATCAAGTACTGTAAGTCATCAATGTTGCACAACAGTAACACAGTATTAAGAGAGCGTAAGGATAAACTATCAGGCCTATTGTCGCAGTCTATTGGAACACGTCAGTGTGATGCAGGCATCTATGCCTCAAAGAAACTTGCAAAATTATAGGCCATAAGGTTAGCTATATATAGTAGTGTGGCCATGAGATGAGACCGTTGGGGTTGTCTGATCTCGTCGCGTGAAACTGTCTCGTCACAAAAAGTATAGCCTGGTTCCAATTAGAGATGGGCAAAACCTGTTTTTATAAAAACCGGAAACCGGTTCCTAGAAAAACCGAAATCCGAAAAACCGTAATTTCGGTTTTCTCCAAAAATCGGTCCAGTTTTCACCGAAACCGGTTTCATTTCCTCCAAAACCGGTTCGTTTCTCCACCGAAACCGGGTTCGTTTTCTCCAACACCAGTTCAGTTTTTTCACCGAAACCTGTTTCGGTTTTGTCCAAAAACTGGTTCGGTTTCTCACCAAAACTGATTTCAGTGAAAACTTTTAGAAAACATAAAACTATTTCTGTGGAAACGAAATCGATTTCCGGAGAACAACGGATACTATTCTGGTGAGAAATAGAATCAATTAAAAAAAAAAACGGAACCGGGTTTGAAGAAAACCGAAACCGGATCCGGTGAAAAACTGAACCTGCTTTGGAGAAAACGGATAACCGGTTTCGGTGAAAACCGAACCGATTTCGGTTTTCCTATAAACCGAAAACCGGAAAAACTGTTTTTGTGCCTACCACTAGTTTCAATAGATCGCGACTATAGGTCTGATAGTTTATCCTTACGCTCTCTTAATACTGTGTTACTGCTGTGCACATTGATGACTTACAGTACTTGATATCACTACGACCCGAATATGGCGACTATTAACGTTAACTATATGACTTCTACATAGGTGTAATGGAAATGTATGACTGAGAAGCCAGACAGAGTGCGTAACTAGAGGCGGGTGTCCGGGGGCAGATCATCCCAACATCTTCCCACCTCAATTGCTTGAAAACGCTTACCTTTGAGTGTAGTTTTTTTTTCTTGCATTATGTTATACTCGTCATGTAGTTCAAACTAAGCAAGATAATAATATATCGTAGTCTTCACGTTTTCGAGATATGCGCATGCGCAAATTTATTTACGCATTCTGCGCATTTCTGCGCAGGTTCAGACAATTCATTTTAATTTCGTTTTAAAGCTATCATGTATCTACTATGGCTTGCAAAGTTTACTTGATCTCGGTGGATCCGTTCTCGAGATATCACGACAAATGTCATCTTCAATGAATCAACTGTATCTCAGAAACTACAGCTTTTTCGACAAATTCCTGCTAATTACATTAGTTTTGCAAGTGTCCTATTAGTCTACCAAGTTTCATCATAATCCGTTGTTGTGGCCCAGACACCTTATGGATGTGTCACATGTCTTATCATGAAAAACATCTTGCATAAGTTTTATACAAATTTAAACATGTTTTCTCTGGGACAAGAATAATCGTTATTGTTTGCAGTTGAAATAAGTGACAAGCAAAGATGTGAATTCATCCATCTGAAAATAAATATGTTAAAAGGTAACTTATCCTAAACACCGAACTGTGACTGGCATTTTCAGCCTAACGCTCACACTATGCCAACCAGCATATGTTAATATGGCGTCTTCAAATGTGTCATGCTCAAACATTTCTACATTCTCATGAACTATGTCATCCTTCTTGTTTGAGGCTTAAATGATTGCACCTATTTCTTAGTTTGTGCGGAATTGTGGTCGGTCAAGGGCAAAGAGACATTTTTTTTTTTTTTAAAGAAAACATTCCTTTGTCACTTCTAGTGTGCACGTTACCCTAACTTAACAACAAGGACTACTTGCATTTGAAATCATCTCTAACCACAAAGAAAGAGGAATGACAATATGTTGGGAAGAGTTGAACTAGTAATGCAGAAGTAATATTTTTTAAATTTACGTGGTTAACTACATTTATTAAGATTATTGTATTTTAGATTTACCTTAGGGATTTCCTACTCAATAAATGGTTACCGTTCTCGCGTTCGACGAAATAACCGAGTTCGATTCACGATTAACTACTTATGTCTTGAATCCAGCGTTTAATTCTCTTCTCAGTTCCTCTGCTAAAAAAGTAAGCTAAACGCTTTGAAAAGAAACAACATGCAAAATTCAACAACAGAGATACGAGGGCCATTGCAAAAGTCATGGCAACTATTTTTTCTCGAATATGGTAACGAATTAAAACAAATTCTGAAATATGCAAATGGAAGGTTAGTTCATATGAAAACATTACATATAAGGAGATGGATGAACACACACATCACCATAAAGATATAGCACGAGGAAAAAAGACGAAAAAAATTTTGTCGTTCCAAAAGTGTTTATTTTAATTGCAACTGTATACAATAGCACATTACAAAACTACATGCATTCCATGGCATCAGGAGTCTCCCTAATAATCCACAAGATGGCAAGGACTCTAAGATATTAGAGGTACGTTTGCCTATCCTGTACTGTTGTGTACTGTTGCAATTGACAGTAAAACACTTTGAAACGATAAAATTTTTTCCGTCTTTTTTCTCATACTGTATCTTGAAGGTAGTGGGTATGTTCACCCATCTCCCTACATATAATGTTTATATATGAACTAACCTTCCATTTGCATATTTCAATTTTTTTTTTAATTCTTTACCATTTTCGAGAAAAAAATTAGTTATCATAACTTTTGCAATGGCCCTCGTATACAAATTCAATCATATATAGTTTAAAACTAAAATAACCTGACTGACAGCGTTTAATCATAGTTAAGGTTTAGAATCTTCTGATATCTTTTAAATACAAAGTTATTACTTGCTGTGCAAAACAATATATTTCTACATCAAAAACTAAATACTTGTGACAATTTCGGCAATGAACTCTGGCTTCATCAGATACTATGAGATGCAGGAATAATGTACAACCTCTTATACATACAACCGCTGAGACATTTTGCTTCTGATTGGTTTTTAACAGCAGCCAATCTCCTTGAAGTCTGATGAAGCCAGATTCAATTGGCGAAACTGTCACAAGTATTTAGTTTTTGATGTAAAAATACATTGTTTTGCTCAGCAAATAATAATTTTGTATTTAGTTATATACAAAGCAAAGCTTCTGTTTATGATTTCTTTTTTAAATGAAATATTCCTAAAAGTATTATTGAAATACCACCTTGGATGTAAGCAGTGTAAAAAAGCAAATTATATGTATAAAGTTCAAATTGAAACGAAACTTGCTGTTTGGCTCGATTCAGTTTTTTATTCATTTATATTGTACGAATAACCCTTGAGCCTCTCTTATTATTCTGTTTCGTTATTATTTTGTAGATATACCTCAGCCAGTAGCGTAGTCAGGATCTATGTTTGATGTGTAGGAGAGGAAGGAGGCTGACAATAGAACATACGTTACATCTTCAAGAAAGTTATTTTAATAATCAGGAATTGTACTACTACATCTTGCCCCTTCCCCCGATGATCTGCTGGTTAGCACGCGTCTTTAGTCACCGGGTCTGGGTTCGATTCCCGGTAGGAGGGTTAAAATATAAACGTATTATGGTGGTTCTGATTCCATCCTAAATTGTAAATTCATATCTCATACAGCCTCGATGCTAAAAAGATACTTAAACGAAAACCAAATACTATTACGTTGGGTTTAGGAAAGGGAACTGAGACTCCTGTTTACGCCACTGCTCTTAGATATATAGAATGAAATGGAGTTTTCGAAAATGCTTTAATGTACTCTTGGATTTATATTAACGCTTCGAAAGCTTTATGATATTGAATAATATCTGTACTCAAGCAGCTTCCATTCTAATTTTGAGAAGCTGTCTCTAACATTAAAAGAGTAACACAAATAGTTGTTTCTTGTCCCATCCCGCAAATGTTGGACAGTAATGGAGTTGTAAATGAATATTAACTTCAGCCCAAGCGGTGTGAGACTGATGCAAGCTATCAACCAAGGGGGACAGACTACAAAGAAACTAATTTGCTAAGAGATTAGTCACGGCGTATCGCTTTAGAATTGTATATAATAAAATATGTATTAAAACCGTGAAATAGCAACAATATAAATTACTTATTCTTCGTGCTAATTTGACCTATTTTAAATAAGGAGAAGTGTCATTCTACTGGGAAGTTGAATGAGAAATGTTTTACATTACAATTTTTAACTTTAAAAAATAGTTCTTCAGGGTCAACATGTAAATTGTCAGCAATGAATTACTAATTCTTAGTATCTCCACCCATCAGCGATTTTTCCCACACCATCTAGCATATTTACGTGACTCTTACACCGCTAAAACAAAACGTCTCAGTAGCACATGCTGATATTACAAATTTGTTTTCATTATGTTGCACGATTACTCATATCAGAAGATGCGCTAAAGACTGTGATTCATCGTAATAATAACCGCTATTTCCTCGTTTCGCATTTATTGGTGCAACTCCTGTGTAGTATAATTCTAAGACTTTTCTTCTTTTTTTTTAATTGCTTCTGATGATTCTGATAGACAAACTCCTAAGAAAGAAGAATTCTCTCACACCTTCAACGCAATACATCACAAGATGTCACTGAGGTTTTCTCTTGTGTGTTAATGCCTGTCTAAAGATTGCTCATCAATCATTTTCAATCTCCTTCCCTGGATCAGAAGTTAAAGTGCATTTCATAGGCTGGTAGACTTTTTTCATTTTATGCCTTTGTGGCAACTCCTATCTGCAAATATTATTACGAATATACATCCACATGCTATTCAAATTTTCGAATAAGTATTGGTCATACGAAAAAAATGGTCGAAAATAATTTGAATATTCTATTGTAATTTTTACCAATATGTCTCAATGAGATGAATTACGATTATAGCATCTAATGGACGAGTCTACCAGAAGTAGAGCTTTGAACTTTGTCTCATACATCAAACTACCATTATTATCATCATTAACAGCAGCAGCATAAGCATTCTGGTATTGATAGAGATCACTTTTCGCACAAATTGAGAAGCCTCCATGCATTTCGAGTTGCAGTCATTTCGAAAGTTGTTTCTTATCGCTTTCATTAGTCCATATTCTTGTTTCGTATCCTGTAAAATGCATACAAGAAACATCTCTGAATCTGTTGTTGAATTTGTTATTCAAAGATCCTCAAATAATTGCTTCCTTTTTCTTAAAGGCATCTTTCACCATTCTTATAACCCTATTTGGTTTTGTTTCCTTTCCGTACTTAATATATCTAGCTATATAATTTATCTTGCTTTTTGTAGGTCATTGAAAACTAGCCACGTACTCCATGTTTTGTTTTACCTCTATAGTTGATACAGATCGCTTCGCCTTAATCAATCTTATTTCCGTGAACATTTCTAATTTCATTTTAAATAAGTAAAAATATCCATAATAGAGTTCTGCGATCAAATATCTTAATTTGGTGTTTGATAAATGACAAGTGACTACCAGACTCTCTGATTTGGCCACTGGATTCAGACATGAAATTCTGTGTTGTGAATCATATACTCTCATTGGACAAAGGGAGAAAATTATACGTCGAGAAGCCAGGAAGCATGAGGGAAAAATACACATTTATTTTTCGCTGCTCTATTTTTTTTTTCAAAATTGTAATTTTTCATGATTTACAATTTTACTAACATCAAGAACGCTTAAACTCTTCTCTGTCTCTTTACTTTCTTATTCGCCTGCTCTACGTGCCTCTTGCTTCACTTTGCTGGCCTCAGAAAGCTTCATAACACACGACTCCTCGAATTGCTACCCATTCAGCATGATCAGAGATATTTTCCAAGAAACCACAGCTCGCATACTCACCTTTGTTCCTATACTGGTTGGCAGGTAATACTAAATCTTCTGCTTTCAATGGCTCCAACAGGTCATATTATGTCACTGTCTTGACGTACGGTACAGCATTCTGCCGTAATTTTTCATATAAACTTATGGACTGTGAGCTGTCCCTCCCTACTCCTTGCTCGGTTGTTACATGAATTGTTGCACCAATGATTTGTTTTTAGTCAAAACCTCCCTGCTCTGGAATCACAGAAGAAAGACCTCTTCTAGATCTTTACCAGTGGATAATGTTCCCATAATAGCCAACACGTTCCCACGTTGAATGGCCATGCTAATGCGTTGAATCAGGAAATATTTTGCTCGAGTATCTCCTGATTTAATGGATAGACGGTGGCCGATTTCATTTATAAATTTGAGGCCGCCTTCTTCCCAAGAACCGCTACACTCAATTGCCGTTGCAACAAAGCAATAGTTATCGAGTAGATTACTATATTTATTCTTTTTTCTTTTGCTCTTCGAACAGCTAAGAATCCAGCTTGTACTGAGGAATATTGAAGGTTGGAGGGGGCATAAGTATCTGAATATGTGAAATCCCAAATCAATTCATTTCCTTTCTTCCATGTACTAATGTCATACCATCAGGTCTTTCTCCGTCTGAACGGCTACATCCATTCGGTTCCCTCTAGAGCATAACATGACCTGTTGGAGCCAATGAAAGCATAAGATTTAGTAGTACCTGCCAAACAGTATGGGAACAAAGGTGTGTATGCGTGCTGTGGTTTCTTGGAAAATATCTCCGATCATGCTGAACGGGTAGCAATTCGAGGATTCATGTATGTTAGGAAGCTTTCTGAGGCCAGCAAAGCGAAACAAGAGGCGCGTAGAACAGTAAGAAAGGCGAATAAGAAAGTAAAGAGACAGAGAAGAGTTTAAGCGTTCTTGATGTTAGTAAAATTGTAAATCATGAAATATTACAATTTTGAAAAAAAAAAGAGAAGCGAAAAATAAATTATTTCTAGTTTAAAATTAACCTTGAAGATAATGTGTAAAGTGCATGTTAGTATTAAAATCGAATTAAAACAATCAAAGTAGATATGATTTAAGCTGTTGCTTATATGTTGCTATTACTCATGAACGAAAATCAGGGGACGTGGGAGGACGGCGTCCTCTTAGTAAAAGTTCAAGAAAGAAGAAAAGAAACTTATCAAGCCCGATCAAACTGTGGCTATTATTTACTGACTGTCCTCTTAGTTCTGGAATTCTATTTCTATCCCTGGTCATACTGGAGATTATAGAAACTAACATTTATTAACTGGTATCTCACACCGAAAATTGACACAAATATATTACTAATAGAAAGAAATCCTGTAAAATGAATTGTTTTATTATTATTTATAGTTAATATGGTTAATCTATAAAACAGGAGCGACACAGAGGTAGCCCATTGTGGAAGTCACGTCGCTAAAAATCAAAGTTTTATCGCCTCGAACTAAGGAAAGCAAAGTTATCTGGTGGACTAATAGTTTCATACAAGAGTTAGTGTGTTAGGTAAGTTCTCCGCCCCCCTACTTTCAAATAACAAAACTAATTTTTACCGATGTGACTTCTTTCACGAGCCACCTCTGGGTGGACCATTTTGACGCGCCGCTGCAACTTTTAAACAAAAAAGATTGAAATGTTGAGTTGATTTTGAGTTTAACGTCCCTTTTCAGCAGCGAGGCTATATGAGACGTGGACCTACTGATTAACGTGGAATCCGAACCACATGAGCTCCCGCCGGGAATCGAACCCGGGTCTCCCGCGCCAAAGGCGCGTACGCTAACCGCTTAGCCACGGAGGAGCTCAAGATTGAAATGTTGTACGATGCTATAAAGGAGACAGTGATGATGAGAAATGAATGAAATGGTGGAATGAAGAAAGTGGGAGGGAAACGGGAGAACCTCGAGAAAACCCACATGGTATTTTTCCACCACAAAGTTCACTTGGCGCGAGCTGGAATCGAACCAAAGATCCCATGCACAAGAGAGGAACGCTCTACCACTGAGCCATCGCGGCCCAGTTGTAATAATCTGATGTAGTGCCATTTGACAACTACTTTATGTTGGATTGGCAACACTATAAATCTGGATGATGTTACACAGAGTGTCAAACAATTACCGCTCTCGATATTTGCACAGTACAAAATTGGAGCGATTTTATTTATGAATTTAAAGGTTCAACGAATGTGTATATTGATACGTTAACATAGGTACAGTATGGTTAAAAGTGTTGTATGTGTGTGATGACTTTCACTTATCGCTGACTACTCCTCTGAAACTTTTAAGGCTGCTGCATTTTCATATGAACTCAACGATGCACTATTGTAACGAGCGCGTCAAAGGTGAATTATCTCGCGTTATGCAACAAGTATCGAATAAACATTTCAAGCAGAAACAAGACTTCTCCTTGTTCGTTTTGTTTGTTTATTGAAGTTTAGCGTTTTTTTTTTTTTTTTTTTTTTTTTTAGCACCGAGGCTACATGGCGGGTGGATATATAGTTTGGGGTGGAATCAGTAACGTGTTCAATGCTCTGCACCGGGAAACGAACCCGCGACCACATACACTAGCCACTTGACTAGCAGGGAGATCATTATTAGTAAAATTTCCCTCGTGAACTAACGTCAAATGAAGCAGTGTAGGGAAACAAAACGTTGTTCAACTATAGTTGAGTAAGTAACGAAGGTATGAAATTGTTGTGTGTAAAAAAATTTACACAGACAAAATCTTGCGTATAGAAACTTACTTTGGATTTTACTGTATGAAAACATTTTTTTTAAGTTATTTACATGTGATTAGAATTTTCCGAATGCAAAAAAGTTCTTTTCCTTTTATTTGGATTCAGTCTGAATGATATTATTGAAATCGACAAAGTAAGAATGGCTAGGGGTCTTCCAATTACGAAATGAACTTACCAATACTATTCAAATTTTTTTAGCAAAATATGATTAACTATATTATAACAATTAAAGAAACGAATATTAATTGATATTAAAACATTAATTGCTTTCTCACAGCATCTTTCAAACATTTAATAGCCAGTTTCCTGTAAATTATTGCTGAATGTATTTACCATTTAGAAAAAAGAGCCATATAATAGTACCAGAGCACTTAAATAAAGGCATAAAATTGACCTACTGCAGATATTATTGGCAGTTTGAATGATGTGAGAAGTCTTCCGCATTCTCAATATTCTTTCTAATGGTATATTTTTGTTTTGGGTTGGATAATATATTTCATACTTCAAATTGTTAGCAAATAAGAATTATATAGCATGAAGTTAACAGAGGCATTGTATCGAAACAGTGAAAGTTGTTTTTATGTATTCTTTGTACTCCAATTTAAGTTTTCATGTGTATGTGTTTTATAAGATGATTGACACAGAGACTTAAATTTGAGAGTTTCAAACAAAGCTAGTAGACTTACATCTCCAAATTTTCTTAAATTTAAAATCGTTTAGATACTGTTATTCATTTTCTTATTGAAACAACAGAAGGTAACAAGAAGCTTGTATGTAGTCAATCGAGTTTTCTAAGTTTTTTCTCTCTCTAACATCGAGATATCATTCAAGATGGCAAAATTAAAAAACAAAATATCAGAAGGCCCTCTGATCTTGCTTTATAGTTTCACAAACAACAGAGCGAAGACAATAATTTTTTTCGTAAATATGTTATTATTTATCGATTTCTACAGTATGATTGGGACGGGAAATTGTACAGAATATTATTAATGGTAATGTAACGCCTGTCAAGGAAGTTGATTGATTACAAGTTTTTCATATATTTTGTTGCTGTTGTATTCCAGAAACATGTTGATAAATATGACCAACGGACAAACATATTTAACTGTGAAGCGTGAACATTCTGCTTTGTTATCATTAACGGGAGATCCAGTTTTCTTTCTTCTTTTCTTGACATACTAGTCCATTGGTATAAAGAATGAAGGAGAGTTTAGCAGGGTTCGATATTACTTGACCTACTTACTCTATTCATATACTACAGTTTCTTTTATCAATTTTATTTCATACCATCAATAACAATTTAAAAGGGTCTAACACAACAATAACTTATTCGTAATTTTTGTTTAAAACTAAACAATAATCCCTTTATATGGAGTATGTATAATATGCAGAATGATCAGATGGAAATGTTGGTTCGAAAATGTTCTCAATTTTATTGACATGTTTTTACTTACAAAATACGGAGACTTCATGAAAAATAAATCTCCTCATAATGAATTATTTTATGTAATTCTATAAACATCACAGTTTGCCCTTCAACCTAAAGCACTCAGACTGTAAATTGAATTTGATTTATTTAATAATTATAATATATTCAAAAGATATCTGAATTGTTTTTTACGGGGAGGAGGATAAATCGTTCTTCTGGAGATTTTAAACCCTCTGTCAGCAGTATACCATTTTGGAGAGCATTTTATGATGGTAGGAATGAGCTGCAGCTGGGCCTTCACTTCTGGAAAACTCTTCTCGTAAGTAAAATAGGATCCCTTTAAACTTGGGAACAGCCAAAAATCAGAAGTCAGATTGGAAAACTGGGAACTTAGCGAATCAGAACAACGATGTGTGTGGCTAAGAATCTTGGATAAAACATTATGGTGTTTTGATGCAAGTACCAAGGTTCCACTGACCACAAATTCATTTGTTTGCATCATAGAGCACGAAAAAGACGATTTTTTGGTAAAGCTTTGGCCTTGTGATGAGAACTCGTATTGCATTATGCTCATACCCACGGAAGTTAAAGAAAATGGCCAACATGATTTTGTTGGGTATATATCGTGATTTTTTTCGTGATCGTCGCTGGAAAGAAGCTGAATGTTCAGAAATTTTGTGGAAAATGTGATTTGAGAAACGGTTTCTTACCTGTGCACCCTGACAATATTTTCTTAGAAATGAGATTTGGTAATTCCCATTCATAAGGAAAGTAACAGTATATTCTCTCGTTCCGCTTTATACACCCTCATCTACTTTTCTTCATTTCTCAATAATGAGAGTTTCAAACTCTAGTTTCTAAGAAAAGATATTCTTGGTGCACAGATAAGAAGTGGTTTCTCATATTTAAGAAAGTATTTTTAACAGTGTAATTTCGTGACAAATGAAAATCTGATGAGACCAGTTTGTAGCCAGAATACTAAGACAAGGGGAGAGAGAATTTTTGGGAAGCTAACTTGAGTCCACTTCACAGTCATGACTGCTTTTTAAAAAGATGTATTGATCTAAAAAGGAATTTAAAGTTTCTGGGGAGTTAGCCTCTCTCGCTGGCAAGCTAGTAGCTATGAGCCCTGGATAAAACAAACATATCCTATACACTTGATGTTAGTCTATTACAAAACTATCGTGGTGTGACTAAAATTGTAGTTCTGGTATATGCTCCAGAATGGAACTTCATACCAGCAAATCATCGCTAACGAACATGTATATTTCGTGATCAGACTAGACGTACGTAGTTTCTCAAAATAGTGTTAAGACTGTAATATTTCTTATTAGTAGGCTAAGTTATCGTTGACTTTTCATTTCCATTTCCGTAGATCTATGTACTTCACAGTATCAAAAAAATTCGATTCTGAGTTTAATTAATCAAATAAAACAAATCTAAAACCATATTAACGAGATTTAATAAAGAAACAAAAATAATTAGATTTATTTCTTAAATCAGGATATGTAACAAACTCGGGAATAAAGAAAGTGATTTGGTCACTTGATCATATATATTAACGTATACGCTTCCATTAGTCACATCGTATACATCAATTCTATTAGTTTAAATTCACAATACAACTTGGAATTTCATCCAATTTGAAAACTGACTACAATTGATTTCAAATCATGTACAACTGGCTTGCTACTAACACGAGACGGGAAAAAATGTTACTTTATGATTTTAAGTTAATCAAATTAAGGTCTGAGAATTGGGAAACCTATTGGATGTTGGAAATATTTTGCAGTTGTATTCCAAGCGATAATCAAATCCACATTTATCAAACCATCATTGCTAGCTACATTGGTATTGTGAGGCTAAAGCAGATTTGTTCATACATATGAGCTGCACAACCACTACGTATTTTGATTCCAAGTATATTTTTCATATTAATAATTAGAATTGCAATTTTTTCAAGATAATAGCCACACTCTCACTTTATGCTGACATTTAAATTAGCTTCGCACTTATTTAGTACTATCTGATATGTTGCATTGCACAGCTTTGATCCCAGAAGCTTTATAACGATTCGTAAACTGCGAACTGATTTTCCTATGCTCTTGAATTGGCACCAATATCTACAGTAACTACAATTTTCTTTTTAGTTAAATAGGAACAACTTGAGCTGCAGCTGCAGTAAGTCTGATTATATCCAAGATATATATAAATATTTCAATAGTGTTTTAGATAATTATGTAACACAAATTCGATTTCTCACTAACAGAGCATGGTGTCCCTAGTGCGTGGGGTATTTCTGGTATCGTTAGTGCGTGGAGTCCCTGGTTTCATACCAGCTCCCGCTAAATGGGTTTTGTGGTGGACAAATACCATATGTGTGAGTTTTCTAGGTCTTTCGATTTTCTCCCGCTTTTTAAATTCCACCATCTCGTTCATTATTGTCACCATCTTCCTTACGCTTGGAGAATCGTGTGGTGTTATGGAAAATAAATCTATTTTTTGAAACTAAAAGATATGAGATAAGGAGAAACTGAATTTATTATTTGTAATGTTGAATAATGTGATTGTATAGGGAAATAATAAGTTTGAATGAGGATTTCAAGTACTGACCATTGCCAGTATACATGTTTATCTGTATTGTAGATTCACAATTATTTTCTGCAATACAAAAAATATTTTGGCATTATCTACAGACTTTCCTTTATTATTAGCAAATACATCGTTACCATATTTACAATCGTACCGAAAGTTAAAATAAGAACTTTCGTGTGAAAACAACAACCACATTTCGTTTTCTGTTTGACAAGGGCTTGTCTCTTGAAAGGTTAATTGATAGCTTTTGGAGCTTAGCCTAATAAAGACTTTTTACTGGTCAACTGGCTCACGTTCAACTCGGTGACACATGGTCAGCGCATCAACTCGTAGTATCATCATTTCTAGCTTTCTAGACTGGATTATCTACATCTGTACTCAGGCAACTTTGCAATTGGTACACAATGCAAAGTCAACAGTGCCCCTTCGTGGCCCAATGGGTAATGCGCGTGGTTTCGGGTTAGATCCCCAGTGTGATACTTACTTCGGATAAATAATCCCAAGTAATAGTTCGGATTCCACTGTAAGTAGTAGTCCCCGTCTCTTATAGCTAAGGTACTGAAAAAAAGACGCTACTCTTCAGTCAACCAATCAAAAGACTAAAATCACTTAACCGAACATAGAATCCGAGAAGATAAACACGTAATGCGCACGTGCTAACGACTTGGCTAAAGAATGAAAAGGAACTCGTGAAAGACCGGTTGCTGCAAGAAAAGGCAAACTCCGTTGAGTGAAGGCTGATTTACGGTGTTCAGTAATTATAAAATGTTACACCTATCTTCTTATTTGTCTATGTGACTTGACGTGTTGATTCTTGAATTCTATAGAAAGTGATCCGTTCACTGAATATTTTGATTGGACATAGTGTTAAGTGCTTAAAATAGTGAACTATTAATAACTAACTCTATGGCCTATGGAACCCGGAGGTTCAGTGCCGCGTTCACAAAAGCTCTCCACTGACTTCTATCCTTAGATAATTGTATCCAGTTTCTACTTTGTATTCCTATCTCTGCGAGATCCATCTTAATATTGTCCTCCCATCTGCGCCTAGGTCTTCCTAATGGTCGTTTTCCTATGGGTCTACCAGCCAAGACTTTGAAAGCGTTTCTACTTTCTTCCATTCTAGCTACATGACCTGCCCACCTAAGCCTCCTAGACTTGACGACCCTAACAATGTTGGGTAAACCGTATAAACTATGTAGTTCCTCGTTATGAAGCTTCCGCCATTCCCCATTCTCGTTCCTCTTGGGTCCGAATATTCTTCTCAGGATCCTGTTCTCAAATACTTTCAGTCTATGTTCTTCCCTCAGAGTAAGCGACCATGTTTCACAACCATACAGAACAACAGGCATGATTATCGTTTTATATATTTTAAGCTTCAAATTCCTCGACAGAATTCGCGACGACAAGAGATTTTGAACCGAATAGTAACACGAATTCCCTGCTTTTAGTCGACATTTAATTTCTTCGTGAATATGATTTTCGTCTGTTAATATTGATCCTAAATATTTGAAAGTATCCACTTTATCAAAAGTATTATTTAATATTTTAACGGCTCCACAATTTGCCGTATTACGGTCCCGACGCACTTCCATGTATTTAGTTTTCTCTGCATTTACTTCTAAACCCATGTCCCTGCAAGCGTTTAATAAGATCTCTGCATTTATTTCTACTGTTCTTCTATCATAACCTATTAAATTTACATCATCAGCATATGCCATAACCTGGTGAATGCCGTTCAACTCTAGGCCCTGGTTGCTATCTTTGATTTTCCTTTTGGCGTATTCCAGCACAAAGTTGAATAATAATGGCGACAACGCATCTCCTTGTTTCAGGCCATTTTCGACGTGGAAGCTCGTGGACAAAAATTTTCCTACCCGGACTTTACTTTGGGATTCACTTAAACATATCTTAATTAATCTAATTAGCTTTCTCGGTATTCCAAGTTCTGTAAGAACGTTGTATAATGTTTCTCTCCTAACCGAGTCGTAAGCCTTTCTAAAATCAATAAATAGTTGATGTACCGGGGTATTGTATTCCCACTTCTTTTCGAGTATTTGGCGAATGGTAAATATTTGGTCGATAGTTGATCGATTTCGTCTAAATCCGCACTGATAATCTCCAATAATTTCATCTGCGTATGGGGTCAATCTTGCTAACAGAATATTTGAAAGGGTTTTATAGGATGTTGACAGAAGAGAAATGCCTCGATAATTATTACAGTCCGTTTTGTCGCCTTTCTTGTGAATTGGAACAATGATTGACTCTTTCCACTCTTGTGTCAATTCTTCCTTGTTCCAGATAAGGAGAATGAGTTTGTGTATCTTGTTCCACAATTTTTCGCCTCCAGCTAAAATTAACTCAGCCGGAATTTCATCTACACCCGGAGATTTGTGTTTCTTCAATTTCTTTATAGCGGCTTCCACTTCTATTCGATTGGGTTCTGGAATATACCGTTCTGCGGTGTGTATCTCCTTTTCTCCACGCACATTAGTTTTTGGCTGCGTGTTCAGCAAATCGTCAAAGAAATATTTCCATCTATTTAAGAGGCTATCCGTATCGGTGAGAACTGTTCCGTCAGATTTCTTTAATATATAAGCACGAGGTTGATAGCCTTTCTTAAATTCGCTGATCCCCTTATACATGTCCTGAATATTTTTATTTTTACTATTATCTTCAAGTTCCTTAATTTTAGCTTCCAAAAAATCCCGTTTCTTTGTTCTAAAAGTTTTGGAAGTTTCCCGCCTGATATCTGCGAAATTTTGTGTAGTTGTTTCATTCGGATTTTGTAGCCACCGTAATTTTGCCTGTTTTCTCTTCTCTGCTAGTTTAATGCATTCTTGGTCGAACCATGGTTTGTTCCTACGTATTTCCGCGTGTCCCAATTTTTCTATTGCTGAACTTTTAATGCTATCTCTAATTTCAATCCAAGTATCCTCAACACTAGTGCACTCCGAGTCTTCTAAAACCGCGAATCTATTCGAAACTTCAATCTGGTATTCCTCTCTTACCTGGCTCTCTTCTATTTTCTTTAGATTAAATCTCTCCGTTTTCGGACATTGAATATTACCTTTATTCAACGATAATCTCTCCCGTATTATCGCTACTACCAGGTAGTGATCAGTGTCACAATCAGCCCCTCTAAACGACCGGACGTCAATTATGCTAGATTTTCTTCTTCTATCTACTAAAACGTGATCAATTTGATTATGTGTTTTTCCGTCTGGTGATGTCCAAGTGTATTTATGAACGTCGCGATGTGGGAATTTTGTACTCTTCACGATTAGGTTTTTGGATGTTGCAATGTTCACGAGTCTAACACCGTTGTCATTACTTTCCTTATGCAAACTTTCGTTCCCTGTAATCGGTTTGAAAATATCCTCTCGTCCTACCTTCGCATTGAAATCCCCTAATAGAATCTTCATATGGTATCGCGGGAGTTGGTCAAATATCCGTTCCACTTCTTCGTAAAAACTATCTTTTATATCGTCACCCTTATCTTCAGTTGGAGCATGTACATTTAAAACAATAATATCACACCACCGTCCCTTAAGAGTAATAAAAGAAAGTCTGTCAGTAACAAATTCAACCCGTTTAATTGCTGGTAATATTCGTTTGTGAACGAAAAACCCTGTTCCTAACTGGTGATTTTTATTTCCTTCCCCGTAAAAGAACGTAAAATTTCCGGAATTCTCAGATCCATTTCCTTCCCACCTAACTTCCTGAACTCCTACTAAGTCCATCCTGTATTTCTCTAACTCACTCGTTACCGATTTTAACGCGCCTGCCCTATAAAGACTTCTAATATTCCATGTTCCAAATCTCATGTCCATTTTCTTTTGCTGATGTCGTGCCAAGTTATCAGTCCTTGTCCGAGGCTTTTGTGAATGTTTCTGAACAAGTACCTTTTTTTACAGGATGAGGGTGTTAGCCTTACCCAAACCCCCAAGCTGGAGGATCACTCCTAGTCGTCTGTCCGCGACTGCTTATTCAGTATATTCGCAGCTAACCTCTATATCTAGAGGCCTTCTCCTCGATCCGCAACCTGAGGACGCGCCATGCCGTGGTGACAGGAACCCACGTTCCACGGGAACTATTAATATACATTTATAAATATGTTTAGTGTATTTATAGTAACTTATTTTGAGATTTCAATTAAATCGTAAGTCTTTTGCTTGTGCTGTAAATTAAACACACTATCTACCTCTTACAAAAAATGTAAACGCCTATTCACAATATTCTTATCACAAGGAAATAAACTATAAGTATACAATCGTTGCCAAATCAAAATAAAATAAACTCTGGTAAGGCAATAAAGAGGACTAAGGTTAGAAGTGTCAAATTCGTCCGGAAAATGTCAATCACAGGAGGATGTTTGCTGCCATTTAACAACGTGACGTAAGAAATTCAATTCCATCCAGTACAGTCCACTGCTGTTTGCTGCTATTTAACAGCGCCATATGCGAAATTTCAATTTTGTCCAGTAAAGTCAACCATTGGAGGATGTTTGCTGCCATTTAATAGCGCGATGTAGAACTTCTAGCAATTTACAGTTATACACCTTGGTTTGAATGGTAAAAAACACTGATAAAGTAAGCGTTATCCGTGAAGACATTAATGGATTAACTCCCTTAACAAACTTGGCGATCGTGATAATCGCTGTAGCTATCCATTGCAAGAAACCGAACGTAAGAAAACGATTTCGTTCAAGAGATATCGTGTGGAGTAACGGGCGGACGGACGGACTACTAATACAATTTTATAAGGCCCAATAACGTGATGCTAATAAAGATGTCTCTCTGTAAAAACTTTAAAAATAAAAGGTACATATAACATAAAATACGAAAAAGTCGAAATAACAGATCATTAAAAAGAACGCTAAAATTTAATATTCTACAATAAAATCTTTAGTGTAATTAACACCAAAGATATTCAAATCTTCATCTAAACGTTGATGACGACTAGTGTTTTTCCTTTTAACTAAATTACAATTAGTTTTTTTTAATTGATTCAAACTCCATTATCACTTCTATATACAACATTACTGCTTTTGTTTATTCAAATTGCATTCCTAATTTTCATTAAAATCATAAGAGTAGTTTGAAAATAACAATGAATCTAATACTCAATCTTTCATTTCCATTTAAAATTTAAATAATATATGTATGTTCAACTGACTTCTAAAACATCTGTAACATATGTGGTCTCATGAAAAATGAGAAATTAATATTGAATCCGTGTTATATAAAGATATCAGTTACAGATACCTCCCAGATATTTTACTACAAAATACGGAATTATATATATATATATATATATATATATATATATATATATATATATATATATATATATATATATATATATATATATATATATATATATATATATATATATATATATATATATATATATTTAAAGTTGATCTACAGATATTTAGACTTTCAACGTGATAAGGACAATAGCAAATATTTATTGATGATGACAATCATAACGCATTTTTACTTACTACAATTAATGAATTGAAAACGTTTGATATTCACACTACTCACGTTTCACATAGTTCAAATTTAGGGAGTGTGGTACTAAGAGTATTGAAGATGAGAAGAAATTACACGTTAATATTTTCTGTAGAATCGCCATGGAGTTTTACATACGGTTACAGTTAAACTACAATGATCAAAGGTTATTCACTTGCTTTTGGAGAAGATTAATTGCAAGTTCAGTACCGCGTAGCATATGCTTTACGATAGGGCAACAACATGTATGTTAGTTTCCTCGTACATTTTCCATACGTTATACCAGTTATCTATCACCATTCATTCACATATTTCAATACCATTAGAAGGTCACTGACACCCTAACATTGTTTTGTTAGATAAATAAGCTTGTAAAACTTCTTTTAAAGTGCAGAAAATGGCTACACAACTATATCAATAACGATAATTGTTAAAAATAAATATTGAGGGGAAAATCCCAGTGTGATTTACGTTATCCTTATTGTCAAATGCAAACTTGCGAAATTAACCTTGAAACTTTTTCTAGTTCACTTCTTGTTTCATAATTGTCAGTTGGGCTTATATATACTGACTGAATCTTCTGAAGAAACCTAATATTCTCTCAATGACCAATTGATTGTGCAATGACATCTTGAGATACGATTATTTAGTTCAAAGTAATTCTTTTATTATTTATTTAGTAAAAATTTAGGCTTCCAAACTATATTATGCGTAAGCATGAGAAGTCTTGACCGATTATAACCGTCTGTCCGTTTGTCCGCCGATATCAAGAAACAGTTTTCTGATATGGATTTAATGTCCCAAGATTACATTCCATGTCCACATTTAAAATGGTGGAAATATATAGTATCCCGTTTCAATCTTGACTACAATAATGTGAAAACGGGAAGATTTTTTTAAAAATGTAATTCATCTAACCAAAAATAGATTCTCTCTCCGTTCTTATCACTCTTCTACTAACACTGGAAGTGTAGAAATCTACTCTTTCTTCAGTTTTCAATATTGATCTCCAAAAAGAAAAAAAGAAAAACTAATTCACCAATAAAAGCGCAACACCAAGAAAGAGATAAGATAACAACACCAAAGTTGGCAGGCTGATGATACAAGTAATAAATGATTGAACTTCACACTGTGTCCAATACATGACAACTTTGCAATAGCTTAGCAAAACTGGCGACTGGCAGTAACCTATGGGCTCACTATGTGTGAACAGAGCGGCTGCAACGCGGCGATGTATCGAGACGAGCTCTTGGATGTCCTTCTGCAGTACGACAAGCAATGAATCTTCAACACAATGCCACAGTTGGCTGAGTTCACAAAATGTTGTACAACCATCAATCAGATATATCCAATAGGGAAACACTTTGGCCAAGAAAGCAGACGAACATTGTGTCTGACTAGGAAATGTAGGACAGTACGTGTAACATGAGAGCGTGCGTTATTCTATCCAAGTGTAGTTCCCGTTAGGGCCTCCACTACAGAAAACATAACCGAGTCCAACACCTCGTCAACGTTCCGTTGGGTGGTCAAATGCGTAGGAGGACTTACGGACACAGAATCTAATGGCACTCCACACTATAACGCCCGGTGCCGGACTAAACATGACGATGCAAAATACAGGTATTGTCAAGTCTAATGCCACAATAGTACCAGATCGGATACCGCTATCATGATACTTCAAGCAGAAGCAGGATTAATCTGAAAACAGGTTGTTTTGTCATAGTCTCTCCATGCTCGATCTTTGTGATCTCAGTGTAGTCTCTCATTCGTATCCTGTGCAATCAGTGGAAGTCGCAGCAATGGGTGCCTGCAAACATGTGCCGCTCTGCCAGACGACGTAGAACTGTTCGTAGGAATACTGGGCACTGTCCAACAGGCTGCAGTGTTTGCACTTGTGTGAAAGATGAGGGCATCTCATCCCCCAGAACCATTCGCATAAACTGCCCGTCCTCGTGCCCCTTGATATGGTACGGCCCTTTGGATCCGGGTGCGTTGAACCGTCGAGACAGATTTCAATATTTTATCTCCGTAGAGCAAGAACGTCCAGAGACAACAAAAGATGCTTTGTGATCAGGATTCAACGCCCTAAGATTAATTTTCATCTTCCTCTTGAAACAGTTTCACTTCCAGTATAATATGGAACCCTATAGCTTGGGAGTCTACCGTAGTTCCACAAAGTGAAGCGAAATTAACTTGTTTTATTAATAACATTTTTCTCCTATCTCTTCCTTCTACTAATCTAGTTAAAATCAAATTAAGCTTCACGAGGCGGGTGCTGTAAACAACTCATGTGTGTAATTTCGAAATTAAGAGACAAGTCGATAAAAATTTATCCTGGAAGCGCTTTCTACGAATATATATACGGAGAGGAAATAAGGAAATAGTTGTTAGGTTGAGTTGCATTCTTACTTTTCAATTGTATACACTAATTTACATAGCAAGGACCCTCATGTTATACCATGTCTTTTCAATACGCTTCTGTTAGATGGCGTACTTGAAGCGGAATAGCATTCCGTAATGAAAGAATGAAAAGGTGAATTCTTGAAGAAGCAAATGAAATTCACTTTCACCTTTTATGCTTGAATCTTCTTTACTCTCGTCTTGTTTTTTATACTTTAGCTTTTGCATGTCTTTGTGGGTGTATGAATACGTTACAGAGGAGAAATAGGCAATAAAAAAGAAGTTTCTTTTTAAATGTAATCTATTCTAGCTTACGTAACATAATCTTAATTTTAAAATTTCTTAATAGCCTATATCCTCCTTAATCAGTCGGTAATATAAAACGGCTTGTTCTTTAGACACAATAAACTTCAAAATAAATTAAGAACACTAATTTCCGTTTCTCGGATATAAGTTTTGAACTAAATTTTATTCGAGTAACTTTTTATTTGGGAACACTTCTGCCCACAAGTTTGTGCGCATTTCTTACTGATTTTATACTATTTAAGAACTAGTATAAAGCCATCACTTATTGCAAGAACATGGACTTAGAATAACGAAATGCTTGGATATTTGCCTTTAATATATACAGAGTATTCGAAACAACTAACAACTTTGATAAATTAATCCTTACACGAACATATGAAAAAAAAATGCCAGATCAACATGGATGCACAATTGCATCACTTCGGAGCTAATGTAGTTAGTCGGAACGACAAAATAAAGGATCATAGCTCCAGAACAGAATGTTGGATCAAGATCGCTTAGAAGAACATAATTATAATTTTTAAGCTTAGATTCCATTAATGCACCAGTGTATGTAGAGCAAGGGCAACGATAGGGTTAGCCTCAAAGTATAGTAGGAAACACACATGGTCTTCTACAAAGGAAAAATGATACATTTGGAATTGCAAACTAACGCACTTTCCATATCCAATGGTATATTAATGAAATTTAGGCTGAAAATAATCATTATGTTCTTTTACCCGACCTCCATCCGACATTTCGCTCTTAAATGACTCGTATATAATTTATAATTTCTCTGAGTTGTAATTCCGATGTTACGAATTTATGATGCTCTGTTATATTTCACCTCTTCATTGTTTCACCTCATTCTTATTTCATATTGTTTTTTTTTTTTTTTAATCTTTAATGTAACCCTGAACTTAATTCAAAATGCAACTAAACTTAGTGATACTCTTGTGCAAGATGTTGCAAACTAGTGTGAGTTTTTGTAAGTTTCTGGCAAGCTACGTGATGTCTGTGGTCTTTCATTCCACCAACTATTCAATTGCCATCCAATTCCTTCAGTCTATAGGAAAGAAGGATAGTTAGTAAAAGTAAAGAATTATTTCATTTTATTTTAGTGATGATATTTATTTTAAAGAAATGTAACCCTTAGTTTATTAAAATTATTTTGCACATTCTGTTTTCTATGTTTAAATCATCTGTAAAAGCTTAAAAATGGCGGTAAAACAATATTGTCTCGATTCCTAGAGAGATTTTCGGCAAAAATCGAGTGACAATAATAGTGGGCTTAGTAATTAGTTTATTGGTGAGGCAAGACAGAATTTACTTATAAATAATGTTAATCACACCAAATAATAATAATAACTGCGATGGTACAATCGGTTTGAAAGGTAATTTTCTTGAGTTTCTGCACCTATACCTGTATGTAGCAATCTTCATTTTTCTTAGCTTTTCCCTCCCAGGTGGGGTCACTGTTTTTGTTAAGGATTCGTCATAGTGATCTATTTAAAGCCATTTCGACCGTCAGTCCTTTTTTCTCAGATCCTTCTATTCTTCAGTATATACTGCCATCTTCCTTCGGGTCTGTCTTCATTTCCATGACTTTTCTCCTGACGTTCTTCACCTTCTCTCAGTATATGTCCAAACCATCTAAACCTTGATTCCTGCACACCCATGTCCAGATTCACTGATCTCCTGATGTATTTACTCCTGATATGATCCTTCCTTGTTATCCCACACATCTAGCTGAGGATGTTCATTTCTTCCACCTCCATCTTAGCTATATTCTTCTTCTTGAACATCGCTTCTTCGAGTGAGTACCTCATAATCAGTCTCTCTACTGTCTTATATACTTCTCTCTTGATATGACAAATTGTACGACTACGTGTCCCTTACTAAGGCCAACTTCCACCATTTATTAGAATTGGGATCGGCACTGTTGTGACTGGATTGTTACCTCAACGGCTTGTTTTGTTACTCATATCAAACTATCCCTATATATCTTTATGTAAGATAAATAAAATGGTTCTAAGTCTCAACAGAAAATACAATGGTTAATCATACCAAATTCTGTAGGTAATAGTTTCTTTAATTTGGAAGAGTGGCAATGCTTCTTCAAAATGCTTATTCAAGACTATATCAAGTAATATGCGTAGGCTTGATGCAACCAATATGGATTCCATCAAACTCCTTGCATATTATAACTTTTTTAACCTTTTCTCGCGTAATTTCTAAGTGGACTTCATAGTTTAACATGCAATTACGAGAAAACCACTCGTAAACAAAAGCATTTTGACTTTTATGCTTGGCGCCTAAACGGAATCTTTTTCATTCAACTAAAAGTACGTATTCCAAGCACTTATTTCACTTAACGCCGAAGAGGTTAAATAAGTCTAATTTTGGGGTTTCAACGTTAAGTTTACTAAATTTGTCTCAACCATCGTTCACCCCACTATCATTAGGGAAATTAGTTACATATATTTTTAATGTTAAAACGTGTTTCTCTAAAGACGCTGACGAAATATCTAGTAAAATGATGATCGGAATTAAGATCATTTAATTGAACTCTAAAATATATTAATTATTTGAAATAGTTGGTAACAATCCAGCTTACAGTTAAAACAATATAAAATAGCCTGTTTAGAAAAAATGGTAAATAAGTTTAAACAAATTCATTTCACTCGAAACTTGAGAAAGAGTCAGGGTTAGACAAATGTAGAGACCCCCAAATTTTCAATATGGAGTCACAAAAGCTAATTTTATGTTTTGCGCTCCTTTTGATTAAGTCAATTCAGCCACTAGTGATTATATGAAGTTATTTTACTACACACAAATAACAGCAAAATTTATTTTAAAACAACTATAAACAGTATGTAGTATTTCAAACACTTAAAATAATTATTAACAATTGTAGACCATTCCAACAGAAGATAAATCACTTGCAAAAATAATATATCAAACATAATCTGTGCTATATAAACATTCACTTTGAATTTACAATATATTATTCATTATCTGTGATATTACGCATAGAATTAAAAATGTGAGTAGCATATATACATATAGCAAAGATAATAAGTACCATGTACTGTATTTTAAGGAAATGGTTGTAAACGATAGATGTTGAAAAAATGATAACGATTTAGCTTACATATTTGAAATACTGTTTTGTCTACAGTTTAATCGTAATCAATACAGATAAAAAGAACAGTTTAAACAACCAATGCTCTGAATAAACTTCTGTATTGGATGGTAAATGTGTGTGATATTTGACTATAAAAATCAAATAAAAGTAACCTTGGATACCATGTAAACAAAGCAAGGAGGTGGAGGGTGTTTAGCTAAAAACACATATAGAGGAAGAAAACTTTAATACGGTAATATGTACTCTTTCTTTACGCGGAATGTAATGAACAAGAAGGTTAATTAATACATATTCACAAGACATGTATGTGAAGCATAATATTTATAAACATACGTTAGAATGCATACGTGCATGTATGGTTTACTTAAGTACCTTCGACTTGTGAAACCAGGGTTCGATTTCTGGTGGAAACTCATGTGCTTCGAATACTATGTTAAGCTGTAGGTAAACGTGTTGTATAGTTTTGGTTGTAAATCAGTCAACCAACTTTAGAATCAGTAAATATAAACCAATGACAAGCTAAAAGTTATGTTTATGTGCAGGTTTACATCTATGTGAATGAATGAGTGTAGACTGTTTCTTGTGTAGGTTCAAATTGAATACTAAAGAAAACCTTATGAGGAACAATTTATAGAATAAGAAAAGATATGCCTTTTTAATCGTACATATTTATTATTTTAAAAATCTGGATAAATAAGTTGAATGGCAGGAGTGCTAATCCCATTTTTTTGAAATACATCGGCGTGCAAACTGAATTTCCGATTTTCAAGTTGACGAATTTATATAAATCGATTTAAAATCTTTCAATCGGGAAACCGTATCTTCCTTGCCAATCATTTAGTCTATAAAATTTAGCCATAAATATTGCTTTAGAAATGTTTGTGTTCTCTTAGGAAGATAAATGATAAACGAAGCTACGTTCCTCTTGTTATGTTATTTATTACAAGCCTAAGTTTTAAAACTTCGTTACACTTGCAAATACGTAAGTGGAAGTCAATAGACTTGGGTAGCTAGGGTTATTGGTACTTACTTAGAGACAATGTGTTATCTGATTATGTCTGGAATGCTGATTGAGCCTAAGTTAAGAAATCTTTATTTCTTCGGTAAATAAATCAAACTCCGTTTAATTGTTATGATGCAGTCCAAAATGGATAATACCAAAGAATTTTCTCTTCTCTTTGCGATACAAAAATTTGGATTATTGGTAAATAGTAAATTATAACTAAAAATGCTAAGTCTTGACTAACGGAAAGAGAGAATAAATGTTTTTTTTATTTCCTTATTTTAACAATTTACATTAAAATATTGAAACATCTTTCACTTTATTCTTAAGCGGAAATAATTTTCTGAAAACTCTATCGTGATTGAGACAAATATCCTGGCGCTGATGTTAGAATTATCGTATACCTTTACTTAATCTAAAAACTAAATTGTTTGTCTAATATGGTATTCAAAGCTGTATAAATTGGTATTCCGTGTATCAAGTCTTTTAAATCATATATCTATCATTTGCACACTCTTCTTCCCTCTCTTTAAATATTACATATAAATTTCCTTTTTCATTTCTCGTTTTGTGATCAAAGTTTTTACTTTAAATTAATATAGCTCCAAGAAACAATTACACATATTTACTTTGTGATCAAAGAAATATATTTGAATTTCTATGAATCTAAGTCTTCATAACTGATTAATAAAATCCAGTCTTGATATCTTTTTATGTTTCGGATTTTCAAACTTCTGGCACTGAACCAAAGAATTTTGGAGTGAGACACGTTTCATATTTACGCTCCAGATAATACTGAGTGTTTTTTAGTAAATTGAAATAAAAAGAGAATAGAAATGTTACTCTTCCTTGGAGACCAATATTTCTCTGGAAAAATAAAACATAATTTCTGTTTCTTTAATTAGTACTCGTATTGGATAAATGATACTTTATATATATATATATATATATATATATATATATATATATATATATATATATATATATATATATATATATATATATATTTATATATAACACTTGTAAATAGATGCACAGCAAACTATCTTTTAACGGTTTGTCTTCTACGAATATTTTTGTGTGTATGGTAGCTTAGTGGAAGAGTATTCACTTCTGGTGTCATACGGTCCTTACTTCGATTCCAGGCCATGCAGGTTTGTGGTGAGCAGCATCGTGATCTTGGGTTACTTAAGGGTTCTCCTACTTTCTTCCACATTCTCATTCCATGTATTCTTTCGTAATATTTCAGTTTCATTAATCATTCCTTTCCTGTAGATTAAAGGATATAACCATGGGATATTAAATTTTAAAAAAATCACCAGCAAAACTGCCTACTCACCTGATAATATACTCTGTTAATACTTTTAAAATAAATGAATTATAGTTTCGGTAAATTATACTAACTACTGTTGCTTATTGTAACTATAAAATGTGTGATATGTAATATATAAAAGTAGGTCTAATATGAAAATCTAGATCTTCTTTAAAATATTATTCCTATTAAGCTTAGAAACTTCTAGAAAATTGTTTTTAGATTTTATTTTATTTTTTGAATTTATCGTCCCTTTCAGCAGCGAGGCTATGTGACACGTGGACATACAGTGACCTACGTGGGATCCGAACCACACGAGCTCCCACTGGGAATCGAACTCGGCCCAAAGACGCTTGCACTAACCGCTTAGCCACGAAGGAGCTTCTAGGATAGAAACTGTAGAGTGAACGATTTTTTCTATCCAGTGTTCTTTTTTGTCCTTTCGTATCTAAGTAGCTAACATACGTATTTTCTGTGGACATAGTTTCGGGTTCGATGCCCGGTATAATTGCTTGCCTTGGGTAAAAACTGGAGTAGTAATTACGATTCCATCTTGAGCAATAGATTCCGTTTCATATAATTTCGATCTTGAAATGAGTTCAACTCCTACAAATAATCGAATTGAACATGGCTTTGTATTCAACCAAAACCATGTACACTGACAATAATAATGAAGAATTACCGGCAAAGAGGATTTTTTTTGGAAGAAAGTGCTCGAGGTTCCATAAAAACAATCCTTTCTTTCATTCGGTTGAAGTAGAAAATAAGGTAAACTGTTAAAATCAAATTAAACTTCCTTATCGCGTGACTCAAACACGGGATCTCTCGAATACAAAGCAAGAACTTTACCTACAAGTACTTGACATTTTTATGGCATTACTCTACTGGTATGAACAAGTAATTTTTACTTTTTACAACTATTTAACTCCGATCTCTGTTAAGTAACACTTGCTTCTATTATTTACCTTAACTTTGATTAAAATTCAATTTGCACTCTTGCTGATAAATGATTAGCATGCTCGCCTTCAGCCCGTAATCCTTGAGTTCGATTCCCGGAGAGAGATCGTGTTGTTCGATCTAACGTTAAACTATGATGAAATTATACATGCTTTTGTGTTCAAATGATATTATGTAACGTACCAGTTTCCAAAATTTTGTAGGGTTATGATCTGCAAATTTGTAATCCATACTATGAAAGTCTTGCAAACAAAAATATTGTTTTCACTAGTTATTTAAATGAATTAGTTGAGAACAGAATTTCTGTTTAATTCTTAATCTAGCCTATTAAATATGAAGCATGCGGAAGTACCTCGATATTGAAAGAAGAGTAACGTATTACATATTGCTACGACACCAGATTTTAATTCAAATTATTTAACAATACTACCTAGGTAGATTTTCTTGGTTTATATTGAGATATTAGTGGACAATTTTTCTATATGGATTTACGAGTACTAGTTATTGAATGCATTATATAGCGCTATTCATCTGTGTCTTATCAATAATATTCTTGGTATTATCCTGGCAACAAACATAACTTCGTTTATCTTATAGGTATAATATTGAGTTTACAACAATTTGTGGCGAAATTTACCAACGTTCTTAATTTTATATCCCATTTATTTGTAAAATGAACATGCTTCATAATGCTGAAAAAATCAATTATGCTATAGTTAATTGCTGTGGCTCAATTAATTTAAAAACCTGTCATCAAGGTGAAACATCATGAGGCTGTAGCATCATTATATCGTAGGTCGGTATCCGTATTTTTTGACGAAATTTCCCGTCACTTTGATTAGCTGAAATGTCCTAACTTGAACCCTTCGCTTTGTACTACTAAAGATACCAATGTTGAGATATCTTCATAGTTTAATCTCCAGCAGAAGTAGCAATCCACCTACAGGATTTCTTTCGTCAATAACTTTGAAACGAAAACAACTTTTTGAGTGTATACTATGTATAGCTATATACGTAAAATTTTACAATATGAATTGAGAAAAATATCTCTATTGCTTTAGAAAGCGGCTTACTTTTGATTTCATAACTTTCTTATTTAAACATAATGTGCAATTTTGTTGCAGGTTTTAATAGATGCTACTGTGCTAAAGAAGTTTCAATAATATTGAGTATCTAAATATTATTCGAAAAAGGGACAGTATTCTTAAAGTTTCAAGTATATACTGCAATATATTATACAAGAAACCAAATTTAGCCTTTCACTGTATGTTTGAACTAACGTCATACTTTCCATTTCTACAATGGAGTATGTGGGTCTTTCATTTTAAAGAGTCAAATTGCTGTCTATAGAACAATATGTAGCAACTGAGGGAAAGTATTTCAAGATTTTCTTCTCCCTTAGACCGTATGAACTACAACATTTTCACTTGTGTCAATACTGAAAGACCATTTTCCCAGCATGTGCTATATTGACAGTTGCATTCATGACTCTCCATTGCACTATTAAAACTTACTGTGTTAATACACGAGAAATCATGTTTTGCGCACTGAGCGTTTACGATTCTAGTACAGAAGTCTTTTATTTATAAATGGTGACAAAGCTTTTACAACACACTACAATAACTGAAGGTTTTTAAACTTGGAGCTATATTTATTACATCGGAGTTGAGTAAATCAATACGTTCTGCTGTTAATTCAATATTTCAGAAAGATTTATTTTTACCTTTTATGTGAGAGAATATAAAATCGTTAATCAACTTTGAAATTAAACGGTTGGAAGCGAAAAATTGACAAGTCACGATTTTGATCGATAGTTTAAAAGTGCTTGACTTGTTCCATAATTCATACTTGTGCCTGAATAGACTCTCAGTCTCAATGCCTAGCATCATAAGATCTTTTACTTCCTTTAATTTTCAAAAGTTATCTTATCGTGACAAGTAAGAGTTCAGAAGTCATCCAATAAATCAGAACCCCTCTCTCTTTGATTCTTTTGATATTCCCATGCGAATACATATATTATTCTCAATGAAAAGTAGACACGGCAGCTTAAAATAGTCTCAAAGACAATAATGGCCACACTAGTAAGAAACTTAAAAAAAAAAATTAGTGACACATCCATCCGAATATATTATTTAAGAAAAGGTGTACGAAACTGTATCAGAATAAAACAGTATTTATGGTCCATTTTGTCCTAGAAAAGAAACGATTTCTACCTACGTATTAATATTTATTTTTTAATGTATTAGAAGTACATAATTATCTTTATTATTGCTTTTTTAGGTTTCTTCTGAATAAGTCTCAATGTGTGTTTGTTTTCCGAATATTACAAGTAGCTCGTCGATGTTATTAATAGTAAAACAAGACATCACAATATATTACACAGAAAATGCATAGTAAGGCACATATTATTGTTTCAAATTTTGTTTGTTATAGTACGCTGTCTATCTTGCTTATTATATTGATACAAACCAGATAATTTGATTCTAAAAGTTGTGTCCAATCCTTTGATAATAATTCTTCTCTTTCTGTCTAACATAGGATCACTTTATAAGTTTTTTTTAATCGTTTTTCGTCTGATTTTATTTACTTTTTCTCTTTGGTAATCCCAGGTTCGATTCCCGGTGGATATTTGGATGAAAAACTTTAAAAGCTTTTCAAGGTAAGCCATCTGAGTTTGGGTTTCCTCATTCATAGCAGGCAATAGCCGAGATTGTCCCTAATGTACAGATCCCAACCAATGAGATAATCAAGTACTTGTAGTGATACTTGACATCCATTGCTATTTCATTAAAGATGGCATTGAGTATAAAAGTAAAATAGCTCTTCAGACTTTTTTCTCATAACATTAGAATTTCTATATCAAATGTCGGAATAGTTCTTTTGTTATTAATATCGATTAACGTCATAAATTAGCTGAACCGTATGAAATGCAACCCAGTGTCGATGCTATCAATGTTATATACTTACATGTGTTTCATTCCTTAGAATTTTGTATACATTAGTAAGAATTTACTTCTTGTTCATAAGCTTTTTAACGTTTTTCCTGTTATTCTATTCCTAAAACAAGTACGCATAGTAACTACTGTGTATTTCGACGACAATTAACTCGAATGTTCACCAACATAAAGTATCCGAATTAGTTTCCTAACATATATATATATATATATATATATATATATATATATATATATATATATATATATATATATATATATATATATATATATATATAGATAGATAGATAGATAGATAGATAGATAGATAGATAGATAGATAGATATACCTGTTAGAGTTACCTTCCTGCTCTTGCATTATGATAGGAAAATATTTTATAATTCACCGAATACATCACAAAAAACGAAATTATAACTTATCAATATTGTTCTTTGAATTTAAATCACTAGAATATATGAAGTCTTCTGAAAGCGCCAGATAAAAATATAGGCACGACTAAAAGAATCATTACAACCAAGGAATAAGTTAAATTAGTACTAGATGAAAAAATATCTACGTATCTGCATTTTAACGGTTGTGTTACATGTACTTCTGGTAAATTTTTACCACACATTATCCGATATCCATTAAATGGTCATTATGGACGTTCTCTATAACCTGATTCAATTATTATTAATGAATGAGTAATGTAATTTAAGACAGGAAAATAACTTTAGGCAGCTTCAGAAGTTCGGTAGATAATTTTCCGTCGCACACCCACACCCACTCACCCACCCATATTATATATATAAACAAAATTGATCACCGTCAGCTTGTTAGCGGGCTCATGGCATATATTGCTTGGTAGTTTGGACCTTAAATATTCTTTTTGTTATGCTTTCTTATTTTTTATTGAAATGACAACAAAAAAGTGTTCGGTTCAGAATATTTAAACAATGGATAAATAAACTGATCCAAGTAGCATTTGATGACAATTTGAATATTAGTATTTGGTGACAAATAAGAAATTGAGTTTTGTCCTAAAAATGAAGTCACTTCGTAGGCTGCGTAATGCCAATTAACTACTCTTGAGACGTTTCGATTCAACAATTAATAAAAGTCTCAATGTAGACACATTCAAATCTGCATACAATTTTGACAATTTGTAGAATGAAAAAATGTAATTTTAAGCAATATAAAAACAAAACATATATAGCCTATGTAAAATAATGAACATTAACCACTCTTTTACATCATAAAAAAACTGAAACAAAGATAGAGGAAAGATAATGTCAATTTATGTTTGTACTTTTTGTAATGTCTAGAAAGTTTATTTTTATTATTTCATATCCACAAAAAAATAATACAGTTTAAAATAAAATAATAATATTGTAATAGTTATTTTCTTTCGCTGCCGGAAATGCTATAGAAAACATAAATTGCTATTCAAATTAAATTCTCTTTAGCTGCTTGCAACACAAAAAGTAAAATTAAAAACTCTAAATGTTCAAACCTTCGTAACTCATATCAAAAACAAATCATAGATCGATCTTGTAGTTTATAAACAATGTCAAGGAAACACCTTCTGCTTCTATTTAAATAATAAGAGGGACAAAGGATAAAATGTGTATGCTTCCACTTGAGATGCATATAACTATCTTGAAATGATGAAAAGGTCAATAGCAAAGTACTGGACATAAATAAAGGACTAAAATTGTCGTTGTACCTTATTATTATATTTATGAATAATTATTGTCTACTGTACCATGATTTTACTTCCGCATTTGAAAGAACACACGCATATTTATATAACAATGCACATACAATATATTTATATTATTAAGCCGCCGCCTTTGTGTATAAGCACGACGGAGATAAAACAAAGAAAAAAAATGTCCACTGCGGTAACCTTTTCTGTTTGCTGATTTATCTTCAGATTGTCCCGTGCCATATTGACCAACTTCCTTAGACTCAGAGCGTATACGTGTGCGAGCTAATACACTATGATAATCATACCTGTGGGAAGCATTAGGTCGGAACCCAAAGGAAATATTGCCTTGGGATCCTCTGACGGCCTTGAGAGAAAGAAAGAAAAAGGAAAAAATATATATAATCCGAGGAAAGTGTTTCATACTTGAAACTTTGAGGATGAAAGCTTCTTCTTGAAACACTTTTCTAAATTGGAGAAAGTTTTTGTATTATTCTCCTGTGGACATGTAGGCAATCTTGTTACGTAGGAAGAAGGATTAAATTTTCATATCTCACATGGCAGTATATAAGAACTGCTTTCAATCCTTTTTCACCAAGTAAATATTCATAAAGTATTTGCTATAAACTTCGCAAGATAGAATCTTTGCACGTAGACAGCACATTAGTTCTGAGATTCAAAAGAGTAAAGTTTGTGAAGACTTTTGCTTGTTGTCAATAAGTTTTTGTAACATCTTTCCTTGGATTATATATATGTTACAATTTCCTCACGAATGCTATCGCCTAATGTTGAATTTCAAGATTATATACAATTTTAATACTGCAGTCTGAGCATTTTACTACACAGATAAATTATGATTTCAATTTAAGATTCGATTTCGAGTATAAGCATGCTTAAGGGAACTTATCTATCTTCTTCTTTTTCTAAGCAATCTAAGTACCATATTACTTTATTTACACTAGGATGAATTTTATGATGTAGACATACGTAACAGTAACCCAAAAGAAACAAAGAACAATGCCAATCGTTGCAAAACCTCGGTCATCTTATTGTTGGATTGGCGTTTAATGGAACTATGGTCTTCCCCTTAGCAGACGGAAAATCACTGAGCTTCAAGCGATAGGGATAATTGTTCGTGTTGGAAATATTCTTCAAGCAAGAACGAAATTGGGAAAAGAGGGTAAAGATTGGAAAATAGAATTTTGTTTGGCCAAGGTGCTGCTGCTTCCCTTTCACCTTAGATGTTCCTGACTTTTGTCCAGGGACATTTTTGTTACAGCCCAAATGCCATCTCAAAATTGCAAGTAGTTTGTACAACACTGTTAGGAGCTTATACATCACTGTTAGGACTATGTGTGTCACTGTGAGGAGTGTGTGTGTCACCATTAGAAGTGAAACCATTCACTACATATGATTTATTGCTTAACAATATGTTTTTTATGTGCAGAACACAAACCCTAAATAAATGAAAAATTCTATCAGGTAAAATAAGCTGATAATAAGTCTATCAGGAGAACAAAAACTATCAGGTATTATTGGCAACTAGCGACATATTTTTTAGCGCCATAAAAATTTGTTATTCTTCATTTTCTCGAAAACTATGCATGAAAATTCAACCTTAACCATCTAATTTTGTTTACCTGAATGCAATGTATCGATTAGTGTTTGAAGAATGTTATACCTAGGTAAATGACCAAACATTGAAATATCAGATTTAAAGTTAATTTTGGGTTATATCTTATTAACCATAATGGGTACTGCCGTCGTCAGTGTCATAATGAAAAGCCTGATAAAGGTATATTTCAATGTCAGTTTCATATTAGTAGGTGGCATGATTTTCGTACAACAATCAACTTTTAGGTTTAGAAAATAATAGTTTTTCACGATTTTCTCGAAAACTACGCATGAGGATTTACACTCACTCATATTTTGTTCAACTTAATGACATTTGTCGATTAATACATGTCTCATCTTTGGTCAATTTTTCCAATAAACTGTAATAATACAGTGCATTCCACGAATAACACTAAGGCCCATCTCTTGAAGAAACCAAGGCAGATAGAAACATGAAGTCTTTCGTTTCCTTGAAGGGACATAAAATACAACATTAAGCTGATATGGAGAACCTCCATGAGGTGCACTCAATGGGGTTACGGGGGGTAACTATACATTTTTAAATAGCAACCCTCATCGTGTGGTACCTCGTTTGAAAGCTAATGACGTATTGAGACCAGTTCTGAAAACTGCTTGTCGCTATCGTGTCTCTGTCTATCATGGCAGCCCTCCATAAGTACGATCGAAGTACTCGTAGTACCCCTCATAACCCTCTTAGGCTCCCTCATGGGGGATTTTCCTTATCAGCATAATGTTGTATTTTACGTCCTTAAATATTACTTTATTGTGAGTGTTAAAATAATTCCAAATTTTTTCCGCCCCCTAAATTCTGCCGCCCTGTGCTCGAGCACAAAATAGCACTTACCTAAATACGGGTCTGTATAGATGTAATCCATTATTCAGTGTAATTTGTACGTTATTTCATTATCACATAGTAATAGAGCGTTTTCCCAACATCATTCTCTACATTATTATTGTGTGAAAACGAAACAATTAAAAAAGAAGAGAGAAACTAAGAAACGTTACGTTTATGAGTGAAGGTGTAAGGGTTCTAAACTATAGGTAGGATGAATTGTACGATTGCTCAATACCCCACTCTTGAATAACATGACCCTCTCAACGTCATCTCATTTTGAGAACTTCTTTGTACATTAACAACTATGCTGCGTGTTTGACCTTCTTACTCATTAAGAAAATAAACTGAGAAAGAATGCTTGATACTAATATAATCAACATCTTAGGGTGTTCATATCAGGGTTTTGCTCGTGAGAAAAAAACTGAAAAAATAGATTTTTATTATCTTTACAGGAATAACATAATAGGGTATTAAGCATTAAATTCGTTGGACTCAAATTTCCATTACTGTAAACTACCTTTGCAACTCAGGTAGCATGTTAATAGTGAAAAGGTCACGTAAGAGAGATCGCGAAAGCAAAAATTATTATATGCATTGTCTTCATCATTTGATGTAGTTTACAGGTTCTTTATTACGATTGTTATTCAAAACGACATTAAAATGCATGGAAACTGTAATTTAATGTTTGTAAATTTGCCTATCATATGAAAGGAAATGGATAATGAATACAAATGAGTAATGAGCTTAGAATCGGTGGAATATAAGGTAAAGGAAAATGAAAGGTCTATGTGTATGCATATGTTGTATTATCAAGAAATTTACTCCAAAGCAGAAATTTATTTGTAGGTGGGACACCAGAGGATTTATCTTTCTAGACGTTTCCTTCTTTACTTTTACGTTTAGTACCTCCTTTTTACCGTGAGAAAATCTTTTTTGTGTCCTCAAATCAATTTTATGAATTCTCTTTCAATTTCCACCAATAAAACCAAAATTATTTTTGACGTTTACCTAAATTTTCGTACTAGTTCTGTTTCAGTATTTTTGTCCATTGTTTCCGCAAGTTACCAGATGTATAGGTAGTCAAATGACTCCGCCTTACGAGAGAAGAAAAGTCGTATACATCTAGGTATTCCAAAATAAGCAAATCATAAACCCTTATTTTTTGTGAAAGCGTGTAGCACAAACTGATAAAAGGAACGGAGTGAGAGAAAATTCTCTAGTATTTAAATGTCTCCTTCCAAATTATTAACTTTAAAAAATGTGATGAATTTAGAGTATACTTACTATTGAAAACCGAAAGAAAATTCCATTAGCTGAAATAGTTGGTTCTGTATTCGAATCTAATTTTGTTCTGTTTTCTTTGCAATGTTGAGTTTGCAAATGTGAGATCTACTAATCCAAGTGGTTCGCAGGCAACTAAAAATTGTTTAAAATATTTTCTCCATCATATTCTTTTGACAAACGGTTGCCATCACAATCTTATCCGAAAACTTTCATATTCAGGCTGCATTAAACCCATCAGGAGAAATATTCTAAATTTTCAATTTTGTCAGAGCCATGACACTTACTCCTGAAACATCCTTGCGTGTTCCTCCGTAAATAATAATAATAATAATAATAATAATAATAATAATAATAATAATAATAATAATAATAATAATAATAATAATAATAATAATAATAATAATGCATTCTTACTTGCATCTAATATTTCAACTGATTTCTTTTCGACCCTTCCTATAATTTTTAGTGATATGCTTTGCGTTACAAGACCTATTCTAATGTCAACACATTTATGTTAATGAATACCTTAGAAACTACAAATAATGCTTTTTTTTTTTTCATTTCCAATAGCTGGATTTTAGATTTGATTTGAGTTTAGCTACCCTTTCAGCAGCAAAGTTGTAACAAACAGAGTAGACGTAATGAAAAGGATACATTCAACGTGTGATCCGAATCACATTAACTCTTGGAAAAATCAATAGTCTGTAGGAGTAATCAATCTACAGTATACCACGTGTTACTTTGTACTTTCATTTAATTATCTTTCTCCGCTCCTTGACAATGTTGCGCCTGACTCTTGTGGAACACGTGCTTCAAGTCTCATTTACGCAACTATAAGATGTCTTTCATTATAAGAATTCGTCAGAATAGAATAGTAGTTGGATTACACTTTTAAATTTTACTTTGTTTAACGTAAAATATATGTCATAAACAGTACACAATAAAAATAAATTACGTACTGTATCGCAAAGATGTATCTTTTCCTTATACACAAAGGTATTAGTTGAATAGAAGTTATTAAATGTTATTAATGACTGTGTTTCAACAAGGTTTGATCCCGAATTATACACAATTAATCTTTCAGTGCAAAGCTTAATAATCACTCGCTACCCTAGATACCTCTTGAAAAGAATAGGCAATTTCACTGTGATTTACAAATAAAAATTCTTGCATCAAAATCATCTCTACCAAGTTTCTGGCATTTATTGCACAATACGATAATCTTGGTAGTTGTGCACATTTCTTTCGGCGCTGTAAATTCCCGAATGCCCATGAATGCGAATTTACGGATTTCTAAATGTCTAGCACATGCTTTTGTGATTTTTGCTTTACCATGTAAACAGCATGTCTCGCTGATTTCTTGAGTAAACCAAGGCGCCACCCCCCCCCAAAAAAAAATATATATATATATATATATATATATCAGTGGTACGACCCGGTATTTTTGTCACCAGAAGCATGGAAAATTTTAAGTAACAATTGAAAATGTTAACTTAAAAGACTTACTAATTAAATTGAAGTAATTAAAATGTCAGGAAATCGACAAAGTAGGCTCAGCCAATAGGTCTTAGAGCAAACTCCAACACTTCTTATAGGATTCCTAACACAGAATTCCTGATTTTGCTTTGGAAGTTAACGTCAAATTCAGGGAAAAAATATTTTATCACATTTGTTTGTTATGAAAAAGGGTTTACTGGTTTGAGTTTGCGGTATAATATACATGTGTTAAAGGTCTTTACTACAGCGAAATTAAACTATCGCTAATTTTAGAGTTTTTCTGTAACAACTTCAAAACAAATAAACATATTCGAAAAGCAGAAACCTAGTGAACCAGACAATACGATTTTGTATGTGATACCGTTATCACCACTCTTCTATCTGCTTTCGATTTGCAACTGTACATAGATTTAGCATTTTAATATTTTTTGCGGGTTCTGTAAATAGCTCCATACAGAAAGCAGATAGGTGAATTGTGATAAAGATATCACATGCAAAATCGTATTGTTTAGTACACTATGTTTCTCCTTTTCGAATATGTTTTATTCGTTTTGAAGATATTACAGAAAAACTCTAAAATTAGCGATAGTTTAACTTCGCGGTAGTAAGACCCTTAATGTAAGTAGTTTTTCTGGTAAAATGAATATTTCAGTTTTACGTCTTATGGTTATACCGTGTAGGCTAAGGAGACTAATGATTAATGAAAGTGCATAATTATAAAATAATTGGTAGAATGAGACTGTGGGAGAACGCCATTGTCAATTATAAACTCGCATGGTCTGGAATCGAACTAGAGATCTCTCATACAGGAGGTGAGCGTTCTACTAGTTTTTCAAACGTTTCCCCAGTTACTTATTTTCTTAATTACTTTAAAAAAAAACTTTTTTCACTTTGAACCATTAACCTCAAAGATAGGGATACGAACATAGAAATGTCGAGGACATTTAAAATTCCAAAGGCAATCAAACCCGTGACCACATACATCAAAGGCACATGCGCTAACAACAGAACCAACTGAGAGGGTACCAGTGAGCCACCATGCTCCCCTAAAGTATCTTGTGTCTTAATAAATCATTTTAACACTGAGGACAAAAAAGCGGAAGTTTTGCCTTAAAATTAATATAAAGTGGCAAATTTTAAAAGTTTTATATTTTGTATCTTTTTGCGCTTTAAATGTTTTTCTGGCTTTCATTTGTCTGATTGATTTTATATAAAACCAGTGCAGAAGAAACTTCACAGGGAGTGAAGAGTTGTTATTTTTACCTATAAAAGAATGGAAAACAGAATAAAGAAAGAAAGGGAGAACTACAATCACATTTTATTCTGGTAACAATGAGATCTTAAGGGCCACCCTGCAAAATATATAGCAAGGATTATATTATGTCTCAGTAAGTAATAAAGAGTGAAATATGAAGAATGAAAACTTGTAAAAGCTGACCGGGAAATTTAGTTTATGACTGCTGACTAAAGTGGAAGTGGACTCTGAAGGAATGTAAACGATTGATAGATATATTACACCTTTTCTTTTATGATAACTTCGCTGTTCTGAAGTGAGTTATATATTACAATACAGAGAGATATGTGTAAACGTTAGTGCTTTTCCTTGGTCCGATTGTCAGATTCAGATTAATAGCTTTGTTGTAAAATTCTCGTTCTTTAGTAAGCTATGAGATTTCTCCAAAATTTGGCATTTTTACTGTATTATTATTCTGAAATGTTAATTACTATTTTATTAGCACGAATCCCATAATGCTGACCTTCTGACTACTAATACCGTTTACAGTGATGACTGGCTCAATCATTTCCAAATATTAGGCATATTCTTCAATTTTCTGGCAACTATCGATTACTAAAGAACGTTAATTACAAACTTACAAAGAATAGTAAAGCTGAAATTACAAGTTAAAATTAATCAAGCTGTGTAGTTACCATTCAAACCATATTCTTTTCAATGATAATAGTAATACAATACATATTACAATACTTTTGGATCGTAAGAATCGCGGAATAGGATTATTCTCAATGGAATTCCTTCTATTTTCACCGTTTTTAAGGATCCTGTATTTTCTTGGAAAATCTGTAAAATGGTTGTTCTCAAGCAATTTGATTCACCCAGTATATGAAAGTTGATTTGGATAAGGGCTCATGTACAAATTTTGAATTTTGCAGAAGTGTTTTTCTTTTAAATTGCGAACAGGACGAACAAACATCACAAATAGCTTAGCCTATACTTCGTATAGCTTTTTGCTTATAAGAAGTATGAACTGTGTAAACCCGTCAAAATCTGGAATTTGATTTTATTTCCACGATGTCATACCTTCTTTTCTCTTTGATTGTTGCTCGAAAGTGAAAATGCTGCAAACTCCTTATCCAAATAAACCCTTTATATCTGCTGTCCGCCTCTGAAACCAGAAATGACATCTAATTCCACTATATCTGTTATACGTTTTCTTTCTTTATTCTTGTTCGTATTGCAAACACTCCAGTTGATATTCCTACCCTGACAGTTCAAGGATAGGTTTATGTGTATTTTTTCACAAGGCAAACAATAAGTCATAATTCTTGGTTTCTCAGAACTCATCATATATATATATATATATATATATATATATATATATATATATATATATATATATATATATATATATATATATATATATATATATGTATTTCTCCTTCTGACTGGCTGACGCCTCTCCCACATTAGGATTATTGGCACCTTCTTCCATATAAATCAAAAGAGAACTGTAAAAACAAGCAATAATTAATGTAGTAAGTGAAATTAGTGGTGGTAGGAAACAAAAACAGCTGGAAAACCTCCAAACTTGATTATGTTCACCACAAGTTCACACGAAATAAGTTCGATCCAGAAATCTGGACTAAGAGCTCTCTACCACTGAACTACTTTACCCATATTAATATAATTTCATTACATGTTAGAAATGTTGAAGGTAGACCCCATCAGATACATTTAAGAGTTGGGTTTGTCAATATCATTTCTGTCAATCGACACCTTGGATAATTATACAATATAATTTGATTTTCCTTCATATGAGCAGTTTTGGCTGCACTACTATATTTTGATAATAATGATCAAATAAATTGTAATTACTCTCGTACCTACTTGTAAGTGGAAGTCCTTTCTTTGTACTATTCTAAATCTCTGAAAAAAATCGTCCCGCACTTGATCTCCAATAGAACTTAATTTTCGGTGTTAACTCGAGACTGTAACATAACTGGAAAGCTACTTTAATTACGACGTAGTTATTAATAATACGTTCGTAGCCAATGAACTCATTACCACTCAGTTGGACATGTGTGCGTCAGCTGGATGGCCACAGCTTTTCGTAGAATTCAGTGACATTAAGTTTACTTTTTTCTTATGTTTTTCAAGTTCATTAAGAAAGCATACAAAGTGCACAGTATGCTACGAGTGTAACATGAATCAAGTGGTCTTCCGTTGTTTCTAAATTGTTAATCAATTCCTATAATCATCTAACTTTTTGTCTTATGAGAACTTGTGGAATAGAAGAAACAATCTTCTCTACTGAATCCTGTCTAAATTTTTACCTGCCATGTTCCTAAGATTAATGCTTTACTCGGGTATTCAGAGCACAAGGGAATCAAATCCAGTTACCGAAGTTATGAGAAAAATAGATACAAAGTTTGTATGGTACACTGTTTTTTCTAACATTATAAGAGTCATTTACAATATCTGAGGATGAAACTTTTGAGCTCTAAAAGGAGATTCAGCTACTGATTTTAAAGATGAAATATTTCAAAATGGCGAAATAGTAAACTTGGTTTCCTCGTGCATTGAGCGCGTCATATTAGCTTACCTCCTTCTAGTTCTTCAATATTCAAGATATACAAATAAAAAATTAAAATGAAAACCTACTGTGATCCACAGGAATTTCAAATGACTCTAACTCTCGTATATAGGGCGATTCAGATTTTCTATTACATATTTTGGGGGAGTGTGAAGAGGATCTGGTAGAGACAATTTTGATCAAGATCCCATGTTCAAAAACGTCCCATTTTTTGTACTACGCAGATGACAAAATCACATAATGTTACATCTTCCGCATCACGGTAGAAAAGCAACAGTGATAGAGGGCGACCTCATGTCATGAGTACTGCTGTGTGTGCAATCCAGTGTGCCTCAATCATCATGTAAGTTGCTCGGAGCCATGGCGGAAGTTTACAACAGTCTGAACAACTACGGTTGGGATGACAAAAATCCATGTACCATACAGTCTAATGTATTTCAACAGCACTTTTTCATTAATGTGTGTGTGCTACCGGTGTCATCAGTAGTCGTCTGGTTGGTCCGTACCTTCTTCCGAACCCTCTAACGGGTCTCAGATATTTGACCTTCCTGCAAGATATATTGACGCAATTCTTGGATCATGTGCCGTTGCACATTCTGCAGTACATATGCTTTCAACACGATGTTGCACCAGCATACTTTTTCAGGAACGTCCGAGAAAATCTCAATCACATATAAGGGGACAAATGAATCGCTGTGAAATAACACAACCAACTATGATTGCTGAATCTTAACCTCTCTTCACGTTTTCGTATGAGGCCCACGTGAAGTCTTGTTTATGAGACTATTGTCGTGTCGGAGCAAGAGCTGGTTGCACGAGTTCTGGTAGCAGCAGACACGATTCAGCACACATCATATGATTTTGAGCATATGTATGCAAATATTCTTCGAAGGTATACTGTCAGCTATGAACTTCAGGGGCCACACATCGAGCAGGTCTTGTAGTGACGCAAGTAAAGTGGGAGATATGTAATTCATAGCTCTGGTCATCTGTGTTGTACAAAAACGCAATAGCAAGAGATGTAACATTATGTGGACTTTTTACCTGTTTAGTACCAAAACAGTACGTTTCCGGACATAATGTTCTTATCAAAACTTGACCTACTATCTCCCCTTCACAACTTCTCGAACTGTGTAATAGGAATTTTTAATCATCCTGTATATGAAATACTCTTTCTGCAACACCTTCTTAGTATCTTATAATGGAAATAAATGTCGTGATGACATTGATGGATGAATATTAGATGTAATTTAAATCGTGTTTGAGTCTTGATTACAATGTAGTTGAAAAGACGTTAATTTAGTGAACAGACAAACTGGTTCGGTTGTGACTAGCAATAAAAGTTGCTGGACTCCGAAGTATCTCTTAGTGTGACAGACATGAATGGAAAGAGAACTTCTATGCAAAGTACGAGTTTGCTCTTTGAGTGAGACAGAACGTTGTAACGGAAATCTAAGATAAATATAGATTCAACTCACTCCCAAACTAGATAAATATCAGCATGGAGAATTCTGAAGATAGAATCCATTGAAATAGAAGGAGGAATTCTATGGATGAAATATAGAGGAAACTCAGGAAATTGATACAATGAACATGAAAAGAAGTAAAATGCAGACGGAATGAAAAAGAAGAGGGGAAGATGAAAGATCAGTTGAATTTGTGCATATTGAAAAAACAATTACAAGTGAACTTATACTTTAATGTGGGATCCGAATTACATGCTCCCACCAGAGATTGAATAACGACTACAAGCTCTTGATTAAAAATAATTAAGTCATGGTTAAAAGCATTTGTAAATATATCACTGTAAGTTACCGAAAATAGTCAATGTGACTTTCAATGCAATAGATCAACGTTAAGCCAAATTTGCTAATCTGGTAGACATTAGAGAAGAGAGAGGAAATATGGCGATACAGTTTGCCAACTACTTTGCCAACTACTCATAAATTTAAAGAATGTGTATGATTACAAGAAAGAGAAAGTCAACCAGGATAATTGATATTATTTCCTCTTTAAAAAAATACATAAAGTATAGAGGTTTAGCAATAGAGAGATCATTTCTGATGAGATGTTCTCATGTTCGATCCCAGGTGATGCAAGCTGAACAATATTATAGTCTCTGTCTTATCAAAATTCTCCGTTTCCTTTTGCTTTATATTCAATTAATTATTTTACTAACGTTCATATGCATTTGTTATATTTTATTTATTCTAATGGTATGCATATAATTATTGTACGTTGAACTATAGATACTCGTGTACCGTTATCTTATTTTCATGTAAGAAATGCGTGGAAAACAACGTTGAGCATTGGTATCAAGGAAGTCTTAGGAGACACCTAGTTAAAAGAATGTAAATTTATTACAAAAGAATCTCACACCTTTATGGCTAACACAATGACGAGGGGTGTATGTTGAAGACACGGGACATCACATGATTCGGGATCTTCTTTACAAAGCACCATATAATCTTCCTTCTAAAAATTTCCACTCCTAAAGTCTAAGATCTTCCTCTCACCTTATTCATATAACTTGTACAAGATACTCAACAGCTACATTGTGAATGTTTTTGCATAAATGACAGTGCACGTTCAAATGAAAGAGAAATGAAGAGCGGGAAAGGATACTAAAACACGGTGATGATTTCTTACTTAATCAAGGCATGACGTAATGTAAAGAAATGCTTTCCAGTCAAGTTGTTTAAGACAGAAATACCTCGACAAGCTTGCTGAATACACATTATGGCAAAACATGCAACAATGAACATATACTGTATCTATGCACCGCTATATTATTATGTGATTTCCTAACGGCATAATAACTACCGGTATCTGTACGGACATTTTATTAGAGATTTATATAGGGAAATGATTGATAAAAATATTGTGCATTTTTGTTATTTTGAAATATATGGATCTATATGTATTGAATGATGATATCTCAATAGAGAAAGCTGAAGTTAGGCGCTATCAATTTGGAAATTTATGTAATGTAAACAGTAAATTGCAAATTGTATTTAGCTATTCGAGAGTACTATTTTCAGCAAACATATAATTATCATGGAAATTATTAGCAAATACTAAAAAAGATTTTAAAAATATTTTCATTGAAATTACATGCTTCAGAAAATATTCAGGGATCAAATCAGAGATCCAATAGAAAGAAAGCACTTTGTCGCTTCATAATGTTGAATTTTGATGAATATTCAGGACAGGCCATATTTGAGGCGTTGGGTGGCAAAGTGGAGTCACTCAGTTTTGAGATATTGTGAGATATTGAGACTTTTATTAGAATAGATATGGAAAAAGCGAACAAAATCGGTTCTTTGTGCTGCCATCTTTTGGCCTATGGCGTGATCTTTTACCTCTGAGATACGCAACTGTGCCGTCCAACAGTTCATGGTTTCAAGTTCATGGAAATGACTTAATCTCATTTTTTAAAAAATAAGAATGAGTTACGCCACAGTCTCATTAAAAAAAAAAGAATTAGTTACGCCGCTTTGTCATCCAACGCCTCATTTCACATTAGGCATGCTAACAAAATATTCATTCTCATGCACTTCATTAGACCATGTCATTTATCAATGCATTTAGATGTTTGATTTTGAGACTTTCAAATCCTTTTCTTTTAGTCCAGAAGAATGTTTTCTATCATCAAAACTAAGAGACAACACTTCGTTTAGTACAACATTTACTCCATGGTAAACGCTTGTTTAATAACAGTTAATTGAAATGTATCTTAGCTAATATTGATTATAGGCCTATATTTGTGAAACTTGAACAACTTTATAACTTATACTTGTTAGACATATTGGTGTTGTGATTCTTTCATTGGTTTGTTAGGTTGAAGTTTAACGTTCTTTTCAACTCGAAGTTATATGAGAGGTGTGGATTCCACCTAAGTTTAATGTGGAATCCGAACCACATGAGCTCTAACAGGAAATTGTAATAGTGTCTCCCGTTCCAAAGGTTCGTATGATAATCATAAAGCTACGAAGAATTCGTTTTCCTTTCGTGTTTCTTGTTAATGGGATATGTATATGTAGACGTTAAAAATCGCTCAAGGAAGATTTAGGATTTAGGAATTAGATTTCTGGGCTTTCAGCATCTATAGCCATGTTAGCCCGTCACGTATGAGGGATGACATCCCTCGGCAATCTCACTATCCGAGGAAAGGGAAGGAAGAAATGATTGGGGAAGGAAGGAAGCGGACTGGGACCTATATGTTAGGTACCATCTCAGGCATTTGCCTGGTGTGAATGAAGAAAACACATGAAAACCTCACTTAGGATGGCTGGTCTGAAAAAGCTTGTACACTTTCTCGACCGAGTGTCTACACCAGGAATCGAACCCGGGACCTCTCGCACCAAAGACAAGAGCGTTTGCAACTACACTACGCAAGGCCAGAAGACACGAGGAAGAAATTATTCCTTTGTTAGACAGTGAATCAATAAACCATGAACATTTTTGTATGCATTAATATCAAGCATTGAGGAAATTGAAGTTTATTTTGTTGACCTTATACTTTATTGACCCCAACTTCTCAACGAGGCATTGAATTCTCTGTACAAGGCTTTAATTCCTTTAGAGTCGTCATACCAAATTTATTCCTTTGTTTAAGTGTCATTTAGTACGAAGACTGACACAGACATCAAAGAACAACATACTTTAAAAGACATAAACAAATCAACTTGAAAATATGCTTCTCAAGGACACCTTGCTGTGGTTGTTTGTGCATACATATTTTCTTTTCCATTATAGAAAGCATTTTTTTTCTTACGCTTAAATATTTAATAATGCTTTCTAGATATTTATATAAACTCCTGTTTAAAAATGAAACGATTCTTTTAAGAGACACCGTTGTGTATTTTATTTGTTCGTAGCGTTCAATTCACTGTTTTCTTTTCTCAGGGGTATCTTAACACATCAAGCTCTCAATCCTTACAAACTACAAGAAACACTGAGGTACTTTTGTATTAACATATTCTTAGTATGAGAATGTTAGCAATAAAACTAAAGAAGCGTTCATCGGGGTCAAATAACGATTAATAAGAAATATATTATGCAAAGACCCAAACAATTTTTCTTTTTTTTTTCTTTTGGATAATACCTAGATATATTAATGCAAGTAAGCCACAAATAATTGGCTGGCTCGGAGGAAGACATAGGTAAGCGCTACTTCGGTGAAATTGAGTTATTAGATGGAACGGGTTGGATCGGACCACAAAAAAGTATTAGGTTGTTTCAAAAACATATCTGCAAATAGCAGAAGAAGCTTGTTTGGTAATACATTTGTCATTACATTGCATTGCATGGAAATGTTTAACTTTCCTTTTCAGTCTATTCAGAAGTTAGAAAATATGACATACCATTCTTTCCCCGAGCCACTTAATTATAGAAATATTTGCGGATATTCATTTATTTTTGAAAATCATTAACTCTCAAGCATTTAGCTACTTCCTCAGTCACAATAGTTATTGTTCTATAACTTAAGCTGTGACTGAGGAAATCACTGAGACCTCGATTGCTAATGAGTTTTAAACACGGTTGAATTCCTCCGATTACTTCCATAACTTCATTCGCCAAGAAAACGCCAATTTCTTCATTAAACCTTATATAACTTTTCGTGAATGAAACGGTATGTATTGTCTAACACGCTCATTCTGCTTTATTAATATATTTTGAATTTGATCAAAAAATGGAGTTTTCGAAATATCAGAACTATGTTGCTTATAATATTATTGATGTTGTTACTAATAACATAAATATTATTATATTTTCGAAATCATATCTCGAGAATGACTAAATTGAGTTGCCGAGAAAATAAATGGTTCGGTTTCTTCAAATCGCGATAGTGGGTTCAATTTCAGTAACCTTCTTACTATACAGGTCATAAGGCCTAATCTAAGCAAACAACTGAACAAACAATGGTGAAATTGCTCGGAGCATAAATAAACTTATAAAAATAATTTGAAAAGCGGACAAAACTTCTGGACAGGGCCGCCCTTAGGCCGATTGGACCAATTGCTCTCAATCGGGCCCCGCGCCTAACGGTGCCCCGCGCTAGTGCTCTCTATTGTACTGTCCAGTCTAATCTACTCTCCAGTGCCATTTTAACAGCATATTAAGCCCCAGAGCAAGCTAGTGTGTTGTGGTTCCTATGGCTAAATTTTGCTCTTAATACATGTAATTAATACATGTTATTCTGCTCGCGCGACCCCGACCAAGTGCCTATGGTACCGATCGCTCCGCTACTCTCGGTTCTCAAGTACACACAACAGCCTATTGCAATATAGGTACATCCATGGACTCCACAAAGTTTCCGGGCATAAATAAATATTTTCTGAATTTAATGCTGCAATAGTTTATTTATTTTTTACGTTTACAACTTCTGTTTTAATAATATATATTATGTCCAGGGAGTATTCTCCACACCTCAACACCCCAATTACTCCCCCAAATATCCTTACCTATACCTCTGAGCGTAAAAATATGGTATTCTTTGAGTTTGTGTAAAAATGTATATCATTATTTTGGGTGCACTCCCTCTTTTATTTTGAACTCTCCACTAAGTGAAAGTTCCTGGCGTTCTTACTGATTATGTCTGTGATACTATCTTAAATACCCAGATGGTATCAAATTAATCGGCCTCAGTGCGACTTCTTTACATATCGTTTCTCTTATTATAACTACATTAAAAATACAAAAACAGTGGACAAACTATGCCCTCTCCTGTGAAAAATTCCGTGGACTTTTTTTTAAAATCAAGTCAGGAAAATGGAATGCATAGTAGTGCGTATTGAGTAGGTGACTACTTATGAAGATTTGTCTTCTGACACAGCTAATCAAATGGAAAATATGTCGTCCATCTTCCATCAGTTCCTTAAAGTTTGTGATCGTCTCATCATTATTTCATTTTGTCTGCAGTCGATAACGATTGCAAGCTGATTATGCCTTTCATGCTACCTACGATGTTCTCACTAGCGTACATTAGGTTTTCCTGACTTGAATTCTTTTCGAAAAGATACAGCTGTTTATAAATCTTTGAACCTACGAATTCATATCAATGAGCATTTCATTGTGTTACAAATATAAACTTATGGAAATAGACTTCACCATTGTATTTCTCGTAAAATTCTAGCCTAATTTGATATTTTACATGACCCTTTCCTATTTGAAAAAGTCAAGCGAGATACAAGATGGCCAACTTCAAGATGGTGGCCATGATAAGAATACCCTCAAATAGATGTCTACTTTCTCCCGGTGTCGGTTAGTGTGTTCTTGTTTTTCATCCCTTCACCCGTTTTACAAATAAAATGAAATTTTCAAATTTAAAACACATTGTTATGGCTTATTCTGATCAACCAGGATTTTGACCACTGCGGCCGCCTTTATGGAATGAAGCACTTTAAACTTTGCTTAGGTTTGTTTCTTGATATTCCACACTTCTCTGCCAAGTTTGGTCAAGAAATTAGATTTCGACATCAATATGTTTACTTGTAAGAGAAGAGAACTATGAAATACTGAAACAAAACCTTCTTGAAAGATTGCGAGGCGCATCATTCACTATCTACATTTCCATTTGAGTTATTTCTCTGAAAAATTAGCAGCTAAAAGCAATGAACAGGGTGAGCGTTTTACCAGAATATTCTGTAGATGGAAAAACGTTATAAAGAGAAACGGGTATGTCTACTAGACCAGTAGGGAGGGAGAGCGTAGAGTAATATATATTGATTCTTCAGACTTTGGTGAAAAAATAGTTGTAAACCTGGGCCCTGCAAAAGGCCCCAATCGGGCCCCGCACCGCCCAAGGCCGACCCTGCTTCTGGAAGAAATTTTTGTAATAGAAACTTTATGTCTTCGATACAAGATCTTGAATCTGATTTAAGTCTAATAATGATATCTTGCAGGCTGCATTTATTCCATCTTCAAAATATTTGTCAAATTTTATATCCATATTTAGAAATTAAATATCAGCTGAAAGCAGGAAATTATTGTTATTATTCAGTTCAAAATCTTTTGCCATCGCGAGGAATTTGAAGCTTAAAATATATAAAACGATAATCATGCCCTTCTGTGGTGCATGGTTGCGAAGCATGGTCACTTATTCTGATGAAAGATTGCAGACGGCAAATATTTCAGACTAAATTCCTGAGGCGAATATTCAGACCCAAGAGGACCGGGAATAGAGAATGGCGGGAACTTCATAACAAAGAACTGCTAAATTTGTACCGTTTACCAAACATTGTAAGGGTCATCAAGTATAGGACGCTCAAGTGAGTAAATCATGTAGCCAAATAGAAAAAATTAGGAACGCTTTCAAAGTTTTGACTGGAAATCCAATCGGAAAACGACCATTAGGAAGACCTAGGTGCAGATGGGAAGACAATACTAAGATGTGTCTCGCAGAACTAGAAATATAAAGTAGAAACTGAGTCCAGATGGATAAACACAGAAGTCAATGGAGAGCTTTTGTGAATGCGGCATTGAACATTCCATAGGCTACAAGTTAGTTACATCTATATTCATGGTAAATTATATACTGTACATACCTACATTACATTACATACTCACACTGTCGTAACCTGTACTCTTGAGTTAGTATTTCTTTGTTTTTTTTTTTAAGTTTTTAATATGATAATAAAAGCAAACTGATGACGAAGTCACTATTTACTTTGCGTCAGAGAAAACAGTGCGCAAATTGGGATTAGTTTTCAAAAGAACATTTTAAAAAATAGGTTGTAGTTTAATGTTTTACGATTGTGCAATTTAGCTGTAGGAGATGGATAATATAGAATGATTAAGGAAGTAATTGGTTATGGAATTATTTGTGAAATAATAATGTGGAAGGAAACGGATGACTTCGAAGACAACCTATGGACACGATGTTGAATTATGAGTATACGTATTAACTCATTCCGTAGAATGAAAAGGGGGATAGGGATGCGTTCGAGTCGAGTCGAGACAGAATTTTCCTGACAAAATTCGAGTCGAGACACAGCTCTTCCAATAGAAAAATATATATTTTTCGAGTCGAGACATCACTTTTACAGCACATTTTCGAGACGAGACAGTCTTAAATCTTGTCTCGTGCGCATCCCTAAAGGGGGACATTTTCTATATTGTTCATTATACTGTATTTCATTTATGCGTTTTTGTAAGTGGCTTAGGAAAGAACACTGTCAATACGGAACAACTCTCATCTAAAAAAAAAAAAATGTTATTTTCAATACATGTTTTTTTTTTAAATCCGTTTTTGTGTCAGTTCTAATTTCTCCTTTCTTCTTCTTCTTTGTAGTCGATTTCTTTCAGCACAGCTATAAATTTGTCCTAGATCTGTATATTGTGATGGTAGCTATTTATACTTTGATTAAACATTTTGGTGATGAATCACAAAAATGAGAAAATAGTTTGTAGCAGATTAATTCCTCTAATTGAATCTTCAACGGTCTAAGCGTAAGATATTATTAGAATCATGCAAGTCTGCCTTATAAGATTGTAGTATTAATACCTCCGTTACTCCACACGATAACTCTTGAACGAAAGCGAGTTTCTAAACTGAAATATTTCAGTTTAACGTCCCACAATTATGCTAAACGAGACGATGATGGAAGAATTGGTGGAATGAGAGTGTGGGAGGAAACAGGAGTACCCCGAGAAAACCCACAGTCACGTTGGTGTCCACAACAAACTTACTTGGCTAAGGGTCGGACCAGGGACTCCACGCATCAGAGGTAAGCGCTCTACTACTGACCTACCGTCCTTTGAAAGTGTGTTTTTAAATTCTGATTCTTGCAATATAGAGCCAGAGCGATTATCTCGGTCCTGTTCATTAATAGACATGTTCAATCCGTTAACATATTCACCGGTAACGGTGGCTATCCATTGAGGTTAAAAATTTAGAGGTTAACAGATCTTTTTGGTTAATCCTCAAGAAACATTGACGAGATTAAAACCTGATATACTTGGTGTATGAGAGGGTATATTAAGCCTAGATTATTATTGTAGTTTAAATTGCTGCTAAACAGGTGCATTTCTCAAAAATGAAAAGATTTTGGGTGGAGTTAACTTAACCTCAAAAATATTGGTGAAGTTAAAATCTCACGTATTTGGAGTATGTAGTCCTACGTACTTGCAGTGTACGAAGGTATATAAAGCCTAGAATATTATTGTTTGGCTTGTATATATATAGTTCATACGGACCTGTGCTCAAAAGTGGATAGTTTCGGAGTTATAGTGTGCCGAAAACGTGAAACAAGTGAACTTTAAAATTTCATAGCTCTACTTGTATGAAACCTATCGTAATCAAGACAGCACCGAGGAACTGGTTTGTGAGCTATCCAAATATCCATGTTTAAGAATACTCCAGTACCCAATTTTACACCAATTTTTAGAGAGGTAGGCGGAGAGTGATCAAGTACTCCGAAATAATTTCTCTAAAAATGATTGTGCAAGTAGGGAAAGCTCTGAAAGATGGATATTTAGATGAATATATATATATATATATATATATATGTGTGTGTGTGTGTGTGTGTGTGTGTGTGTGTGGGTGTGTGTATTAATTAAACCTTAGAATATATTGGTGATATTAAAATGTTGAGTTGAACTTAGTTTAGCGTCCCTTTTAGCAGCGAGGCTATATGAGACGTGGACCTACTGATTAACGTGGAATCCGAACCACATGAGCTCCCGCCGGGAATCGAACCCGGGTCTCCCACGTGAAAGGCGCGTACGCTAACCGCTTAGCCACGGAGGAGCTCTGATATTAAAATGTCATACTTGGGGACGAGAGGATGTGTAGAGCCAAGAGGAGTGAGTATTAGCCACAAGTGATCTTCCATCTACTGGCATATATTCATTCTAAATGTAAGCTTCACGTAATCCTCTTTACTGTCTTTTCCAAAATTGATTTTCGTATTATGTTTCTCTCAACTTGTAAAGAATTGGAACATTTTTATAAGAATTTTTATTATCTTCTTTTTTACAGTGAGACACACATCAGGTTCTTGACATTTTCTTAGGTCAAGTATATTTCATTTCTCTTCGCAGTTCTTCTGTTCTGCCTTCTTTCCTCTCGCTGCTTCTTTGCTCAATCAAGAGTTGAGCCAGTAACCTTCCATAACAGAAATTGATCTTTCAGTTCCACTCGGCGACGTCGTAGCAGATTGCTGTCCGTTCCACAAAATCGTAACTCACTCCCCACAATGCTTCAAACACAAAACCAACATAAAAAAAAGGAGTAGCAGCAGTTTTTGCCTACAAAGTACACAGCACGCTACCATTACCTTTATAGCACAGTGACCTTGTCTCTTGCCAAAAAGTATTTACGTCATTAAATGCCACATGGGAAGGTCACGGGCGAATAAAGATAGTCGTGATTTACATTTTGACAATTTTTATGTCTTTATTCTTGTGATTTTTTATAACTAAAAGCTTGAAGTTTGCGAATTATCTGCGATGTGAATCTTTTTGAAAGAATGCGGCGGAAATGTTTAACTAAGGCATATAGTTGCTTCTGCACGCAGGCAAGTAATGTATTGATCTGCCAGGTAGAAACAATAGGTTTCTCACATTATGCAGAGTATTGACACGGGTTTCAAAGAAAAAGAGGGAATATTAATTTAAAGCAAGTTTTTAAAAATGAACTCTTTGGTATTGTATACATTACTTTTATGTCAAAATTCACTTTATAGTCACATAACAAAACGTGTTATTGTCTTTCTTTGCTAAAATTGAAAGAAAATTAAACTATAATTTAATTCTCCACTCCTCCCTGCTATACACAAAAAGAACTGAGGAATCTCAATCATTCCAATCTGCAGTTCCGACAGTTTTTGTTTTTCTTAGCACACGTTCTACTAGGCAATACTGTATTGATTTGGATCAAATTTAATGTCCCTTACAGATCCAGGCTATATGGGACGTGGACAAACTTAACGTGAGATCCAATCCACATGTACCCCGCTGGGAATCGAACTCGGGTCTCCCACGTCAAAGGCGCGTGCGCTATCCACACAGCCTCAGGGGAGCTCTCTACTATGTAATATAATGTGACTTCAGGTATGATTTACTGTATACATAGATTGTTTGTCGACGAATGCTTTAGCTGCATAAATAAACAAGAAGCGAATCAATGAAGAATATTATGTAAAGCAGAACTTCAGAATATGTATACTCGTCACCGATCATATGTGAATAACAAGATCGACGTAGGCCTATCTTAACTTTGGGAAAGAGCTTGTTGAATAGATTGGACTAATAAGATATTGAGAAGATAATGCTAAGCAGGATTTTAGAGAGGTGGGTAAGAGGAATTAGACTGGATTGGCTTCGCACAATATAGTGCTTAATAAGAAGCAGTGTTTACAGAGATTATGTGAATGTGTTCTTGAATATCTTGACTATTACTACACTACCATTACAAGATTTAGTGTATGGAATATTTAAAGTGTCACTCAGAAAGTTACTGACACACAATTGGAGAATAACTGAAAGAAACTCGACTACTTCAGATTGTCGTTAACAAGTACATGTATTATGTTTGACAATTAGATCGCGTCGAATAAATCTTTCAGAGTTAATGTGACGACATTAGCGTATATAGTCACTAGTAAAAGTGCATTTCCGCTTACTATGTGTTCTTTTGAAATAGCTTTGAAATAACAAGATATGAATAGATATGATATGATGTTCGGAAGATATGAATAGAAAGTTCATAATTCTTTGCACGTCACCAAACGCAATATTCAAATTACGAATAGTTGTTTCATTCCGAAGTTATTAGGAAAATAAATTTAGAAGAAGGAGAGCACTTTTACTGGTGCGTGCGTGTGAAGACAGTTAAGCCTATAATTTACTCCACGTTTATTTTCAAATTCTCAATAGGAAAATAAAGAAGTATTATTTTTGCTTTGCAGTTATCTAATTCTTATAGTGTCTTTCTGTTGTTGAAGAAGTCGTAACCTACGAACTAGTCCGGGAGAGAGTAAGAAGCATTTTACTTGTTTATGTTTTAACAAACTAGCACATTTAGTTTTATTGAATTACATGCTATATGATAAGAAACAAATTAATATACACTTCACTAAATGAACATAACTTGCACCGTTTCAAAGACAGAACTAAACGTTAATGTCTGCAAATGTGCTTTTTAAACCTAGTGTCCTTCTAAAAATGAGACCTAAACAACAATCATGCAACCATTAAAGATTTTTTCTCATTGTATCTAATCACTTCGACCAGCTTCCTGACAATTGGCACATGTTTAGTTTCTAATTAATAGAGTTAGATATGTTTTATGTATTATATATCAGAAATCATAAATGAAAATGCATATATTATTGATAATGACTTGGATGGCGAAACCTGAAATATGAGAAGGTAAAGGATTTGAAAACGAAAACTAAACTATAAACTAAATTCTATTCTACTAAGGTATGTTGAAGGTAGTTAGGGAGAATATGTACTTTTACGTTCCACACCACAATATATTCTTATCTTCTTTCCAGTTCATCCATTTAACTGATTAGCTATAGGAGAAAATGTGTGCGTTTCTGACTTTCCAATGAACAGTGTTGATGCAATAGCTATTTCACTGCGAGTCTACGGTTTTCTTCATACTAATAGGGCTAATGGGCCCCAGGGACTTTCTCCGTTGTCCATGGCACCTAATTTTTTGAGCATGACCATATCTTTGTTATGTTTATCGAATGGACTAGGTTTGATTCGGAAGTCCTGATGATACGTTCATGTTAAAAGTGAATGTAATGTATTAGCTTGAAAAATTAAAATACTTATCCCAAATATGACTCAATGAAACTTTCCGTTACTGAAAATTTATTCGAATAGTAAATGTGGTAAATGAATTGTACTTGTTTCTTTGTAATGAGCTTGTTTAAGAAAAAATAAGGAAATAATTGGCCTTGATAGTACGGGAATCTTACGGTGAATGCAACTGTCACGCAACCTTGTTAGTTTCCTTAGTTATTTGCAGAACTTTTGCTTTCCACGGAGTTGGTGATTCTCTTGTTATGTTTATATTCACGCAATAATAGCTACAGTATTTACGGATATTGATCATATACTGTGTCCGGATCTATAGTCAAATTATATAAGAGTTTGTGAAGCTTTTCTGACTAAATGGATCAATCAATGTACTATTTCCCAGTCATTAACAAAAGATTGGAATAAAGATTGCGTGACAAATGGTAATAGGTTTGATGGAGCTCAGAAAAGTAAGTGTTCTTTTATAACACGTACACAAGTTTCATAAAATATACATGTGTTGCTATTTTTGTTCCTATCATCATTGACTAAGGAGGTCATTGTCCACGCAACTGTTCTTTTCCCAGATGACATGAATAAGTAAAACATTCACTTAGACGGTATTCGTGAATCAAATGCATTTAAAAAACGAAGCAGAAATTTGTAAATTTAATTTTACTTATCATATATCACCTGTTCATAGAAGCAAACAAATTTGTAAAATCAATCTTATTAGATACGTATCATTTATTTAAACAAACAATATATTCGATGTTTCAACTGAAAATTATCAATCTTGATCATGTAGTGAAATGAGGTTTCTGAAGATCGAGGGGAGAACAACAGGGTTGCTGTTTTACTGTTTGCAACCGTAGAATATACCTAGGTATAACAAAGAAATGGAAGAATAAAGTTTTTTTCTATTCGCATTCAATTCATAAATAAAGTAGCTTATGATAGTATGAAGTGTTCCCTGTTGAATTTCTCAGTCTATGTTAGATTGTGGCAAACATTGCATAAGTAGGTTGATTACATTGAATAAATGTACAGCTTTTTTCTATTCCAAGCTTTCATTGAGTAACCTGTTAAATTACCCTATTTATATAGAGCTCCCTGATACTAATATGCTTATCGTACACACCTTTGGTATTAGAGGTCCAGGTTCGATTTCCGGTGGAGCTAATATGGTTTAAGGTGTCACGTTAAGCTGGAGATTCACGTCTCATATAACCTCATTGTTAAAATGGATGCTAAACTCCGATCCATCCAACCAACCAAGCTTGTTTATAGATGCAAGTAGAACATTTCTAAAACAAAGTGCTAAGCCATATTGAAATCCAATAAATACGCAAGAAATATAAAATGTTATTTATAATTATGCAATTCAAACTTCAGCAAATGTACAGTCGTGTTTAAGATATGAGCACCTACTCCTCTTTCGTATGCTACATATGACCTTATTTCTACATAGAATTTTGTGGCAAATACTGTATACACTGGGTGTATATTTTTTGTCTGTTTGCAGTCCGCGTTTGCTCAAAACGATGTAGCAAAATATGCACCAACGGTGCGAGTACAAATATCTATGCAGATAAATATTCAAAAACGGTGCAGATCAGTGGCGGCGATTGGACGTTAAAAGTGGGGGGAGGGGCAAGATATGATCTGAATATTTGTATATCAATGTTAGTTTTCCTGGTTGTTTCTAACACGTTGTTCGACGAAAGGTTGTATAACTAATAGGACTATCTTTTTCAGTTAAAATACCGTATATCGTGTTTCATATTTAATTAAGTAAATTGACAAGAGCAACGCACATTAGGTACTTACCCTTGATTCCTTGCTCGTGAACATCTTAAAATTCTGTCTGGAAAATTGTGTGATCAGATTATTTAATAACATATTTGCAAAACAAATAAATAGAAAGGATATTATTAATCATACTAATGAATAATGAGGCTCGTTTTGTAGAAGTTATATTGAAACTGGGGGTTAATAAACAACTTACATTTCTAATTCCACACTTGCCATTAAATGTATGTTATTACTCTTAGAAAATGAAAGACAGTAAATAATACAAACATATGCTACGACGCAATTGTAATATTAATTCCTTTGAATTGCAATTCCTGTAGCTGTCTTAACTCCATGAGAAGACAAATAACCAATACCCACTTACGCAACGACAAATATTATATGCTAACATTTTTTTCTATGAATCAGTAATATATGTAAAAACTTTACATTTCCAAATGAAACTATATACATTAACCATTTTAAATTATGTCTTTTTAAAGATAAATTATTGAATTTCAGTCAATCAACTGCATCATCATCCTTATTTATCCTAGGATCATGGTGAGTACCTCATTCTCTTCAGAATAGAACAAACTTTCAAACGGTTCCATTTACGTTGTCTTATCATGTCCCTAAGGTGGGAAATTTTGAGGGAAATCTGGATTATTTTCTGATTTTTTCAAACGTTGATCCCCTCTGGGCTCCCTATGTTAACGCACAGATCTCAAAATCAACTGAAAAATATGAAGGGGTGTACTAAATGTGTATAAAAAAATTCAAGCTTCTATCCTGAAAACTAAGTGCGAGAAAATGTTTACGAATGAGCTAAGAACATTCTCACAATGCCCCAGATGCCCCAGATGCTCCAACTGCCCCCTCTTGCCCCCCTAATCGCCGCCCATGGTGCAGATAATATATATGGAATAATTTTCGATGCAAAATATTCAGAATGCTATTATCACATTCTATTACCATCAGTACTGTCACAAAATAATCAATAAACGAGCACAATGTGGTGAGAGATATTGTAATATCTGAATAACATGTCATATTGTAATACAATGCGAACAGGAAACCCCAATTATTGCTCAAAATTGCCACCTTTTGCACACACGGAAATTTTAAGTTTTTGTTACCACGCAGCAATTGCATTGCACATTGTTTCTAAAGGAAAATCCGCTAATGGCTGTATAAGAGTGCTCTTCAAACTGTGAATGTCCTTGTGTCGCTTCTTTTAGACCATCTCCTGCAGTACAGCACATTTGGTAAATCAGAGAACTGAGATCTAGATTACCATAAGGCCAATAAGGAAGGTGACACACCCCTAGTATCTTAGAGGGTGGTATACAAAAATAATCGAAAATAGCCTATATTGGTGTCAAATCCATAATTCCCAGGATCTCTGAGATAAACCGTAACACTCTCGACACTATTTAAGTCTCAGTTCAGCACCCATCGGCAAGGAAGGAGTAGTGAGAGTGGGTGAAAAATAAAATGTTCAAAATGTTCGAGTTAGTGCCGAATTCGGAGCTTTTGAGGTTGCTAAACTTATTCGAGACGGTCTCTATGGCATTTAAGCACATGTTTAGTTAAAAATAGATATAACAGCTGGCCTGGAAATTGACAGACCAACGCCAAAGACGTTGCTTTTCATTATTTATTAGGCAAATTTAGGCTAGAAGAGGCATATCAGTTGTTCCTAGGAGTTGCTCTTCATTATTTATTTAACTCATTTCTTTGTATTCAAATTGCATAAATCTTATTCTTTCCGTACATGTCATCTAGCCTGAGAATGGAAGTGGATGGCAATGCCGAAGACATTTCCTTTCGTTATTTACATTTACACCCAAGTTTAGGCGAGGAGATTCATATCAGTATGTTGCATATATATTATTTTCCCCGTGCGAAGAACGGACATTTCAGCTAGTGAGAATACAGAAGCTTGTCTATAGATAAAAGTGTGTCCAAGCAATTAGGTAATTAGGTTCTTTGGTGGAAATTAGAATATATTTTTTAAAAATTGTTAACTCGTACAAAAGAAAGTCTTTTTAAAAGAAAGACGGAGTTTCGAAAATTATTGCTATTTCTGGTTACTTATTATCTTTTCTTGGAGGTAATTAAGAGCCTCTTTTATCTTCCAACAACCTAAATAATAATAAAAAAAAACTACCATGAATTTTATCCAGATATAAACAAAATAATTATTTGATGTTTTTATAGATAAAATTTTAAAAATAAGCTTTTAGTTTTGGAAACACAGGAAACAAGACACATTGGAATACGTCAGATATAGTCAAATCTAATTATATTTAATCACAATTACTCACAATCCTGATAGCTGTACGCAAAATCATTAAAATCGTGAAATAACACAATGCACTGTACCTACCGTGCGGTGCCATTTGTTTCGTTCATAATATACAATATATCTTAGACTATTTTATTTGCATTATAAACGAAAGAGCAACCCACGCTTAAATTCTGATTTTAGGGCAGGACTTGTAGTATCGATTGCTGTTTTTCCTTTACGTGGTATGTACGTAAATCAATTGCGTGCTACCGACGCCTCGCGTCTAGCGCTGAAATCCTCTTATATCGTTTTTCCAGCTAGTAAATTTACGTGTGTGCTACTTTACAATAAAGTGACGTAAACTACCTACCTGCAGTATTAATTAGGAAAAAAAATCTTTCAGTTTTGTAATCAAGCAAACATTACTAGTACAAAACATTTTACTCACTATATTCTTCCGCAAGTATTAATGATTAGTATTAACTATGAAACTACTTACAGTATTTGATAAAATGAAAGGGAATCGAACTTTCAGTTCTACCTCTCACTGTTATGCCTTTTAGGCTGAAGAAGTCGGGTGATTAATGAAAATAAATTATGAAAGAATTGGTAAAATGAGAATATGAGAGGAAAGGGAGAACCTCAAGAAAATTCACGAACACAATATTATTCACAACAAACTCATATGCCCTGAGATCGAACCAGGGTTCCCTCGCACCAGAGGGGAGATCTATACCACTGAATCACCGTGCTTCCTAAATTTTAAGTGTGATAATCAAAATTGGCGAGTAAAATAAAATATCATGTTAATGTTAGTTTTCAAACTTTACATCTTTAAGACTTCATTGGCTCCTTTTGGGTATATTATCATATTTCACTAATAGTTATTCATATTGATAATGAAAATGAGCTCTGTCCTTTAATCAAACATAGGTGACAAAGAACGACATACAAATTATGTTGAAGTACTTTCACGGGAAAATATAGGAAAGGAAATCCAAAGACAAATTAACATAGTTGTTACAAGTGTCGTTGAAGGGGAGGGGGATAAATCGTCAGAATTGGAAAATATTTTAATATTTTGGTCTAAATCACATTCAGCAGAAGTCTAGTTTAAAAGATTAAAAAGTTTTATATGCCATTTCGAAAATTAATAGGAGGGTAAAACTTTCTCTTGTTATTCTTCTAAATGCTCTTAAATCTTGGTCCCTACGACCTTTGCATGGCGCAAATTTACATCTAATTCTTGGTTCTAGTTTGAAGAGGATTGATGAACTATATGTAAACAGTCATGCTTTCTATTGTTATACTTTTTTTTTTTTACACATCTTAAGGCCAACAATTTTCTATAATTAATTATGGTAGAAACATAAATCTACCACATAGCCTTAATTGAAGAATATATAAGATTTTAATTTGAGCATATACGTAACTGCATATTTGTATAATACGCAAATCAACTGAGACAATTTATAATATTCTGTTCTTAAGTCACTGGGATTAATATTGTTCTTTTAAATTCAATCACGGACGCTTGGATATAATTATTCCCTAGGGCAGCTAAATTGTGTTTGTATTTTCCATCTCTTTCATAAGTACATATATTTTAATAGAATGTGCTCTTTATTATTGCTTTGGAGGTTTACATCTCAGACATCTTCGGAACAAGGTACACAGAATATGGCTTTCCATCAGGGATGTCCATCCCCTTATGGTCCATGGTGCATCTTCAAAATTACTCTGGCATTTTCCCCTCGAAAGTAATATCTGCTTTAGTTCTGACGCCTAATATCTTCCCCATTGTATATGGCAAGAAAAGATAATTAGCTGGTGCCATACTGAAAGATGTCAAATTCATAACGATATTAAATTAGTGAATATATGAATTCAGTGAATACTGAATTATATATGATAATTGCCCAATAAATGTGTAGAAATATAGATTGTCGTTGTTGGTGAACAGTAGTACTTGTGACGTGACTTTAAGGTCGTATTTACGAAGAATAAGTAGATTTCAAGCTAGAGGACAGTTTAGCACAAGTAATGTTTGGTAAACTATATCATGAACTTCAAGGTTAGTTATTCTTGTATAAATTACAATAGAATTTTTAAAATAGAAAATTCGTGCGTGGTTTTAAAACAGAATTTTAGTTATTAATTAGTTGAAATGTTGTAACTATTTCTTTCTCGGTGTCCTGCTGTCTTAATCAGTTTCTTTGCGTCAAAGAGCCATTCTTTGGACAACCCTACTTTCCATTACGTCTTTAAAATTTTTACATTTACTTGCTCTATCATTGCATTTTCTTCTTGTTTCACAAATGGAATATCTTAGTTTTTTCATTAGGTTTCTTGTCACATCATAGTAACTAACCTGATGTATAATTAAGCACTGTAATTTTTACTTCAATTGCTGAAAAAGGATTCATATTTATTATATCAAATTAAGACTAATTCAATTTGTCATTTATCGATATTGATTAAATAATGGTAAGTTTCAGTTTATTTTTTAATTCTTCATTGGTGCGAAAAGATGCATGATAATTACACATATTATGAGTAATATATTAGTAATTTTAGTTGACAGTTACCAACGATAAACAACGACGTAAGTACCAGCTCATTAAAACTGAATCAATTTCAGTTATAAAACAGATAACTAAACTGCCTAATCTACTAACATTCTACACCGAAAGACTTTTTTTGTTTATGCGCGTGTGTGTTTATCCGTATGTCTGTATGTGCGAGTGTCTGTGAGTATGATAACGACTTGTAATTTTCATGCAGCCAGCTTAGTCAGAAAGCATGCGGACGAATTCAAATATTTATATTACATTCTAGTCTTGTTCGAAAACAGAAGTGTAGGGGCACTTTGGGGGAGGGGAAACATATCGAGTAGTTGACAATGGGAACAGAGCCAAACAAGAGGATTGCATATATCCGTTTAGAGAATGATATAGATTTATAGATTGTATAAACATGGTACGGAATACAAAATCAAATCCACCAATTAATATCAAGAGTTAAATGTTAAAGAGCTTTCCATCAAAACTAATACAAGTAATTACAGTATGAATTCCATAGACGATTTTAGATAATTTCTGAAGGTCACATTTATTGTTAACTTGAGAGACAAAAGCCTTGGCGAGACCAAATTGAAATTCTGAATCTTTCAAGTGCTGACTGGAAAATAACTGGAAAATATACTCGTCTGTGGCGCGTGGTCCCGCGTTTAATACTCGGTGGAGGTCATAGTCTACAAAAGTTTACGGGGCATATGCATATGAGCTCCAATACTTAGCTGCAAAAAGAAAAAAGAAAAGATATTCTCAACTAACGGATTTTTTCATCATATTTACTGGCTTTTTGACCTTTGCGTCCTTATGCAATGCCGAGCTCATGAAGAACGGAATATGCTATTAACGTGGGCCCCAAACCATGATCGGGACTTGAATCCCGCGCAGTTGGTGGGAGCACAGACCATCACGCAAGAACAACTCTCATAGTATAGACCATATCTCTCTATATTTTCTCACATCCAAGAAAACTCAATACAGAATCACACCACTGGTCACGGTTTCAAATTTACTAAGCGTCTTAGCCATTTACAGCATCCAATCTTCACTATTAGAACTTTAAATGAATTTATCTATGCTCTATAATTATACATAAATAATCTTTTCGCATAGAAAGAAGTCACCTAGAGCCACCAAATTTTGCACACAGGTAGATCTTTACCACGCACATGAAGCTATTTTTTTTTTTACTCGAGAGGGCCTTCAGGGGTCAAAATCAACTGCAAACGAAAAGTGAGAATCGAATAACTTATCCTACAATAGGTGGCAACCAAAATATCAACAAAGTAAGATGGGTTGACTATAACTAAGGGATTAAGAACATTTTGTCCATGTAATGGGGCGTTTACACTTGGTCGATTTAGTCGCACGACTAAATCGACTCGCTGCATTTGCCACTAAATCGAAGCAACTAGGCCGAATCAGATCGATGGATGTGTTCAATTATTTCAACCACAGAAAATAGAACGTCTTTCAATTCAGTTGCCAGTCGATTAGTCGCCTTCGATCAACAAGCGATTAAGTTGAAGTCCCGTTTACACGGTCGATTAAGTTGAAAGTGACGTCAATTCAACTGAATCGAACGCAAATCGACTAAGTGTAAACGCCCCATAAAGTAGAAAGATGAAACTCACGTATACCAGAGTTTAAAAAAATATATATGTTAAAGGAGTAAAGGGGTGGGAGGGTAGGAGTGTGTAATATGCAAAAATTATCGATAATGACAGATATTAGTGTTAAATCCATAGATTTCGGAGTCACTGGGTCGCTGAAATGAGTATTGACACTCCCAATGACACTTAAGCTGAAGTTGAGACAAGAACAGGCAGCTGAACCGAGAATAAATAGTCAACGCCGAAGGCGTTGATCGTTGTTACTTATTTACTTATTTATATCACTTATATGGATAAGAGCTATGCCGAAAGCGTTGCTCTTCGATGTCTATTTTCTTCATTAATACTGATAAGTAGAAACCGGATGTTTAGGACCGGATGTGGAAACCTATGCACATATTTTTATGTTATGTAGACCTGTATTCTCACTGAAGTCTTATTTTGAAGAAAATGCATAGAATATGCAACATTAGGAACTGAAGCATTTATTTAGGCAATAAGGAGCGAAATAGGCGAAATAAAATTAGCTTAAATTGATACTTGATTCAGATATTCCCCATAAACCTTATTCTCCCCCCGTGCGTTGAACGGACATTTCACTTAGTTCAAAATAAAATTTATATAAGTTAATGTTACTTCGCGCTAAATACGTTGTTTATGAATGATCAACATTGATACCTTAGGTAAACAAGTGCTTTTGTATTTTTAGTATTCTTCAATGCATTCACAACGTTTTCCTATTATACCTCTCTCGCAGCAGAGATATTACCTGAAACCAATTCCACAGTAGTCAGTTTGTTCACTGCAACAAATGTTTTCGTAAGCCAAAAATGCGAATTAAAATTTCATATAAAAGTATCCTGTGACCAACGTATGCATATGGAGGAAAATGCCGTAAGATTTTTCCCCGTAATATTCAGTACACTTTTTCGTACGAGTAGCTATTCGTTACAAATGTGTTTCCAAGACCAGTCGTACATCCAAATAGAATGACCTCTCATCACATGTTGTGAACGATATCTCAATATAAAGAAATTGTGTAGCATGTCATTGAGTGAAATTGATACTGTGAATTATTTGCTGGTTTCAGAAGAGTTATTGCAACGTTTGCATTACTTCGTGATTGACAATGCACGATTTAATCTGAGTGGGCATCGGATAAACAGTCATAACAGTCAGCGGATAAACAGTCATATACATCAGAGATTTCCGAAGAAATCCTCATGTGATTATCAAAGGATGGCTGTATTATCTAAAGTTATAGTTAGACTCACGGATTGTGCACCCAATATTTTTTGATACATCCGTTACATCTTCAGCGTCTCTGGACACTATTATTGAACAGATTTGTGCAGTACTCACACGTGAAGACCAAGAGTTAATATTCTTTTAAGATGGAATTATATGCTATACATCGAGGACGTCTCTCACCAGGATTTAAGATGTAATCGAGGTAGCTACGCGTTCTTCGACCTTAAGTGATTGTGATTTTTATCTCTGGCTCATTTTAAGAAAGATGTACGCCAGCAATCTGCATCAATAAGTACATATATTTGAATTTCCCTTGCATTATTCCACATTTCTAGTCCATATGACACGAAACGATGGGAACGGGTGTTCTATTGTTTATTTGCTCACGTTTAGCGCCCCTTTTCAATAGCAAGTCTCTGTATGTAACGTAAACCTATTGTTTTTGATGAATCCGAACCACTATATTGTGTTCATTTTTTAAAATGTTCTCTCCCCAAGAATCGAATTCGGGACTACGTGTACCGAGGTCGTGCGCAGTAGCCATTATACCAGCAATGAAATATAGATCTATCTGGCAGGACATTTCTACGAGAACAATTTTAATTATTGGTAACAAAATTTATCTAAATAATCTCACTTTGTTTATTTGTGCAAAGCTCTTGTTTGAATATAATTGCATGTAAACACGGAAATTGCCTGTTAGTATATTGTATCCCTATATTTTTTTAAAAAAAAAAAAAAACTACTTATATAGTTATAGTGTGAGTTTGGATCACATTATTGTGATGTTTACAAATAGTTGCGTCATTTCAGATTTTGTGAGGGATGTGTACAAGATCCTCCACCAACGCAAGAATTTCACGTTTTTATTACAATATTAGTGTACATACAATCGATTAAAAAGTACAGACTTCTCAAACTCAGGGAGAGGCAATTGCCCTCCACACGCCCTTCCCAATGTATACCCTTCCCAAATCATAGTAATCGTCATAATTGCTCAGTATTTCACAGATTTAGAGCAATAACGAAAGAAAATGGTTTCTTTGCACTCACATGCAAGGATCTTTTCCATGACAAATGATGAAGTGCTTTAATGTGGGACGATCCGGTTGGATTCTCACTTGGGACTCGTGAAGTTCGAATCTCCCGTTAAGCTGTAGATTCACGTCTTATATAGCAACTGTACTGAAAGAGTTCGTTAAACTACAAATATAGCAAACTAAAACACACTCGTATTATAACATATTCTGTGGTTTATCTTCAACAACTTGCAATCGCTGTTTTGATAATGTTCTTGTTCTCTCACCACAGCCTCTTTGTTCTTTCAGACTTGTTCATATACATCTATATAATTAAAGTTTTGTTTATGATACATTAAACTGGTCTTTTTCTGCTGAGTTTTTATTTACTATTTCGTTATTTGCATGATGGTTACTGTATTAACTTACTGTTTTTCGGATGACTTATCGGATTGCTCGTAGTAATAAATTTAATTACACACAAAAAAAATTGAATGACAAATTTGGACTTCACTAGAAAACATACGAGTATAGGGCAATGAATGTTTGTCTTTCACTTTGCTTTTATTTTATTTTTTTATTAACAGTGCTTTATAAATATATTTAGCTATCCCTTACGGACCGGTATGCCGCCCTCAATATTTTCCTGAAATAATCTTCCAAAAGCTAAGCTCTATCTAATCTAAACCTAATAAGTAATTCTGACAGCCAAAGTTACTCCTCCCACTGCGTACGAGAAGTGTTGTATTGTATAAAGTATACAATTGTATACAAATATTTGGTTGATAAATTGTTTAAACATTTTAATTAATTTGTTCTCGACTCCTTGCCCCCAAATTTTAATGATTTCGCAGTTGTATAGTATATAAAATCCAAATCAGGATAAAATGACTGTATTTTGTTAAGATCCTGTTCTATATTCTTCAGTTTGTTTCTAAAGTGTTTCAAGTCTTAGCTGTTTACGTTTTAGGTGGATGTCTTGTTCTTTCTGTTTCTGTTTTAATGCACATTCAGTTTTTTCGTTGTAAACATTGACGTTGGTATTATGATGTAAATTCCCAAGTACGTACTGCTGTGTTTGAATAACAGATGATTCTGCGAGTTGTCTGCGTTTTGCGCTGACGCAAGAGAACATGACAAGGTATATTTTGACACTTGCTTATTATTATTCTACATTTTGTGATGACAAGACTGCAAGTAATGAATATCTAATTTAGCATTAACATAAAATATTTTCATAGTTTAAACTTATGTAGCTTGTTTAATTAGGATTTATCTTGAATGCATGTGTGTGTGATAAAATAATACAAATTTCTATAATATTGCAACGTATTTTTGCACAAGGTAGTATGGAAAAACAATTGAAGAGAAACAGTTTGAATTTAGGAGATGAGAACAGAAGTTCAAAGTGCAAAGCAAGCTGCTGTTTATAAATCTGAAAGCGGTTTAAAAGTTTTTTTTTTTTCCATGACAAATTTGGTATGGATGGTGTAGGAAAGTAGAAGTAAATTGGAGAATTGGAGCCCATCAGAAACATGTCTAAATTAACTAGTAAAGAGTTTTAATAGAAGAAGTAGTGAGTGACAAAGGAAATTGTAATTGAAAAATTGTGATGTTGCATCTCACTACCATTATTTACTTTCTCTTTATGAGACATAGTAAAAGGCCTATATAATAAGACGATATTTAATAGAAGATATAATTAAAAATATACCATTTCCAGTTAAATTGCTCTTAGTGTTGAATCTGAATCAAAAATTAACATTGTACTACAAAGCTTAACAAAGAACTCTGAAAAATGGTGAAGAAAAGAAATGTTAAAAGCCAAAAGCAGCGTGATTGAAACAAAGCGATCCATCAACTACAGAAGTTTGAGGGAAAATGTAGAACAGGCGGCTAACTTCCAGCTGCTAAGTAGTATTCCTACTGAAAACATGGTGTATGAAGTGAAATAAAACCAAAGATAGGATCCGTGAATAGGGAAGAAGAAAAGCATATATTATGAAATTTCGAATAAACAACCCCTTCCCGCTGGTCTGGAGGCTAGCGTGCCCCTTTGGTGCATATGGTCTCGGGTTCTGTTCCTTGTGGGAGAGAGAGCATTGAAATTTGAACGCGTAGCACGATGAACGTCTCATATAACCTCCGTGTTGGAAAGGGATGCTAAATTTCAATAAACTAACTCGAAGGTTCTATGCCGCATTCACAGAAGCCACTGACTTCTGTCCTTTGCCAACTGGATCCAGCTTCTACTTTGTATTCCTTTTTCTGCAAGATTCATCTTCATTTTGTACTTCCATCTGCACCTAGGTCCTCCCAATCGCCTTTTTCCTATTGGCTATTCAGCTAAAAGTTTTGTAAGCTTTCTTACTTTCTATGTAACCTGCCCACCTGAGCTTCCTAGACTTAATGACCCTGACAATATTAAGTAAACACTATAAATTATGTAGTTTCTCGTTACGAACTTTCCGCCATTCCGCATTCCCGTTCCTTTTGGATCCGCATATTCCCCTCATGATTTTATTTCAAATACTTCCAGTATGCGTTCTTCCCTCAAAGTAAGAGACCATGTTTCGCAACCATACAGCACAACAGGCATAAATATCTCTCTAACCTCAGTAAAAGAAAAAGTACTGAGTGACTGACTTATCAACGCCCAAGTTAAACTGCTTAAGCTAGAAAGTTGAAATTTTGGCAGTACATATGTAGTTCAAGTAATATAGAGTATGGGGTGCTACTAAGGAAGGATTCAGGAAAATTTGACCGGTTCCAGTTGTTATAATAAAATGCCTATATATCTGAATTCTTAATGTTAAAGACATGAAATTTGATATTTTGACTTTTCATTTAATACAATTAAAAATGTGTTTCAAAGTTGTTGTTTTTTTTTTTATTTTACGTAGAAGGGAAGAAAAGGGATGTAGGTTGCAATTGTTAAAATTAGATAGCTATATCTCGAAATTCCTTAAGGATAGAGACACAAAATTTGGTACTCAGATTTTAATTTTTTAAAAAAAGTATTTCAACATTACTAAAAATTCCGCTCCCAAAGTGAGAAAGGGAGCGTTTTCAATAAAATTGAAATATCCCTGTATTTATTTACAAAGTGCTGAATATGAGGATTAGTTTAAGTTGAAGATGTGAAATTCGATTTATAAAGTCGTAAGTAAAAATTACAGAATACATATTTCAGCGTTATCGAAAATACCGCTCCTGATGGTATAAAGGGGGGGGGTCATTTCTTTAATATTCAAATTTCCCTTTCCTTAGTGAGGAATAACTCAATGTGAGAATTAGCTTAAGGAGGTGGGAGGTCTTGAATGTTCTAAATTTTTTTTATTCGAATTATAGAATATGTTTTCAGTGAAATTGGGTATTATTTTAATTATAGTCATACAAATTTTTACTCGTTTAGGAGAACGCCACTTGGTGCTGGTTTGAAGATCTGAAATTCAGAATAGAAACTTTTAAATAAAAATAACAGAATACGTATTTCAGCTTTTCCACTTACCCGTTTGAAATGAATTTTAGAATATAGTTAGTACCTAGCTCAAGGGCTTTTTATCATGTCACATGGACTAACGAGCATATCATAAGGAGTAGGAGTTCAAAATTTGGGAGAAAAGAGAATAGCATATTTTTTATATAATTCAGCTTCATTAAAATGTGTATCCAAACGGGAGAAGTAGATTTAAATATTTTCCATAAATTTGTTCTCCCCGTGCGAAGAACGGATATTGCAGCTAGTCGTTTTATATATTTCAACTTTAAATTCTTCTAGCGAATTCGTTAAGACAAAAGAATTTGTACTTAACAATAGCACGTCAGTCCAGATAAACTTTATAAACAAATAACAAAACTAATCCGAACACATCTAAGGAAAAGAATCAAGTAATTCGTACGGAGCAAAAGCAAGAACATTAAACTACTGTGACGATAGATGAGTATCTTTTGAAATATGAATGTGGAGAAGACTATATATACGATTAATCAAATTGGGCAAAAACTAATAAGATGGAAACTAACAATGTTTGATCTAATAAAAAGAAGAAGAAGAAGAATATAATTTTGTCAGTAAAATTGTATTCTGAAATTTATGTTAGAAAACATGACAGAAGGAACAAGGAAGAGTAGTAGAAAATAGCTACAATTAATGGACGATATTTTAACAGTTAATGGTACACGAGGGCGAAGACATTCGTACAAGTAGAAGGAATCATAATGCTTGGAAATTACTCAATTTGCAAAAAGTGATAAATGTGATAACGGAATGTTTATGATGATGATGATGATGATGGTGATGATGATGTGTGGAGATAAAATTTATCATTCACAAAATGAAAGTATTGAAATTTACAAAATAAATGCGAGAATAAAATAAAATAGATATTATTTTATGAAAAAGGTCGATCTTAAAGTCATAACGAGGGATTCATATATTACGTTAAGGTTGTGTTTTATTTATGGAGTAAAACTATTGCTCAACTATCTTTGAAACCTTAAAGTTAGTAATACAGAATACATTCTCAAATATAGAGTAGTTTGTTTATCTGTAGTTCTACATAGGGCAAGGTTGTTAACATTATGGAAGTCAGAATGACTTATATCAGAAACAATAATAATTATTAATTGAGCTGTGCAAGTGGTGGCTATGTAATGAACTCCATAATATTACTCTATTCAGTTCTTGTATACGATAGCCCTCAACGCTGATCTATTGGCTACCGCGTGTGCCTTTACATGTACTTGACCCCAAGTGCAATTCCCGGTAAGAGAGCACAAACACTTTAATTTATTATCATTTATTTTCACTAATCGTCCGTCTTCTTTAGCCTAAAGAGCATAACCATGGAATTTTAAACTAAAAAAAATAAAAATAAAAATCATTTAACTTTTGTTCTTGTATACGTTATATTCGTAAGCGTATCTTTCAATTTATTCTTTCACTCCAGCTCCCTAATTCCAGTTGTTCTTAAGCCGTTATGTGGCGTCAGTAAAAGAAACTAGTCATGCTGCCCCTGCATAGTGGCCTCGTCTCACCTATTAGGTAAATGAGCTAGAACTATTTTGCGGGCAGAATGCTCAGACAAACCAGGTAGCTTATTAGGCGTCTCGTGTAGTCGAGTAGTTGACGCCCTTGTCCTTAGAGCTTACGATGTTAGGTTTGATCCCCGGTTGGTCCAGCACCGTTGCGTTTTTGATCTACTGTCTAGAAAGCCAGAAAAAATGGCAATGTGCTAACCCTTTTAAAGGGTTTACTGAGAAGAACGTCAAAATAAAAATGTGATAGAATGAAAGCTAGAAGCGATAGTTATGTTCTTTATTTGTATTACTTTTTACATATAGGATATTGTCGTTCAAATCTCTTGTCTTGCTTCAGTGGGGGGAATGAATTCTGAAGTCCAATTTTGCATCAATTTTGCAGATATATTGCACAGGAAATTCGGAATGGAACATTCAATGTTTCCTTTCATTTCATGAATAGACATGAGACTCGAAATAACCCCATAGAAAATAATTAAGGGGGAGATATCATTTGATGTGGGCGGCCAGTTCACATTACTATTTCTCGATAAAAAAGCATCCTAGGAACTTCTCGTGCAATAAGTCCAGACTAACATATTCTACTCATCGAAGTTGAGAATATTTGAACATTATTTTCAAAACACATTATTATTGATTTCTTTTAATAATAATAATAATAATAATAATAATAATAATAATAATAATAATAATAATAATAATAATAATAATAATAATAATAATAATAATAATAATAATAATAATAATAATAGTTCATTATCACTTGTAGCTTTCCTTCTTTCTCATTTTAAAGTACTGACGTTCTTATTGGCAAACGTTTTAGACAGCTCCTGACCGACCATATCCCTTAATGATCTATAACGTTAAGGAGTTTAGTTCACAATTTTGTGTTGCTTATTACAGTGCAAGAAGAAACTAAATTGTCTTTCAGTTGATATGTTGTATTGTCAAGCTGTAAGTTCATGTGCTTACCATGAATTTGATATTGTTGTTAAAAACTGTGCATAATGATCCGTGTAACATTTGGCAATGTAATTGCTTATCATACTCAGCTGTGTATGTATCAATGTAATTTCCGTCATCTATAAATATGAATGAGAGTGGAGCATGTAGATTTACGGAACGAACGAAATAAATGGACTTCACTTAATATCAGAGAAACGTGTAGTGTACTTTATATACAGCGATTTCTCAAACACATAATGAACTGGCAGGTTCTTTTTCTAGAGTAAATGACCCGCTATTCATGGTGGGTCGATTTCTCTTACTGGCTTTCTTTGCAACCCTTACTCAGACCACAATGCCTTGCTCTTCACGCTATTCACAAGAGAGATACAACTGTCAACGGAATTGATGAAGTAGTTACAGACTAAAGACGTAGCAAATGTCATTGAAATTACTGCGAAATAAGTGAGAAAAATGTAACATTGATTTATCATTATAGACTTTCATACAAGGCCAGGGATTCGCTTTTCAGACAGTTCGCAAGGTAATAAAGAAGTTGGTATCTGATGGCTATTACCAAGAGGAATTTCATGACAATAAAAAAACTGTTAATCTTCATATTTCAATTTTCAGAGGACTTAATTTTTAAAAACTTTTCAAATGAGAGAAAAGTAAATTAAAAGGATCTGAAAAGAAAAAAATCACTTGTTTTTCGAAGTTGATATCTTACAAGTGAGTTAAACTAATTCCATTTCAACTTTTATCCGTACTTTAAAATACAAGTATATCTTAAAAATTATTATTATTATTATTGTTGTTGTTGTTGTTGTTGTTGTTGTTGTTAATAATAATAATAATAATAATAATAATAATAATAATAATAATAATAATAATAATAATAATAATAATAATAATAATAATAATAATAATAGATTGTTCAAAAAATTTTCACAGAGAAATCAGATTTAATTTTCTTTTCCAATTTAGTTGGTTTGGACTTCAATTTAGTTTCCTATTAGTTTTATTCGCAAACTTAAAAAAAAAAAGTCATCACATGAAATTGCTTTCAGTTATTGCAATCATATTAGAGGTTTATACCGTAGCTTGAATTACTGCAAAGACTATGGTTTATGGAATGTATAACATCATTATCCTTAGCAATTTGTTTGGAAATCTATGACATCGTGATAGATATCAATTTAACATCTTAAGCAAAGCAGTCACTCTCACTGAGTTTTTGTGCAGTCTTTCCACGTACTGATACACTGGAATGGGGTCTTGAACAGGTGCAAATGTATATTTTTGAAGATTGTGTCTCACAAATGTTTCCTTATGGATTTAGTCCTGAGGTAGATTACAACTTGAATTCTGATCAAGTAAAGATTCACTCTTGCTTATTAACCCAATGTCAAACAATAACATTCTATGAGCAGGGTTGTTACCCCGTCTAATTGCCTCCAATGAGCAGTGTTGACTCTACTATACAATATGTTGAAAGTAGTAAGAATGTAAAAGAACACATGCATAAAGGTACTGAACTACTCAGGCAAACCATCAGAAGAAACATGTCATTGTCCATTTATCTTCAATGGGTCCAAGAACACCTTTTTCTACGATTCAGAGATAAAAAACATAACGAGAGACAAATGTGGCTACCGCACGATTATATAGTAACATAACGAGATGTTCATTCTCGGTTAATTAGACGTTGTCCACCATTCATATGATATCCTGCTGTTCGCAGCTTTTAGAAAGGAGAACCTCGAGGAATCCACGAGCACAATGTTGTTCATCACAAACACGTGGAACCAAAATTTTATGCAATTATGAATGACCGGTAGAAGTAAATGAGTGTGCGCGATCACAAGGAAATCCATAAATCGGAAATCATTATTGAGTGATATGTAATTAAGACTAGCAATTTAATGACCTAGGGTCTACTCTGATCTTCACTTCAAAGGCCTTACATAATTATTTCTTATCTTTTCCAGCGGAGCTCGGATTTTCTGCTTTCCTGGTTATCGGACAAATAAATCAGGTGTTCTGTATGACTGCTTTCATACTGTTGGTCTGTCTGATCTGCAAACCCACCTGCGGAACGTTCATGGAAGCAGCTAAGGTGGAAGTTTCAGTTATCAAGATAGTATGTTTATGGGATCTGACAGTAGTCTTGGATCAGTCTTTGGCTATAACACAATTACTACATATATCCGCGTTAAGTAATATCGTTTTCAACGCACAAAATTGCTAAGTCATTCAAATTGTCTTCTCTTAATGCCCATCTTAAATACTTTTTCACTTTTTCTACGGTAAAACTGAGATAGATCGTTTACCAAACGTGTTTGAAGCAGCCGTGCACAGGAACATTCGAAGGGCGATGTCAACATTTCGATAGATGAATTCAAATTCTTTCTCTTTCATCATTTTTGATAGTTCAAAGTCGTTTCTAATTTTGATTGGTTAACAAACCTCCATCTTCACTTGCTTATCCAGATGAATGGTGTTTTCTTATTAGGTTTCTCTATTTTATCTTCCCCCTGGAGACTGTGCTTATATTTTCAGCCTGATTTACATTTAGAGATCTCAGATGAGCTTAGATATGGACACATTCGTTCATAAGAGATTCTTTCAAGTCTTTTGGGTAGTATTTTAAGAGCATATGTAACTGAAGTCTTACTACAGCTTTATCCAACTCAAGAATATTCTAACAAACCTACAAATTTTACAAACTTTACAAACAGTACAAACTTTATCTTAAACATTACAAACTTTTCAAAATAATTTTTATAAACTGTACAGCGCCAGACTCTCCAACTTTCTAACGATGACAAGAAACTAGAAACAGCTCATGACTGTTTGTTCTTCTCAGGCCCGTATCCAGGGGGGTTTAGGGAGCCGGGGCCCCTAAATTTTTACTGCCCCTCCTAAAATTTTCACAGTAGGCTTGCAAATTAACTATAATATGGTGATGAATTATCTGGTTGGATTGAGCCCCCTAACTTCTGCGGGCCCCCCTTACATATTTGGGGTGGCTACTAACCTGGTTCTTCTTCCTTCTATTCTTCTTTGCTATCATCAAGGAAGAGTTTAAATTTTTACATGAGAGATTTCCATTGCTTTTGCTTTAAATGTATCAAAATCAGATTCAGTGGTGTTAACTAACTCAATGAGAGATTCATATGAGCTCTAGATGTCTATACCAACTGACTGAAGTTTTACTTACAGCATTTAATTTTTACAATATAAAGACCCAAACTACTGCCACAAACGCTGGTTCCAACTTTTCAGGTTCTTTCAACAAAACCTTGTATAAAACCAATTTTCTTTCATAAGAGTTTTGTGAAACTGAAACGAAAGATTTCTGGATTGTTTCAAGATACAGGCAGATACAAGCATTAGCTCTCGCTGACCATCTCATTTCCGAGAACCAACACAGCTTTCGTGTTTGTATTCTTTTTTCAGAAAACAAAGTGCTGGTAGTTTACCTGATACGCGTGCAAATTCACGTGAACAAAAATACAACCAATAAAACGTTAAGATAAATTGAATCAATTATAACAAGTTTTAATTATCTATTTATTACTTTTTTTTTTTTTTTTTTTACCGGCTGCTCGACTCATCCTAGAACCTTGCTTCCTAGACGTGCTCCTACAGTCACCTTTTTGCAGAAACGCCTCTGAGAACATCGCTTCTGGAGGACTATATCTATCAATGTACGGTGAACTGTGTGCTCAAACGCACGGTACTTTGTTCAATTTTAAGGTCTACTGTGTTACAGTTTGCGTCCTATCCTGTTGTTTCAAACTCGACAGTCAACGACATCCGACATTTTTGATGAAGTGTGCCCGCCCCATTTCTTGTAGTTTGATGCCAGTGTCCCTTTGGAAGACGCTAACCACGACAGCTCAAGAAAACCCTACAAGTCGCTCTGTTTCTGAGATACTCATTCCCAACTCTCTGATCATCACAATCTAGTCCATATCTAACTTTGATATATCGCTGAGCTTCCTTATTCTACGCGCAAACACCACACTGACTGATTGAGTGAGATTCCTGTCACCTTCTGGCAAACGGATCTATTATGCCCCGTGATTTTACGTTACTTCAACGACTTCGTTTATAAAATAGTGGTTGGTCATAATGTTTCGGTTGGTCAGTGTTTCTCTTTTCTTTTCTTTCTTTTTCTTTTTCTTTTTTTCTTTTCTTTTCTTTTCTTTTCTTTTCTTTTCTTTTCTTTTCTTTTCTTTCTTTCTTTCTTTTTTTGTATAATCACCGAAATCAAGAATTCTGCAAAATGGCTGAGTTATTCAAGTTCCTTCTCGCCATCGACATAATGTGCATAATGTGCATTGTACGAGTACATCTCTTAATTGTAAGTATAAGTTACCGCTACCGAAACTGCCTATTTTGGGACACTACTGGCTAAAGTATTTCTGTGTGAATAATGTGAAAGCGATGCATGAAGAAAAAATTGACTGAGACTAACTATCTTTATCCACATGTGGAGTTACCTTTTTTTCCCTGAAAGGAACACAAATAATAATTGTTTGAAAGTGATTATCACGGGAGTATTTCCTATCATTATGAAATAAGAACTATAGTAATTACAACACAATTATGAAAAAGAAGTAAAGACAAGAATCTTTAAAACTCATAATTATCATATTAAGAGTTCTAATTTAGTCATTTGTCTTCACTCTTTTTTTTTCTACTTATGCTGTTTTCTAGCACATTTAATATATAGCAGATGCCAAGGATAACCAGTTACGAGAACTTGGCTGTCTATACACATGAACTAAATAAAAAAAATCAATACCGGTTTTCAGCATTAGTTAAACTAAAATTGAAAATTACTTTTTTTTAAATTCTCTGTTTAAACGTAATGGATATTGATTTATTTGTTCCGTCACCTGTATAAAATAATTCATGTTATTTCTCTTATGTTTCTAAAAAAGAAAATTTTTGCTTTGATTATTCGTCCCTTGCTTACAAGATACCGTTCATAATTCTATTGAAAATTAGTTGAAACACGGATGGAATATCAAGTCTTATTTAGTCTTATTTATTTAGATATGGGAGGATGTATTTATTTATTATAAATAAGTCTAATTTATTATTTATTTATTTATTTATTTATTTATTTATTGAATTACAAACATCTTCATGAAAATGATGTGGAATATATAAACAAATAAATTATTTGTAAGTATTTTATAGTGCATGTACTATTCTTTACTTTTGAAACATTGTATTCATTATTATTATTTGAATTAAAGCTTCTTGAAATTAAAATTTTATTGAAAAAGTTATAATTTGAGGCAGACTGTCGCGTCATCTGCTACATAGTCGCGATATCTTGCGATGACGATCAAAGTGCTAGTATCATGAAATTTATTTTCCATTTAAGTTTTACTTCCACGTTAGTACCCTGTAAGTTAAACAGAACATGATGCATAGATTCATGGTGAGAACGCTCATTTCCGGTGCTTGTTTGCAAGATCATATCATTCTAGTAATTCAACCACAGTCAGGAGGTGCGGGAATACTAGCCGATAGACAGACTTTGGGTATTTGATTATGATGATCATGTTGTTTTTATAAACAGTAAATACAAAACACCGTTCTTTAAAAGTCTCTGTTCTCTGTTGTATCAGTATAAATTATGAAAGAATATGTTCTTTATTTCTTTCATACCAGAACTATTTATATTGAACTCGTAAATTTAATTGGGGAAAATGATAATATACTAAAGTATTTGTAATAGTGATTCCTGTTTTTGTAGTGACATTTATAATTTACTTGATTGTATTCCGCAAATATTATTATTAAAAAATATATAAACAGCGTTTTATACAAGTTGTAATATGAACAAAATTACTGATGTAACCAATAATTCAAATTTATGGAGAGTATAGCTAATGAGAAAACGAGATAATAATTATAAACGGTTTCATGGATATCTGATTTTGGTAATAACCGCATGACAAATGTACTACTAGATCTTGTTCTCAAAAGCTAAGAAGTTTACTAGTGAGAGCAAAAGTTTGAAGTACAAATCTAAGATGGCTGAAATAAATTTTAGACCAATCGGCAAAATGACATTCGGCCAAACGGAAAAACACCATAATGAAGACGTAATAGAATGCGTATAGTAAACTGGACATTGGGAGATACAATTATTCAATATACTGTGAATAGGATTAGGGACACCGGGTATACAATAAATTAGCAATTATTAGGATTTTTTACACGGTATTCTCTTGCATACATTAAATAATATTTCTTCAATCTAAGATACTCAACCTTATTTTAGTATCAAAAGTCTGTTTTTATTCTATATACTCCTATTATCATATATGTAGTCTTTTTAGGCATCTAATCCGTGGTGTTACTGTGTTTATTATATGGCCTTTTCCTACACGAGAAAAAAATATTAAATTACACTAACTAGAAATGGTCCTCGAATGAAAATTGGCAGTCTTCTGTATAGGTTCTTTCAATTAACATAGAAATAACAAAATACCAGTAACGATGATGTTCAAAGCCATGGTTAGCTCCAGTGAAAAAAGGAAAGAAAACCCATTTTGTGTGCTTACTTTATGGTCTAGGAATAATGACGGTTGGGACTGCAGTTTCAGCTTCTCTTTCCATCAAAACCTCTAATTACCTCGCGAACACATTTTACAATAACACGAACTTGCCATAGGCTGTGTTATGTCCGAGTTGTTGTTATGTCGATGTGTACTAAAAATGTTGGTTTCTCTCAGTCAGAGTGAATTACTTTCTATTGATGCTAATTTTAACAATCCAATCTAGAATTTCCAACTTTTGCAACTTACAATGAGGAAAACTGGCACTTTTGCAAATTACAATGAGAAAAACTGGTTTTGTTAAGACAATTATGGGAAAATGGGAATACTTAAAAAATTGGCAAAATAATACAGAAAGTATTATTACCTTTGTAGATGGAAAAAATTGTATGTTGAAAACTTGTGTCCTGTTTCTTTACATTTTAAATTTAATTTTCATAATTGGGGGTAAAACAACTTCGTTATATATATCAAATTATAAAAGGTAAAAGTAATTTAACACTGAAAGTGAAATTAAGACAAATATTTAGTTTAGTTCATAACCGCGAATGCGATAAAGACTAGAGATAGTAAATTGAAGAAAATGAATAGAACCTAAGAAGCTCAGATTAATTACGGAACCCGTGACGTTAAGTTGGAGATACCAGTTTGCGCTTTACATATTTGTTTATTTTGATTGTTTATAATATTAAATATTTGTATTATTTTTGTATTTTTAGTGTATTAATGTCTTAAATAGGTCAGTTGTTTTGCCCGTTTGCATCTTAACCAGAAGATAATGGATCCGATAGCACTAAGTTATTTATTGTATTTTTGAGGTTGCAGACATTTGGAATGAACATGAAAATAGACCTAGTGCTTTCAACAATTCCAGCGATTAATTCATCTTGTATTAAGGCCTGTATTCTTCCTATTTCCCGTAGAGACAGTTGTTTACGATTAACCTATACCAATGATAGAATAGGATTATTAACTTCTGCTTTTCAATTACTAATTTGTTTCATTTTGTTTTGCTTTCTTTTTCTTTTTTTAAATAGTGGTTGAATACCACTCAGCTAGAACATGTGGACAGTCAAGAGGCATTTTGATAGCCAATACTTCTGTATTAAATCGAGAGACACAAACAACTCGATCAATACTACAACAAATTGCTTTCCCATAAACCTTATATATATATATATATATAATTTTCAACGTCTGAGAAAAATAAGAGTAGTAGATTGTCTGATAACATCCTTCGTCACTGTATTTTATATTACTTTAGGACATCGATAAGAATAGTGATTGAATTATTGGGAAGCAGCAGGAATTTTGTACGATCTTCTGTTAAATAAATAAATAAAAATGAGGAGAAGAAATATTCTTTACTAATACATTTTTATTTTGTTTGAAATACGAATTAATTTTTGTTTTAACGAAACTGAAGGTTTCGAGATCAGAGTAGATTATCTTAGTTTCACAAGAGAGGGGAATTTCGAGATCATAAATCATGCAGGCTGCTTTCCTATAGTGCAGGGTTTCTCAACCTGGGGGTCTCAGGAGAGTTTCATAGGGGTCGCGAAGATAAGCGGAAGAGATAAATATAATTAAAATCTAATACCGGAAAATATTTTTAAATATTGTTTTGAATTTTTTATACATGTTGTTAAGAACGAAAAATTGCCTACTAAACATTTCCAACAGATGCAGAGCTGTTTAAAAATCAATTTAAATGAAAGAAGTACGATATAAACTAACGAGAACTGCATATTGAAATACCAGAAAAATACAAATGCAACAAAACTTGCATATTGAATTACAATTAAGATTGAAAGCTGATGAGATACCTGAGCATGGTGTGGTTTCACTAGTACGACATTGTCCGGTTCAATCATCGTGACGTACATTATCAAGTCATTTTCAACTGATAAACAATTTCTTGAATTTGTTTTAATGTTTATCATGGAAGGAAAAAAAAAACACTTTCGCACAGATACGATGTAACAAATAGAATTATTACTTTTAAAGCAGCAGATACCAGACCAGGATATTTTTCTCTCCTCTTCAGCCAGAACTTGTCCAAGTCTTTGTTATAGAAAACCAGTTGCAAGCACTTGTTGCACGATAATTCTATTAGTTGGTAAGTTCTGGGCTTAGATCAGCTACTTTGATGGCGTCTTCAATGAAAGGGTTTAATATCCATTATGAACCAGTACTTTCGTCGTACGGAATATATTACTGTTATTGTATCCACTATATACAAGAAATGGATTCTACTATTATAGAAATAGATGGATATCGTGAGATCTCGGCAATAGGTATGTTAAATATCCCACACACGCTTATTACAAACCAAAAAATATAAGGGGGCTAGTGTCAAGAGGATGTGGTAAAATGGGGTCGTGATAGGAATTAGACTGAGAACCACTGCTGTAGTGGATACTCAAATAACGAAATGAGGGTTGGCCAACGGTTGATTTTTGGTAGTGATCACCATTTTTCAACGGTGTTAATACGTTGATGATGTCTGCTTTACACGAATACTTTTCAAATAACTAGTTTTCAATGGAAAACAACCAAATTGACAATTAGTTTTCAACATAAGCACCAAAAATTAACATTGATCATACAGTGAATATTGGTTGGTTGAATTCAACGATATTAGAAACCACAAATTGTAGTTGAATTGAAAGTGAAAATTCGTGATCCAGTGTAGCGTAGTCGCTAATGCTTTTGTCCAAAAGATGTTTTACGCATGGGAAATCGACTCAACCTCATAGCGACGTAGGACCCACCATTTGGGTTACTTGGGTAGATGATACTTGAAATTTCATCTTCAGAGATCTCTCCGGATTCGTCCTTTTCTTGTCAGTTCTTAAAATAACGAAAAAGCAAAGAACAGTATTAAAATTAAAATTGGAAATCGAATTAGTAAAGTGCTATAGAATAAAATGATTTGTAATTATAAGATATTATTTATTGCCATAATGTTTAAGAGTATACAACAGAGAAACTGGATTTCGGAACTAAAAAAGATCGAAACTTCTTTAATGTGTTACAAACATTGAACTTTTGTAAACCATCACATTTTACAATACAAATAGTCACAGTAGTCACAATTTATTTTGTTCTTCATACAACTTTACTTGTAGAGTCATACACTAAACAGCTCTCTAAGGATAGTTAATTTGTATTTCTCGATACAAATTTAATGACAAGAAAAGCAATTTAATACACTCCTCTCACTATATGAAGAAAGAAAATTTATGTAGAACTACGGTATTCTGAGATATGTTGTTAAATTCACTGACTATTGACACAAGAAATTCTACTGTATTGGGAACAATCAGGTATATGAAACACTAGAGGTACCCAAACCCAGAATTACGAAATAAAGAATCTCGTAATTAGTAGAAGAGTAAATACTGTTGCATGTTATGAAAATGAAATTAAATCTTTAAGTTTTCCGTCCCACTCCACAAACGACACACTTACATATATATAAGTTTATATATTTGCCTCCCCCCCCCCGGGTCGTTTTCGACGCAGTGTCTAATTAGCCGATGCGAAATCAGCAAAAACAAATGACACTAAATTCACCAAGAATAGGTCAAAAACTATCTTCCTCCAAACTAAATCAAAATACAAAACAAAAAATATGGCATATGTGGGCTAAAGGAGACGGTGATGATGAAAAATGAATGAAATGGTGGAATAAAGAAAGTAAAAGGAAACGGGAGAACTCCGAGAAAAGCACACGCACATGATGTTTGTCCACCACAAAGTTCACTCGACGTGAGCTGGGCTCAAACGAAGGACCGGTTACAACTAGAGGTGAACACTCTACCACTGAGACACCACGGCCCCACCTATGCGTGTTGTAGAAGATAGAAGTTTAAGAGAATATCAAAAGCTTCTCCGAATTACTGTAATTGTTATACTTGCCTGGTCATTGATTTTACTTGATTGATTTTCTTTTTTATTTCCTATTTGTAATCTGGGATTATATTTATGGAGTACAAACCAACAGTTCACAACGTTTGTTCTACAGTTCATAATTTTATAATGGGATTTGTGACCTTTGATATAATCTCCGTCTGTTGCTGTCATTTTACAATGTACACAATGTTACAATGCTATCATTTTGCTGAACTTTCAAAGATGCTGGAGAAATCGTTTTCGGAGTGGTGGATGTTTAGACATTGTAACATTGCAATTCTCAGCGTACCTCAGGACGAACATTATCTGCCTAGTATTGTATTCTGAAGTTCTGAAGACAACCAGAAATCATTGCAAACAAGATCGTTGAATAAAGTTGATGCGGGAGTATTTCAACCCGTTTATCCTCTAAAACTATCAGAATGTTGGATCTACGAGGCGGTGAATTATTCCAAAGAACAACAAATCCTAAATGGGAGAGTTTCAATCGATATTGCTACACCGTAAGAAGCAATTGCTTGTACAAATATTGAAGAACATACCACCCAGTGATATCTCTACTTTTGGTATAGATTGGACCAGAATTATTTGATCCCAGAAAATGGTAGGAAGAACTATCTCATTCGAGAGATCCTGTCAAAACCATTCAGTGGAAGGAAGGAAGAGTGTTTAGACTACGTGTATTTTTGATCATATTTTTGTTCCTGGATTGAAGTGGAAAACAAATGAAGTGGCTTTATCCACTTCTAAACAAATTCTTATGACATCTGTATTATAAGAAGTACAAAAAATCCTCGAACAAAGAAAATATTTCATATAAAAATCTGATTAATGAATTTAAATGTGACAACTTAATTGCTAGGAGGCAAGTTGAAGAGCAGATATTGTTTGTTCAAGATGATAAATGGAATATTTGATAATGAAGAATGTTTACGATAATTGAAATTTAGTACTAGGAAAACTAATATACGAATTCGACAAATGTTCTAACCTGAAATATCAAATTCAATTATACATCAAAATTCATCGCTAGTGAGAATTACAAGATACCACAATATCTTAATTAGAGGTTCTAAAAATATAGATTTCTCGATGCCACATAGTATGTTTATACCTCAATTACAAATATATTTAGATAAATAGTTCAACAGAATTAAAATCTTATAGATTATGTATCTTGTTTCTAGTCTATTCTTATATGTATCGATTTTGTATTTTACAGGGTGGCACATATGTCATGCATGGGTTGAAACAGTGTATAACATTTGTGTTTGTAAATGCAAGTAATTATTCTTGTCACAGGAAAGAAGTACATGTTTGGGAGATTTGAAAACACTATGTGTGAAAAATTATGTCCTTCAAATGTCCGCCATTTGCAGCCTCACAAAGGTTGGCTCTTTTCAGTACATTGTCCATAACTTTACGAAGAGTTGCTGGCTGTAACGCACGGATCTCTGCCCTTATGTTGTTTTTGAGTTGCTCGATGGTTGTTAGTTTGTTTGACATATACACGTTCTTTGAGATATCCCCAAAGGAAAGAGTCTGGAGTAGTAAATCAGGGGAACGTGATGGCCAGTTGAAGTCGGCAAACCAGTTGAAGGCATGATTGATCTTTGATTTTCAAAATACAATTCAATCAGTTTCGTGCGTTGTTCAGGACTCAATCTCTCCATGATGAATCTCCCAGGATTCCTTTACAATCCTGAAAAAGGAAAACTTCCATTAATAACTTACCAAGCAAAATATGAGGCATTAAAACCCATGCGTGATATATGTGCCACCCTGTATATATAGGGCTATACTTCAGTTCCATATATATGTATATGTACTGTGTATGAATGCATAATAGGCTATGTATGTATATACGTATCTGTATGTCTATGTATGTATGTACGTGTGTAAGGACATGTGAATGTGTGTATGTAAACATATAAGTTTTGCTGCATTTCTTTTTATTGTTTGATTGTATTTTAATTTTTTCCTTATTTCAATTATTGTAATGCCTATTGTAATAGGAGCAGTAACTCTGCTATAGGTGAATGATAAAATAAATAAATAAAATTCCTACAAGCTCACTCCATGTAGTGATGCAGGTTCTTTCATTCAATTATCAGGGTACCTAACGTAAACTAACATTGGATAGTTTCAAATATTCCGTGAAAATATTCAAATTTTCTTTCAATAGTACATGAAAACATTCAGCAAGAATACAGATAACGGCAATACCTTCTGCCCTTCTGATCAGAGGCTTAAGACGTGTGATGTTTTGGCAGGTGTCAAAAATGGTGATTGCAGATCTTGGCTCTTCAGTTGACTATTGTCCTTCAGTAAATTCTGTATCTAGTTAGAACCGTACTATCAATAATATCATTGCCTCCAATCAATTGATGATAAATATTTACTGCTTTTTCACTGCGTGTATTAAAGGTTTCAACGTTATAACCTTCTCTGTAATATAAATCCAACGCTTCAGAGCAGTGTCAGAAACAGCTTTGCTCCACAGATAAATCTTGAAAGAATTGTTAAACACTTGATGTCATAATGTTATATTTTAAGAAGGCTGAAGTTAGTTCTCACAAAAGAATATATATCTAGTTCACTAGCTTTTTAATGAGAACGAAATTTTACGGACTTTTGGATTGCAACTTCTTCAATTAAGTTAGTTTAATATATTCTAATTTATATTGAGAAATTTTGTTAAATTATGTTTTTCTTTTCTTTACAGGTAAGTGTTTGCTAAATATTCTATTTGGTAGATTTCCATTTCTGTGGTAAGTACATGAACGAAGGGGCATGAAAAATATAATAGGGCCTAATATTGGTTAATATGATCGGTCATATCAGTGTCCTAGAATCTAAACGCGCCTTCATATAATTCCCTCTCAAGCTATTTGAAGTTTTGCTCATGCTTCAATAAGAATTACTATCGATCTAATCTGATTATGTTTTATAATTTATTATGCTACCATATAGTGTGTTGTATACACTGGCCAGTCAAAACATTATGGTGACCCTCTACTTGAACGAAGTCGTTGGGCTAACGTAAGAGGCACGGTGTACAGCAGAACTGTTTGCCGGACGGTCACAGGGATCTCACTCAATAAGTCAGTGTGGTAATTGTGCGTAGAATGGAGAAAGCTGGCGATATATCAAGTTTTATAAGAATCTGATTGTGGTGGCCAGACGACTGGAAACGAGCATCTCGGAAACAGCGCAGCTTGTCGGATGTTCGTGACTTGCCGTAGTTAGTGTCTTCCAAAGATGGGATAAGGACGGTAAAACCAACACCTAACTATAAGGAATGGGGCTGCAGCACCTCATTAAAGACATCGGCCGTCGTAGACTGTCGAAGTTGATACAATAGAATAGGGAGCACATCGTGGCACAATTAACACCAGTCTTTAACAGACTTTAATGGTGGACGAAGCACGAGTACGTCTAAGCACATATTTCACCCACAGTGTTAAATATGGACTCCCGCAGCTGATATCTCACATGTTTACCAATGTTAACCTCACAGCATAGTCGATAGTGACTGGAATGGACAAATTAATGCCCATTGCCATTGGACCGTAGAGTAATGACACCGCATTTTTAGTCTGATGAATCACGATACTACCTTTATCATATCATTGACTGGGCCAGCCTGTCATCTTGCAGAGAAACAGTTGTTCGAAACGTGCACAGTAAGATGATGACAGGGAAATAGATCCATTATAGGAACCCTTCACATGATTATCTATAGGTTATGTACACTAATTTATGTGGATCATATTTCCATCTTGGAATGGCGTCTTTCAGCAGGGTAACACTCTTTGTTACAAGGCCAACGTTGTGCTGCAGTAGTGCAAAGAGCACTGTGGTGAAATAAATTGCTTTAGTGGCCGTCAAACTCATCAAATTTAACCCAGTTGAACACTTTTTGGATGTCACTGAATGTCAGATCCGAGCTCGTCGATCCCCTCTGCGAAATTTACAGTAATCAAGTAACTTGGGTGAGCATATGTGGTGCACCAAACTTTCAGCCAGCTAGAAAGATCTCATTGTTTCCATGCCAAATCGCATTTTTTTCCTGTCGTGTGAGCCAAAGTGGACCTAACATATATTAGGTAGATGGTCATAATGTTCTGGCTGCCTAGTGTACATCAAACATTCCGAATAACTTTAGTAGTAAATTTCTTTATTTACCGAAAATACGTAAATTTGAAGTTGAAGTTTATATTGTTAAACAAACTACTAAATAGTTTCAGAGCCTACAGCTCAGAAATATGACGCACAGATTTATGATGTTATACAACTTGGTGCCTTCAGTGCAAAAGGTAATCAAAAATACTTTTAACCATTTTGGACACATTTCATCTTTAAGATCTCTATCTGAAGCTCCCTTCAGAGTTAAAAAATTCAAATCCAGATATTGTAAATTACTCTTCTTATTTAAAAAAAAAAAATCAGTGGTAACTTTTCTGTATACTTAAGCGTACCGTACAGGGCTTATCGTCTCCTTTCTCACAACTTCGGTAATTGAACTTGATTTCCTTGTGTTTGAATGTCCCAATTGTTGGATTCTAAAACGGTAATAAGCTGTTCAATTATCGCTTGAAAATTCGAATACTTTTTACCATTTTGGTATCCGACAATTATTAAATCACAAATTTGTGTTTCACACTTCTGGGTCATAAGCTCTGAAACTATCTGGTAGTTTGTTTAATAACACTAAACTTCTGGTATTATCCATTATATACTAAATTTAAAGAAAAAAAGCAGTACATCGTAATGAAAGGATATTAAAATTTTGGAAGTTATTTCATATTCATTCATTCATGATATGATATTTAGCGTGTTGAATATATTAAGGGTATTAGAAGAAAACAATTTAATAACAAATTAGAAGCAAAGAATTACTTATTGTGAGGGAACTAAAGAAATGCACTAATAAAATTATTTGAAATGTTTGATGTATATATAACATATGATTTAATAACGTGAAAAAAGTATAACACATAATCAAATTAGATAAAACAAATGGGAAAAATGAAAACTTTCACTGTTTTTTCAAGGGTATCCTGTTAAATAGTTTCAAGAAGGTTTAAGAAGATTCCACTAATTGATGTTTTATTATGAACGTCATTGTGCTTCTCGTCACGTTACATTGATAATAGTAATGATAAGACCCATAGTCATTGTTAAAGCTATCTATTAACAACTATCTAGTTCTGATTATACATAATTGTATCCTGTTATTTTTCGATGCATACATATATCAATTACTGCCTATCTATAAGGAAAATGCAGATCCAGCTCTTGCATTTATTTCTGTAGTTTAATATCATACGATTATGCATCCAGACTAGAAAAGACGAGTATGATGAACTAGACGTTAATTAAGAAATAACAAAAAATGTGAGGAAATGAGAAAACTTTGCATATTGTGTTTGTCCACCATAAAGCGTACTTGGCGGGAGCTGAGATCGAACAAGGGATCCTACGCGCCAAATATGAGCGCTGTACTACTGAGCCATCGCGGTCACACTTTTGTTTATTTGCTATTCACTTCAACTAGGGTAAAGGTATAGAAACGACGTAACAATTATTTGGCACACATTAAAGTAGTTCCAGAAAAAAACATATCTGCCTTTGGATCAAAATAATTTGAATTCCGAAATGATATAAAAGGGTTGAGATTAAGAATGTCCTTATCAGAAGAATACAAATATATTATTATTATTATTATTATTATTATTATTATTATTATTATTATTATTATTATTATTATTATTATTATTATTATTATTATTATTATTATTATTATTATTATTATATATTTCATCGTGATCTGAGAAGTGATGGATCTTGAAAATGGTAGTAAGGTTATTTATGTAGCGCAAAATATTTTCCCCTAAAAGTATTAAAGTTATGCGAACAGAACTGCAGAAAAGCTCGTTGAAGATGAATACACAGCACGCATGCTTTCTGTATTTGAGCACTATATCATATTTCATTGTGCAGTTGGCTAGCGCTTTTGAAATTATTTATATAATTATTTGAATACCCGTTAAGCGAATATTTATTCAAGTAGTTTTATCACATAATTTCAATACTTGTTATTCGGACAACTCGAATTTGTTTTGTTCGAATAACTACTAGAATAACTGCTCGTTATTTAAATAACTGTTCGTTTGATGCAATAATTTTGGGACCAACCAATCATTACTTAAATACTGCTAAGTTTATTCCACTATAAACTGTTCGAGCAATTATTCAATTAATTATTCCTCGAATATTCGAATATACGAGTAGTAAGTTTGGGTGATTCCGAACAGTCGCTGAATCTGGACATCCTAAGCTTACGGTAATACTGTTCTTCGCATGTGTAATGTGGAGGCTTGTTGTTAAGCTCATTTGAAGCATCGTACCTTCCTACAGTTCAGTGTTGAGTAGGAAGTGCAAAGAGTGTCATGCATAGTTTCGACGGTGGGGGAAAGAAGAAGAAACAGGAAAGTTCCTGCACGTTTTTTGACCTGATGTAACTTTTTAGTGGAATATGTTAAGGTTTTACACAGAAGTGGTTGTCAGCAAATGGTTAAGTAAGAATATATATCGAAACGAAGACCCTACTTTACTAGATGCATATATATCGAACCGAAGACCCTAGATGCATACAGGGATTTTTTACACGCTCCCAACACCCCCCTTACACCCTCCCTGTGATAGACGATATCCCACCTGGCAAAACAGTTCGATACTCCCAAAGGGGGTATAATTTTTTATGTCATTACTATCTTCGGTACCATAAGTGTAAAAAACAGCCCAATAAATAATGTCCTGGTAATACTTTTCTAGTAGCTAACGCGAAATTCAACAATCTAAATATTAGCTTCAATAGCTTTAATCTAAATATTAGCTTTTATTTTATATTTTCATTTCTTTTCTCACGAAATTGTGTGAAGTATTGCGCTCAAAGAACTGCTTGAGAATCATATAAACAATCCATGTTAGAAGTGAAATCTGATACCAGAACAATGCAAAATCTGGCTCACTATAGTAAGTAAAATAAAGGTGATTATTATTAGGTAACTACAAAAGAGCAGTCGGAAACTGAAAATATATCCGTGATAAGCTGGTGCCCTGGTGGTAATGACACACGCAGGCTATTCCGTCAAGAGCAGCATTGTAAACTACTCTTGTTTCATTCACTCCATAACAGATCTTGAAAAAGTAACATTGGTGTGAGAGCGTCAGTCTGTCAGATGAATGGGCGGAATAATTTGTAAAAAGCACACCACTTTTGTTAGCCTCTATGTCTTAATATTCATCTAGGGAACTTTCAAAAAAGGCAAGAATACATGACAAAAGTAAAGACCATATATGTGTGGTACAGGCCTCATTGCAAAGTGGCAGTGTTGCTACTCAAAGTTCATCATCTATTTAACATTCAGAGTGAAGGTATATCGGTGGTAAAGACTTGTTCAAAATCGCATATTTCCTATTTTCCGAAGAAATACCACATGCATCCAAAATGAACTACAGTGACATATTCATTTTTTGCGATTACAGCGCCATCTAGAAAGATAACGAAAAAGTACTTCCAGAAAAAGTTGCTTATTTTGGTCGCAGAATCCGAATCTGCAATAAAAATAGGGGGTTTCCATTTGAAATATTCTAGTTGGCCCCTAGGTCCCTATGATGGGACCCCTGGGGGCACTTGTTCACAGAATTTTTTAGGCCCCTGACATTGGTACGTTCTTGCGTAACCAGATTGGTGACATTTTTTGTCACTTCGGAAATATTTCAGATCGCAAAGTGAGAGGACGTAGGTACGATGATATTCATTTTTTGCGATTATAGCACCATCTAGAAAGATAACGAAAAAGTACTTCCAGCAAAAGTTGTTTATTTTTGGTCACAGAATCCGAATCTGCAATAAAAATAGGGGGTTTCTATTTGAAATTTTCAAGTTGCCCACTCCCCCGTTAGGGAGGGGAACTTCATTTTATGTTAGTTAAATATATCTTTTTAAAATATTGGATACGTGTTTCGCGATTTTTGAATCTCAAGTGTATTTCTCGAGATATTTCACTGTCCCGACCTTTTGTTACACACTGTATATCCTGCTTCAAAGTTTAGTGTCGGAAATCACCAACGTACTGACCGGATTCACCATTCCAAATTTGCAAATCAAACATTTTGTCAACTTTCAGATTTTTTTTTTTAAGTTCTTAACATGCCATTCCAGGAAAACTATTTCAGTTGTACATGCATACCAACATATCATTAAATAATATAACGAAGTATTGGATGTTTTCGTTTAACGGGGTAGCAGTAAAAGAAAGAAACATCAGAACTGTCCGGATTCACCCAAACTTACCCTATGTAATTACTCGATTTTTTTTATAGAAGTAATCTCAACAGCTTAGGCCTTAACATGATGCCACAATATGGATTGCAATAATTCATTATATTTTTTACTAAAATTCCGAATGTTTAAATTTATTTGAATTTTATTTTGAATGTTGAAAAGTACGAATCGATTTTTTTTTAATAATATATTGCATACTGGAAAATTCAAGATGGTTGTTGGATTTTATAACATCTAAAGTAAAAGTTAAAATGACTATTTCCTATGGAATATAACAGTACTCTTCGATAATTAGTCCAGGAGTTATTTCAGACCTAAATTTTATTTTTCTTTTCATTTATTACAGTATTACGGTACTCTTGAGATAGCATAATCTCATTTATTATTGAAAATTTTTAGAAAATATTTCACACATTGTATTATACACTAATTAAACTTTCGAATGAGCCAGTCTACTCCTCTTTCTATTTAAATATTTTAACGTTACTCTCGTTCTCAAGAAGAAGAGGCAAACATTGCAATGGTATCTACGAAACGTTCTCCACATTGTTTTGTAAGATACCTTTTTTTTCTATGTACAGTCAATTGGACCATATGCGTACTTCAGATATTATTTGGTTCGACTTTTGTAATCCTTGCTATGACCTGTAACGCGTTTTAAGATATTCATGAATTGAGCGTAGAAAAAAAATGAAATGAAATTTTTGAGTTTTATGTCTCACGGTTATGCCGGTTAGGCTAAAGGAGACGGTGATGATGAGAGATGAATGAAATGGTGGAATGAAGAAAGTGGGAGGAAACTGGAGAACCCCGAGAAAACCCACGCACACGGTGTTTGTCCACCATAAAGTCCACTTGGCGGGAGCAGGGTTTGAACCCGGAACCCCAAACACCAGAGGTGAACTCTCCACCACTGAGCCACCGCGGCCCCTTTGAGCGTAGAAGTAACATTATTTGAAGGTAATTAAGAAAGAGGAATAAGTAGGCATCTACTTTTCTTTGGTACAAACATTTTCGACTCTTAGCTGTAAACTAGCGTCAATTACCTGCTTCGTTGGGTTAAAATAAGAAAAAATAGTAATATATTTCGTTAGTTCATCTCAGAGACAGCGAAAACTATGCATTCGACACTAATATTGGTAATTTTCGATCATTGTGATATATATATATATATATATATATATATATATATATATATATATATATATATATATATATATATCCCTCTCCCCCAAGTTGCGGGGCTGAATTTGGATTTAAACGGCATGGAAAGTGTCACTGTTCATCTCAGCGACTCTGAAAACTATGGATTCGACACTAATATCGGTCATTTTAGATCATTTTTATATATCTCCCCCTCCCCTAAGTTGCACCATCAAAGTGAAAAATAAAAACCATCCCAGGTTCGAACCTCATCTATGTTGAAAAATTGATCGAGATCGGTCGGATGATTCAAGAGTTATTAAGTCAAAAATATGTTTACTTTCATTTTTGTTTATATAGATGGATAGATATACAATAAATTTGAAAGAAGTAAAGAAGATAAGCCGTGGTTTGATACAACCCAACTTATAAATGGGAATTAGAGGCTTTTTAGAGTAGATTGACATGCTGATCAATGTTAGAAAGAAAATTATCTTTATAGCTAATGTTAACTCTTACGAATATATTTATAATTAATTTCTTTTTTATTTTTTTATCAGGATTTTATTTAACATTCCTTACTATTTAATCACTATATTTTTGCATTACACATTCTTAGGTTTACTATGCTAACGTGATCAAATGGTCAGTATTTCTTGATATAGATTACGAACTTGAGGAGAGTAAACACACATTCATCCTAATTTTGCAAACAACGAATGGACTTAGTAAGACCGTGGAAACAAAACCCTCCAAAAACCAATGAGGATGTACTCTATCTTTACCCAAGCATCTACTATGTAATACGAAGACCTAGCGGTAATACTTTCATGTCTAATTACAGTTGGGGCTTCTCGCTTCATTCTTTTCTGCGGTTGTTTTCTAATCGGTTGCTATAGTAACCGGTTTTGCTCTACCCGAGGAGAGCAGCTTGGAAGTGACGTAAATTGGAAATGCATTCAAGATAGTACTATATGTACGTGTAGTGCGTATGGGTTATGTTGTGCCAGAGATGAGGGAAACTGCTAACACAACTTTGCGCATACTCACATATCACACTCACGAAAAGTAGGGGGAAAGGCATTCAAATGTCAATCGATTTCATGTAGATATTTAAGCCCCTTTGTAATCAAATATCACATATCGAGGACAAATGTATACATTTTCCTGTTGTCGGTTTCTGTGATATGACTACAGATCGAAAAATATAAATGGAAAACAAATCAACATTTTGATTTTAGAAATATTGTATTATTAACAATTATTTATCTACAATTATATATGTAGGATACAATTTTGAAAAACTTTCTCCCACATTAGTAAAATATCATCCTTGGCTGTGGCGTTACAATGAAACTTATGTATTTTTGTGGAAAGAAGATAGGAATTTCAGCTTTCGTTAAATATTGATACTCGCAAACCAGTTTTAAACTTACTTTTGTCTTCACTTTACTACAAATTGGAATATCCCATATGTGATAATTCCATGACTAATGGATCCTCATAATGTAGGAGAACTATTTATAAACACAATCTTTCTTCAACACTGAAAAACTTTATTAACTTTCTTTAGTTATTCCTCATTTAGAAGCTTTCCTTGATTATTTCTGAACTACTCCAAGTGGATATCAGAAATAGTATTTTAGAAAGTACTAATACTAATTTCTTTCCCATCTTTTTGATGTATGCAATTGTTCCAAATCGAGATAAGACACACTGATGCCAGCTAACTCACATACACACAAATAAATAAATAATCACAAAAAACTATTATTAATATTAGACAGTTTTGTGGTATGTTCGTATAGTAGCTGGAAATTTAAATAATGCGTAAAACAAAATTGGAATCAAATATATTTTTATTTTGTAATTTTGTTTCATATAATCTACGCAACAAAATAAAATTGTTCTTTAAGAAATGACAGAGAAAAACTAATAGTCCCTGGATTGCTTAGTTCCAGCAGAAAATATCTTCAGTTGATATCTATGTTATTCAGTATCACTTTTTCCAGATAAACATAATTTCTTATCCATAATATAGACTAAAATTTTAGAGAAAGTTATTCTGGACATGCAATTTTTGAACATTCCCTTAACTTTCTAAAGTAATTTAATAAACTTAAATAAGACTTGAGGGGCAAGCATATATTTGTAGATAATCCTATCTGAATGAATAAGTTATATTGAAATATTACGATGAAATTTATTGGACCAATTATTCTTATAACATTTAAATAATTATTTATCTGAATAATTTTAATGCGCTAGTTAACTGACTATACAATGAAAAGTACAAGAGAGAGTGTGCTATATACTCATATTCAGGTAAAGCTGTATTTTCAGGCTTTATTTCATATAGCAAATCCTTAGTACAATTATTTGTTAGATCTTTATTAGAAGCTAACGAAGTGACTATAGATCTAATAAAGATTTATATATTCACTAGAAAAACCCGTAACGGTGAAATAACCGGGATTTCTAATTCAGAAAATGATGTTAATATTGATTTCTTGAATAGTTCTCAACTGTAGAAATATGTACCTTTGTTGCAATATCATGATTTTTATGGGAACACGATGGACGAGATGTTGATGAGAATGATAATGGCTTATTTTCGAATTATTATTCGAGTTATATTCCCACATTTTTTAAAAGTAAAGTAAAGATAACTGTAATTCTAATTGAAGAGAATACTTAAGGAGTATCCCATACGGAGAAAGTAGAATAATTAATTAAGAAATCAGGACATCTCTCTCATCTTCTTCTAAGAATCCTTTTGTCCGCAAGTTTCTCTAAAAATTTCTCATATCTCTGCATCTTCAGAAACAAAAATCTCAAGAATATTTGACAATTATCACTGAAAAATGTCATGATATTTTGTTTTTGATCAATGGAAAGTTCATTCCGTTGATTTTAAAAGTGGAGCAGGGTGGTTTTCTGGTGGAACAAACGAGCGCAGTTAACAGAAGGATAAACTGCAACTAAGGGTGATCTTTGAAATCCAATGTCATCATTACGAGGAAATAAAACGTATGTGCTAAGAAATTTCGTAAGCCTTAAAATTAGAAGATGTAACTTTTATACTCAATGCTAAAAGTGGTCCCGTGTAGAGTACTGGCTAACACTTTCGCCTTTGGTGTTTACAAAGACGAGGGCGGTCCCGAGTTCGATTCCCGATGGCTCTTGGTCGAAAAGATGTAAAAGTCTTTTCAGAGCAGCCATCCTGATTTAGGTTTTTCCTACAATTTCCTCATCCACACCAGGCAGATGTCGTAGTGGTACCTAGTATAACATGTCCTAGGCCGCTTCCTTCCTTCACCTCTTCCTTGGGTAGTGTAATCGCCGTGGGACCTCTTCATACATGACGGGCATAAATGGTCATAGATTCCGGAAACCCAGAAATATAGTTCCTAATCCCTCATCCTCAATGCAAAAATGATGAAGAAAAGGTAGTAAAAATACTGTTCATAAGTAATGTAATTGTTTCAATGATACTTGACAAAAGCACTTTGTAGGAAAAATGGATCATGTACTGTATGTAGTTAACTGGTAACTTTTCAGTGAGTATATAGCTGGAGCTGTGTTAAGAACTTTCAGTTGTGCGTGGGAAAAATAAGGTGAAACCAAGGAAGTATTAAAATAAAAATTGTCTCGTTTAGAGGATAAATAGTGACATTAGCTTACATAGTCCCTTCTTAGATAACACATCAATGAACTGGTTAGGAGAATACCACGTTGCGTTATTAAAATAAAGACGAAACTATGTGTTTCACGACGAAATATTTTAGAAATGTGAAAGTTTGTTAAAAAAAAGGAAGGTTTCTCTCTTCAATATAAACAAAGAATATGGTTCGCACAAAGTTTATCCTTAAAATACAGAGGTAAAGCTCTAAACTCAACCCTCATGCAAGTTCGTGTTTCATTTGCTGTTTAAAAAGTGAAAGCGTTCATTAAAAAAAATGAATTTTCTTAAGTCTTATTTTGTTGATATGCGTCTGTGGGAGATTCTCAACATGTAATTCCACAAATGCACGAACCAATTTCGTGACATCACTCTTTCAGTTATCTGGCTAGGCGAAAGTGCAATCTCTGAAATTGATGTACCATATGTCGATGAGGATGTAGGAAGTAAGCGTGAAAACCATGAACTATAATAAAAAGTTGTGTTACGACTATAATCCATTAAATCCTTTCATGTATACATGTACACCTACTATAATTGCCGCTTCCTGTACCAAAGCCAGTTATCGTCGTCACTAATCCAAGATCAACGTTCTTTCAGAACTTTCTTTCTTATCCTAGTTTCAGATTTCAAGCATGAAAAGAGGTACGCTGCACTATATCTAAAAGTACTACCATATATCAATAAGGGCTCCTTAGTAACTATATGATTAGGGGATGCCTATCGTAGGGAGATCCGAGTTTAGTTTCCGATGGAAGCTCATATAATGGTACGGACTCCACGTTAAGCTGTACGACCATGTCTTATACAGCCTCGGCGCTCCAAACTATTAACCTCGCCGTAATAAAGCTCTATTGGTTTCATAGCTCTCTGGATTTGGATGAATTAGCTATAACCCAGGACAATTCCGCATAGCAGATTCAACATGAAACAAACCACCATGTTTGTAGAGTTTAGGCTGAAACAACTTGTTACCAGTGAGCTGCTTGTATTTATTTGCCTGATGTCATTTGTTTGAACCTAGTTCTCCTTATTATAGTAGGAATTACCTGCCAATTTGAAATTGCATTAATTGAAATATAATGTAAACAAAGAAGCTCGTGGTGTATCATTATTTTCTAGTTGTGTTTCTCAACTCTCCAAAGGAGAAACATACAGCAGGAACGTGTCCAATTATATCATTCTAATATTCGCACATTAGAACACACACACACACACACACACACACACACACACATATATATATATATATATATATATATATATATATATATATATGGTGCTGGCTATCAAACTAAATTTTCTCATTCAAATTTTTTAAACTGAATTATTAGTCATGCTAAAATGTATAGTTACTATAAAGGATTTACCTATGAAATATGAACAACTTCAATGTAGACGTTCTCAAGAATATTCAAAAAAAAGAAAAAAAAACCACGCACACTAATATAATTTCTGGATTACGAGACAAGGTAGAATACCTCCCCAAATCCTGGTAAGTTACTGTTAGACTTCTTTGTCACTAAGGAATAGTTGAGTTGAGTTGATTTTGAGTTTTACGTCCCGTTCAGCAGCGAGGCTATATAAGATGTGGACCTACTGATTAACATGGAATCCGGAACTATATGAGCTCCAGCCGGGAATCAAACCCGGGTTTCCCACGCCAAAGGCGCGTACGCTAACCGCTTAGCCACGAAGGAGCTCCACTAAGGAATAGTAACAGTTCAGAAATTTATTATTATTATATCTTATTTTACTCTTTTCCACAAAATGTTCTGGCTACGCCGTTGAATCTTATTGAATTATTTCAGTGCCTTTCCAAGTCATTAAAATTCCGAAGTTGTGGTTTAAAAATATGCACTTGCTATTGACTTTTCGCAACATGATAGAAATTTTTTTACCGTAAAGTTGATTATGATAGATCAAGATAATGTGTGTTAAACGCAAGTGGTTTGTCTCCTGCGAAAGTACTTGGCCTCAATTAAGTTGCTGGCTCCTTGGATGAAGTTGACAGCTCAGATACAATAGATCGTGTACCTTTCACGCTTGTGTAGCGCTTCCGAAACAAACAAAAAGAAAGAAAGAAAGAAAGAAAACTCATGTATCCACAAGGTCGCAATCCAATCGCGTGACTACTCTCAACATTGTTTTTTCTACTGTTTTGTCTGTAATACCTTTCACACGTTCCAACATTAAAATTTGGTCAAAACATTTTTTCCAAGTGGCAGCACAGTCTTAAAAAAAATTAAAAAGTACTACATGACACGAAGGTTTTTGAGGTGAAGATCGTTTAGGAAAATAATGAAAAAAAATTGTCCTTTACATCTTCGATGACAATATAAGGAGTTTCCACTCTCAAGGAAACTCCATCTCAACACTGAGGATGTCTTCCTACATCCAGAAATGTACAATGCACGTTAGCCTTGACAAATATATACCGTCAAAGAGGCTTCCTTATTATACTTGCTGGATAATACCGCTATTCTGATTGTTTGTGTACGTTGAGTATATTAACATAGCAAGAAATGTCTCTGATAACATAAAAATACTCATTCAACATTTACTTCCTTATTAAATAATCTTTTTTCCACTTAAGTTTACAAGTATGAACTTTGTATGTAGTTTGTACTCACCTTTTCTTTCAAAATCAGATTTTAAGGAAACTTATTTTCTTTACACAAAATTAGTGGCGGATCTAGGGCCGGGGCCGGGGGGCTAAGTCCCCCCAGTTTTTGAATGACAAAAATAATTGAATTTATTATTGTATAGTTTTGAAAGTTTATAGTAAACTCATAATATACCTATCAAATCCAAGGCTGACTGACCCCTCCAGTTTTTACCTCCTACATCCGTCTCTGCACAAAATATTCTTGTATAGTAAATACATGCAAGAATGTTATTTGCTGATTGAAATACAACATTGTAATAGAAAGCAAGTAGGAAAATTATTATTTGTATTTCGGTATTAAGATTTCGGATATATCATGTCACATTTGACGAATTGCCTCATCCCACATAAAAGAATAAATCATAGGTGAGTCTCAATATACGTTTCTTAATGAAAAAAAAAAGTTGCATTTTTAAGTCATCAGAGATTAGTATAAATTGAAAGATTTTCATAACAGAGTTATTAAAGAAAGAGTAGACTATCACGATACAACTTTTATCTCTCTGCAGAATATCAATTGCAAAGGCAACCATCAACCTTAACCAATGGTTTATTAATAGTTTCATAAGCATTCTTCAAGATTAATGGAGTGATTTGGTAACGTTTCTTTTCAGTACTGGGTTTATGAGAGACAGAACATTCTGTTTAAAGTCATATCCAAACCACTAATCGGTTTGTGTTCAAAGCAAACACTTCCACTGGGAGTCTAACCCTGGGAGAAAACACTTGCATTACCTACCCTACTACAAAGGGCACTCACCATTTAAAGGATTAATAAGTAAATATATTAATATATTATTTAGTTGGTTTTAACTCTGCTACTTAGTACAAATGATGCAACATTGAATTCTAGATAGGAAACTCGAAATACAATATCATAAGAGTGCATTAAAAACAGAAATGGGAATTTCCGAAAAAATCAGTGCAATTGTTAACCCTTTAACCGCCATGAAACATCAACGCTATGCCTCAGTGTTTCTATAAATTTGTGCCGCATGGCACTTATGGATGCCTCACACTTTTTTGTTTTCGAAGATTATACACATGCAGTACGCAGAATCGGTCCAAATAAAATGAGAAAAATCAAAATTACGTTTTGGACCCAGTTATAGTTTTTCCTTATACATTGTGGCAGTTAAAGGGTTAATATAGCATAATAACAATTTGAACATACTGCCTTTAATTTAATATATTAAGATGATTTGACGGTTATGCTTAATGTTTTTTATTATTCATTTTTTTTTAACTTACGAATTAGCTAACATTTGGTGTAGTATCTAGATGCAGTAGCAAGACTACTTTCAGCCTTATAGGAAGTTCACACGGGTTGGCAAACAATTCTGCTATTCGGTACTTGCTTATTTTGTTTGCAAGTTTACACTGTTTACCTTATATTTATTCAATTGTTTCTAACACGATTTTATCTAAATGCTACCTTCTTCTCAAATGTGCTCATGCTCCGTACAATCACACCATAAATTTTTGTACTTTCTTGGAGAGCCTTGAATTTTTTTTTCTTTGATGTCTTCGAGTTACTAGCCTACTACATGGTTGTTATTGACCCATGATACACAAATTGAAAAAGACAAAATTATGCGAATTCATGGGTCAGGTCACGCTTTTGTACACGTGAACAGGATAAATCTGGATAAATTTGTTTAATAGTTTTTCCAATGGAATATTACAACGGGGCTTAGAAGGCCACAAATAAACGTTTTATGGATACATCACTAACATGACAAATAAAAGTTTCCTTGTTGTCTTAATATTCATTTGTAAGATGAGCAACTTGGAATTTCCTTCCGAAAACTAATTTTCAGTAAAGCTTTCTTCTAAGCTAAATCAGCAACTAAATAACAGGATATTAGATACAAATATATCATGTTTACGTTTCAGTTCTCTAGGGAGAAGCAGCTCTAAACGCTACAAGTTGTTTCTTAATGTTTCCAGGAAAAGTGGGAACGAAATGTCATAAAAATTAAGATAAGAAAAAAATACGGAAACCAAGACACGAATTAATATTCAACACGAACACATTATACAAATTGCTTAAATTCTGAGTTGCGCCATTGAAACATCCGGAAAGAAATATTTGATCCACAATTTGTGTTGCATCTTATCCACCTTGATACTTAGGTTTATAGCTAGGTCCGTATCCACGGAGGGGCTAGAGGGCCTCCTCCCATTATTTTTCTGCCCCGCTAAAATTTTCACGGTAGGCTTGCAAATGAACTACAATGTGGTTGGATCGGGTTCCCCCTAACTTCTACCGGGCTCTCCTTCATTTTTGGGCTGGTTACGGGCCTGTTTATAGCTCCTCCAGACTTATAACCGAATATTAAAGACTGAAATTTATATAAAGAATATAAAAATGGTTAATAGTCGTTATATTTGACAAAATAAATATAACGGAAACTAATACATGTTCGGCTGACACGGTAGGAGTTTAATACTCTTTTTCATTATCAGAATTATGTAAGAGTGTTCTTACTGTTATGTATTAGATCTGTACCATACGTATATTCTTTCAGAGAAATTGAATCGCGTTTGAATGAATTGCAATGGATATCTTGAATGCTATTTGTGTTGTAGGCACTAATTCATCATGCATTCGGAATAGATAATGCAATCATCAAATAGCTCACTAAGTTTGTTTTATACAAGTTAACTTAGGTACATTACTACTATGATAATGGATAAATCTCAGAGTGTGTTTTTGTCTCTTTTCTCTTCGACAATATGTGAGATTAGTTTGCAGGTATTTCACTTTAATATACAGGTTTATTTTAGTTACTTGATTCCTCTTTCCCAGAATAATTAAGAAGAGAGAGACTATTTACCTGTGTAACAGTAGATTGAACAAATGTATTGTGAAATTCAATCTGTATAGAGATTAAAGTTTTATCCTTTTTAGTAAATGGTGAATGAAAAGTAATTCGTTTTTTTGGCTGAACTTTTTCAGGTAAGTATCCTTTAAGATATTAAAACATTCTATGCCGAGGAATCTGTTTAAATTCGTTTAAGGAGACTAATCGGGAATCAAACTGTACAGGTCTTTATGAATATAAACTTCTGTTAATAATTATTTGTCTTAACTACCGAATCCCTTGAAAATTTTCACCAAAAGTAGTCTCTCTGCTATGAGCAGTACTAAATTTTCTTCCTCACTATGGATTACTGTGACGATAAGAAAATGCTGTAAACTTTTATCACTGCTAGAAACAAAGTTCTATAGCTCGTGCGTCAATAGCTAACTACTCGACTTCGCAACAGTTTTTTTTCCCCTCTGACTGCGTATAATCTCCGTATAATCAAAGAATAATGCACCAAAAATGGTTCATATGACACAAAAAATATTTAATACAAACGTGTTACAGCTGACAATATTTTACGTTCTCCTGTGTCTTTCGTGTAGAGTTCATATGAACTCAAAATCTCACACTAAATTCAAACACTTGGTTTGGGCATTCCAGATCAAATATTAAAAAATGGCTCAAACACGTGTTTAATTGCTTTAAATGACTACTGTAACACATATTTAATTACTTTAAATGACTGCTTTAACACATGCTTAATCATTTTAAACGAAATTTCAAAATGCCAAATTTCATCTCTCTAAACCTAAAATACTAGATTGGCGCCTGTGGTACACCCTTATCTTCCTCATGTAGACGAAGGCCGAAGGGAATAACTAATTTTGTTAAATTAATCCTGTTCTACTTTTTGAATTTCTTTCCATTTGAACAAAATTTCTTTGCATTCAGGACTATATCAAGATTGCAAGTTCGGAACTATGATGGTGTGGCCCTCGGAAGGAAGTGGATAATCGGACGTAGTCTGTAAATCAGATGTTTACTATAAAAGTAGATAAGTTGTACTAAAAACAAATAAAAGAACAACTTAAATCTCCAGGTGTAGATACAGCTTCATTACCCATTTATCTTAAGCAAGTTATATATACATAGCAGTCTTAAAATATTCAGTGAGACCTGGAAATTGATGCAATTATTGATGCATCACAAATACATATATATTATTTCTAGAATGGTCCAGAAGACAGTTATTTTACAGATGCGTTATCTTGATAGATTTCTTAAACAAAAATTAAACAAAATTAATTTCAAAGTAATTTGTCGTTACCCTTTTTAACGATGACACAATGTATATCACTCTACATTTTGTTTCAATCTTGGTTACAAAACTTTCAAAGATTATTTAAATCTATCAGAAAATCAATTTACAGCATTCTAGGCGCGTATCATAGCCTATTACTTGAAATATTAATGAAAATTGGAATATGAACTGCATTGCACATAAGATAATTAACAAACAATACATGAAAATAAACAAGTACAGATTAACATAATGCCGGCAAATAACAAATAATAAAATAAACATAAATCAGTCGACATTTGAAAGTTGAATTAAAAGTGAACATTACAAAATTATTCTGACATATTATTCTGTAAACAGATCTCCTGAAACTGTCCGTTACACACCACCACTCATCCCTTTTCTTCCCTAACTAACTAACTCTATAGCCTATATAACCTGGAGGTTCAATGGCACGTTCACAGAAACTCTCCATTGACTTTTGCCCTTAACCAATTGGATCCAGTTTCCACTTTGTATTCCTATTTCTGCGATGTCCATCTAATATTGTCCTCCTATCTGCGCCTAGGTCTTCCTAATTGTCGTTTTCCAATTGGACTTCCAGTTAGAACTTTGAAATCGTTCCTATTTTCTTCCATTCTGGCTACATGGCCTGCCACCTGAGCCTCCTAGATTTGATGACCCTAACAATGTTCAGTGAACGGTATAAATTATGTACTTCTTCGTTATGAAACTTCCACCATTCCCCTTTTCTTCCCTTCTAGGATAAATGTTTTCAAAAACACGTAAAATCATGTTTAATTATTTTAAATGAAAAAAATAAATATCAAAATTCATTTCTTAAAACCAAGGAATTCCGAGATATAAGCATCGTAATGGACAGCCCTATCCGTTTTCCTTCGCTTCAGGTCAGATACTTATATATATATATATATAAAAAAAACACTGAAGCACATGTTTAATTATTTTACATGAGAATCCAAATATCAAATTTAATTTCTCTGACCTTAAAGGATTTCGAGATATGGACATCTTATTATAATAATCACAACCCTCATTTCACCTTCTTCCACATCGAATTTCCAAAAATATTTTCTTTGTGGTGCCTTTCGTCAGAATTCTTATGTACTGATCAAATTTCTAATTTCTAGGTTAAGAAATTTGGGCTAGGTGTTTAGCACCAATCAGGGTGGTGGTGCCAATGTACAGCGATGAAAATAGCTGAACTATTGGAAAAAAATATATAAAATGACATTACTTGGTTCAGGTGTATCCCCATACGGAAATCATAGTGCAATACATACAGTAGAATATTACAGTTTTATAGTGTACTAATTTATGTATGATAAATGTTTATATTATTACGTTGTCGATTTTCACGTTTCGCTTGAATACCTTTCAAAAGCGTTTTTCTTTCTCAATTTTATTTCGGTTCCTTATTCTCGTTAGAATATTTATTTAATTTGCTTTGAGAGAATCATGTTATTATGTATTTAACAAGTTGACTGCTGATTTGAGGGTACTGTCCCATGAGGCCAATACAATTTCTTCTTGACTTTGGCTCGATTATGGATAGTTATATCACATTTTTGTCGCGATATTTTGTTTCTCCCGAAAATGTACCAATGGGAGCCGAGGACCATATGTGATGCTCATGGGCTTTCACAGTAATTTGTGACAATGAGCATCATATATGATGCTCAAGAATCTGATAGGTTAGTAATTTGTGATATCAAACATGAGCATCATCTATGGTGCTCATGGCCCCACAGAGAAATAAGGTGAGCACATGGCAGTCCACCTGTTAAAAATAAGTCCTGCTTAAACGACTGGAAATGAATCAGTTAAAAATAAGTCAGAATACCCCATTGGATCACATCAAGAGTCAGTTGCTTAAGTTCCTCAATATTATTTTGTAAATACTGTTAAGTGAGGAAGTGAGTTCAAATTGTAATGTATTTGGATGCGCAGGATGAAAAATAAATGGGAAAATTAATTCTGCTCTTTAAAATATAACAGCTAATCTGCAAGATTATAAGGCAAATTTTGTGCACTTATTTGATGCCAATTTATAGTCTTCATTATCATTTCCAATGTAGATCATGATGACTTGTATTGTTAGTTTTGTCTCGATGACCAGACTATGAAAAAGAAACATTTAAGATATGTTTCAATGAAGCAAATCTCCTTTATTGATAATGTTTTTCATGTAAATCCTTTTAGGAGAAGTACAAATCACTGCTATGGTTCATCGGGAAAACAATCTCTCGTATCTGATTGGTGTTAATAATTTTGAACCTATTAACCTCAGTAAGAGACAACTTTTACCTTCTTTATGGTTAAGAATGCACCTGAATAAAAGTTCGTTCTGCTCAGTTTGTTAATCTACAGATAAGATTGAGAACAGTGAAAACGTGAATGCAAATCTTCCGCATTTACCAACTTTGTATCTACAGATCGTGCGAGAAAATATTGTTCTATAAGCACGAAATCGTTAAACTACCTCCAAGTTGTTTTCTTCTTTGAGTAAATTACTTCCCGTCATTAACTGAACAAAAAGTTGTTTTGAATTTTCGTTGGAAATCCGAACGGATTTCGTTCAAGTTATTGATGAATTTCTAGATTCAAGATGAAAGTTCTGATTGTAAGATTCTATTTAGTATATTTGGTATAAAATATTTCGATTTCACTTTTCTTTTATTTTTTTAAAAAAACATAAGATAGAAATAATATTTTCCAAAATCATTTCAATTTTTTAAGTAAACTAACTTATAATTTCAGCGTGATAACCTTACACATGTCTACTGCTGTCAGATGCGACACTTCCAACTGCATGTTACTCGCTCAATACATTGATTTCCTGTCACCTGGATTCCTAGGTCGAAATTCAAACGCTTTTAATTCAGCTAGCTCTCCAATTCCTTAAGATGCTGGATCAACATGAACACATTATGCCCCATCAAAGGTTAAACTCGGAACCATGCAGGAAAGGCTAACAATTCAATAACCCACTCTGTAGCTGAAGACTATCTAATTTTCATTATATGCTCGCTTATTCGTCTCTTTCGGCTCAAGAAAATTTTATTCTGGACTTTGTTTTGGAATATCATTACTATATCATAACCAATACTTGTATTTGTGCTCGCAGCACAAATACTATTACAGAAATTAACTTTCAGTTTTAACTTTCTCGATATCAGTAACGACGATTAAAGTTTTAGGTACCTCTGTGGTTCAGTGGTAGAGCGGTCACCTTTGTTAAGAGAGATTTCTGGTTCAGTCTCAGGTAAAATGAATTTGTGATGGACAACATCGTGTCTGTGGGTTTTCTCGGTGTTCCATCGTTTCCTTCCACTTTCTCACTTTATCAATTCTTTCACAATCATTCATGGTCATTAATCGTCTATCTTCTTTAGCTTGCATGGCATATCCATCGGACATACATTGTATATCTGAAATACTCCATTTCAGTTTTACGAGTAAGAGAGTTTTATTCTAGTACCAGTCTCTATGCATTTCTCGCAAAACAATTGAGTTCTAATTCCTTCGTTAGCTTTATTCTTATTTGTTACAACTCGATTATTGCGGTGTCCACTTGTCACCGTTTACTTTGTCTATTCTATGTTTACTTCGGGGCGATATTAAGAGAATATTTATACTTTATTCCGCCGATTTACATAATCTATCAAGCCTAAGTCGTGCCCATGTATATATACACTAATTAAGACAATTCAAAATATAAAAATGAAATCTTTGAGTTTTACGTCCCACGGTTATGCCGGTTAGGCTAAAGGAGACGGTGATGATGAGTAATGAATGAAATGGTGGAATAAAGAAAGTGGGAGGAAATGGGAGAACCCCGAGAAAACCCACGCACACTGTGTTTGTCCACCACAAAGTTCACTTGGCGGGGGCTGGGATAGAACCCGGGACCCCAAGCACCAGAGGTGAACGCTCTACCACTGAGTTAAGACAATTCAGTGTTAGTCCTTGTTTCTATCTTCGATTTTCTTGATCACTTATAAAGACATCCTATTTGTCCAGAGGTTATTAACCACGAAAAAAGCCTAAGAAATTGCTTCCTATTCGTAGTTACCATTAGTTTAATTAATGTTTTTCTTTGTTTTTACACTAACACGTAAGACAAGGATTTCGGTAAATTTACAGTCTTCTTGAACATTTAAAACTCCTCCAAGATGTTTAACTGAGTCAACTTTTCTTAAAGTCTATGAATAATTTGTGAACTATATAGTTAAATTTTCATGATTTGCTAAGATCTTGTAGCAAGTTGAGAATAATCAAATTCCACGATAATTACTGTAATATTTAATTGTACTATATCTTAAATATCGGCACATTCCATTCCTTAGCAATGTTTTCTTTCTGCAAGATTAGTCTGTTTGATTAGATGATTAGGTAGATTATGAGGATCTCCCAATTTGAGTAGTTCAACTGGTGATGCCTCAACTCAGGATTCTGCAGCTTCTACTCCATTGTAGTTTTTATCTTTTACTTTCCTTTTGTTCTATCTAGGCGTTCACTGAAATACATTTTTCATCTGTACAGAACGTTCCCAGGATTTTCTGGAATGTTTCAACATTCATTCTGCATTACGTTTAATCTAGATTGATCCTGCTTACTTCTTTATCTTGATCTGTTTCTCCTTTGTATAATTCGTTCAAGTTATTTTGCGGTTTCCTCTTTTTCCATAGTTCTCCTTCGTGTACTATTTATTTTTATGTCTAAAATTATAAGTAGCTTCGCGTTTAAAATTTTCGTATTATGCAATATTTAAAATGGTCAGGTATAACCTAGTCCAGTTCCTCTATTCTGTTTGCACCTTAACACTTTTAATCGAACTAAGGTTTCTTTATCTTCCCTCATATATGTTCCATACTTCCTTCAGTTGCTTTCTTCATGGTATCCCGATGTTTCGCCTGCATCATCTTTGCCTCATTAACACTTTTGCATTCTTTACTCAAAATTTGGAGGATTTCTAATCTGTTACGAATTCCAATCAGATATTTGTGTTGATGTTTGAACTCTTGAGTCTTTCAAAACCAAATCTTAAGCTTGAACAAACCAATGTTTCAAATTTCGGTGGTCTTACTTGAAATCAACGCGGCTATGGTGTTGCTGTGATACGCAAGAGCATTATTACTTTTCATTTTTTTATTATTCATTCAAATAATTTAACAGCAAGTTCTTTGACTAGTAATTAACAACCGGTTTTATGATCAGTATAGTTATTTGACTTTTTTCTAAATATTAATATTATTACTATTATTATTATATTATTATTGTATGATTATACAGGGTGGCCCAAAAGTAGGTATACACCCCTGCATTGATCAAGTATAACATTCTGGCTTATAGGATTATTTGCTGCGGCTGTTCCGAGCGTAACATATAAGTAAAAAGACAAGAACAAACAATAAAGAAACCAAGTCTACCTGGTGGATAACAATAAGGAATGATATAAAATGCAATGAGCTGATCAGTACTGTACTACATACCTACTTTCGGACCACCCTGTATTATTATTTATTCCAGAGATACTAATAATAGTGACTAGGATTAAGTCAAATAGTATCTTTATTTGATATTATGTATATTAGCTTTCAAAAATAGTATTAGATTTTTTTTCGTAAGTGTTGAATCTAAAGGTGAAGAGACACTTTTAACCGATCGTGGGAACCTGAAAACTGTTAACAACAGGTTTGGGTAAACCGTCTGAATTTCGCCATTTATTATAAATATTTGTCTTCTGCCTTTGTAAAGAATCAAGGCGGCTTATTGTGTCTAATTAAGTTTAATCAGGTAACTTTAATCTGTAAAGATAATTTGTTATTTAATCTACTTTAACAGCAAAAGAGCATATGAAAAAATGGTAGTTTTCTACATGAAAACTTACATTCAGCAACAGAACATGATTTCTCTTGTTCGGATAAAGCTTTTATGAGTTCTCTTAAATTCAAACTACTGATCAAATACAAAAAAATTTGTGAATTAATCATGTACGTATATATTCTCCGTCTTCAAAAATTGCGTATGATTTACAATTTTACTTTATTGTGTACACGTAATGCAAAACTGGTTGTGAAAAAGTATGAATTACAGATTAGTAGAATTAATACCATCCTACTTTATTAACCCATTATTAAAGTAGGGTTAATATTTAGGTATTTAATTGAGACGTTGTACTTATTCTAGAGTTTGGGTTTACGTTGAGCGAGCAGAATTGCAAACACTTTATCCGCGAGACTAGGAAGAATCCTCAAAAACCTTTCGTTATGTAAAATAAAACAATACTTGCGTACAACATATTCAATAATGTTAGGACTGAATAGCATATAAAAAATAATGAAATCGCTTTTTAATAATACTGTTATACATCAATGAAATGTGTTGACCTTGAACATCCATGTGTGTCAATAGTAACAACTTTTTTATTGCTCTTATGTTGAAGTAGTTTATGACTAACATCTAAACCATTAAGGTTCTTAACTTATGAAGGAATTACAGAATTGCAGCACAGACAGATACAAGCGCATTTTATGAAAAAAAAATATATATCTATGTGTGTGTAATTACTTTTAGTATTGTAAAAGAATTATGTTCATGGTTATAACACATCAAGCTAATGGTGTTATATTGGTAAGAGAGAATTGTTAAAGACACTTTTATAGCTTTGTTAGAGTAATTGCATTGTCTGTTTCAAGTACCGACTCAAGACATACATTAAATAGTAATTTACATAATACTTTTGCGGGTATGTTTCAATATGCCATTTTTAACGCCACTTATAGGAGCATTTACCTTGATGTAATAACATCAAAAGGAATATTAACTAATACTTCCCTCTCTGATTTTGCATCTATTTCTAATCCGAAATAAAGACATCGTTTCATAGTAAAGTGATCTTAAGGTTAAGCTTAATTGTTTAGATCGTTAATATTTATTAATACAAATAGTAATTCAATATATATATATATATATATATATATATATATATATATATATATATATATATATATATATATATATATATATGGAATTTTACTATTTTTTAAAGTTATTACCATTTTACTATTTTAAATCACAAATGAAAATGTACCATTTTTTTCGGATGTATTATTAGCTTCCCCCGACTTTAATTTTTAAACACCATAAAAATTCGAATGTATATTTTCATTGTAGTACACGTTAAGAACTGAATGTACGAATATATAGATGTCATGTAAACTAAGTTATTAGTTTTCTTTGTTGTTCTTCTTTCATCTGGTGGAAAAGAGCGGAATTTAGATTTCATTAGTGGTGATAAGTTCATATTTTGCATAATTAGTGGTGTCCATTTTCTAAAGTCACTGTTTGCCAGAACTAGATAACATCATTGAAAAGATTTTTCAAAATCCACTGCTGTTTAAAGATAATCACCTTAACTCGTTTAATACTAGCCGAAATGCCTGTTGTTCGCACAGGAGAAATATATTGGGGAGATAGTTTTTGAAAAATATCTTTGACTCCTTTTTCCGCTTATGATGCTTATTTCAATGAAACTTTAGCAATGAAACCCATAAGACATTTCTATTTGTGTCAAAACTTTTGAATCTCTCTATCCCTTAGGATAAGCACTTTTATCAAAATGACACAATAAAAAAAAGCCTTGCTCAAAGTAGGTAGTAAGTATGTTCCAGAATTCCTTTTAAACGGGTCAATCATTTTCACGTTATGTGATCACAAATACAGTATATAACAAATATCATTTTCAACAATCAGTTTAGCAACCCCAAAAAGTATGGATGTGAAAGAAATATCAATCAGTTTGGACATTTCAGTTTCACCTCTTCTCACTCCTCATGGCATGAGGACTGAACTTTGACTTAAACGGCATCAGAAGTATCACTATTCATCTAATCGATCCCACAAACTATGGATTCGACGCTATTGTCGGTCGATTTCTATTACTTTTTCATTTCACCTCTTCTCATTTCCACTCTCAGAAGTGTCTTGCCCTCACATTTTTTTTCCAGATTAGAAGTCATACGTGATCTAAATTTGGTTGACATTGCACCTGGCTTTCGAGAGTTATACAGGAATATACGTGAATTCTTTATACGTCATAATATAGATGCAATTATCTTAGCCCCTGCCAAAAATTTATAGTACCATTCAGTATTTCAAAATATCGGACACTCAGATTTATGTAATATTTAAATCTCTAGCATTGTACCATTCTTTCGGAATGGTACGTAACTGTTCGAACAGAAGGAAGGTGTGGTGTCTGAAAATGTGATTGTCCCTGAAAACGTGCTTCTGAAGAATTATCTTTCCTTTGGCAGAAAATGTGTGAAAGTAGATTTTAATGAATTGATATAAAAAGAAATAAAGAAAGAAGCTACTTAAAATGTGGGAGATATGACCAAATATATTTGTTTAATGTTGTCTTCCTACCGATATTCAGCCATTTATACTAGCAACAAATAATGCACGAGAAATTTAAATTGAACGAAACAGTATAATATTTTTTATACCTGTTTTTATGTGACAACATGCCGACCTTGAACCATTCCTTAGAAAACGGTGAAGCAGAGCAGACCATGACGAGGCCAATGATTGGGCAAAGTCAACCACAAGGAATTTTCCCTTGGGTAAGAATAGTGTTTTTTTTTTCTTTTAATATATTTTCACTCCCCAAATTCTTTTTCACAGTCTCGTTTCTGGGAATATTCTCAAATTACGTGTGCTGCCTTTTCATGGCAGCTTCTACTAATCCTTTTTACATTATTTAATCCAGTTTGCTAATTAACAACGATCATAAAAGAAATTAAAAATTTAACGTACATGAAACAATCTTTATGCGTGGTATATGAAACGTCACGCCTGTAATGACCTCAGTACGTAGGTGGATACAGCAAGTGGGCGTATTCCTTTCCGCATAACAGATGTAACGCGTCTCGACCTTCTTTTTCATGCATGTGCTATGTTTCTGTAGCATTATTTAAGTCAAAGCCTTGCTTAACTTTTTCTCGTAAGTAGTATCTCAATTATTAATTACAAGATAAAAAATGTGTGAGAATGAGGTGCAAACTACTTACAGAACCTACTTTAACAAAAGAAAAAATACCATTTAATATTGTAAGTCAGCAAAAATACATACCCTCCCTACGTGTTAAGTGGTCAATAATTTTATAATGAGTGTACTGAATTAATTGCAGCTTCCTGTAGTATAGAAAGAGCATTAAATTGTGTATAAGTTGCTAAAATTGAAATTAAATTGCTCTGTTTTTTTTTTCGGAAATAATCGGCGAAACATGTTGATGAGGCTATAAAATTTTACTAGTAAGTACCAAAAGCACTAAGAACATGAAAGTTAGTTGTTGATACGAAGAGTAGGTAGGGGGAAATCGGGTCGGTAAAAAAATCCTACATACATGAGAATTGAAGTAATTGTATTACCGCTGTGTGCAATGTGGTATCATACCTTAGAAAAAACTGTCACTGCCAGAAGTCGCTGTTTGCTTGACGTCAGAACAATTTAAAAAAAAACAGAAAATGTAAGTTATTTGTAAAAAGTTGTAAAAGAAAAGCTTTTCCTAATGCATTTTTTATATGCTTGGAGTTCCATTGAATTATACAAACACCATAAACTGTATTATGATTTTAGCATTAAGTATATTAAATACGTACTACACAATTAAAGGTTATTTACAAAGAGCATTTCGGGGATAAATCAGATCATTGTATTTATTATAATTTCAATGCATGCGATTTATCATAAATGTCTGACATTTTCCAAGTAAATTGTGAAAACCTAGGGAATACTTATCCCTGTACACGTCAATAATCAATAGTTTCAAATTGCTAATATGTAAATGTTCAACAGATTCATTAATGATTTCGGATCTGAACCCAGCGAAAACACATTGATCACTGCATAGTCATCATAATGTTCCGAAAGATTAGCTGCATCTTTATAAAGCATAAGTGTTAGCACCAATAGTAGTAGGAGATGAGTAAAAGGATTACAGGTGTCTGTCCACCCACCCACTACCCATTCAATCCACTGATTATACTAGATGTCAAGTTTGTAAGTGAAATAAGAAACAACTCGGGACTTCCCTCGCTCTAACTTGACACCTTTCTCCAAACAAGCCTAACAGCTCTTCAACTAATATCTTGAATAAAAACGAAAGCGTGACTCCTACTCTCGAGAAAAAGATGCTAAAACATTTCTAAAGCTGTGGCGGATCTAGCCCGGAGCCAAAGTGCCTGAGCCCTCCAGTTTTTGGAGTGGCAAAAAATATTTAAGCTATTATTTATCCATTTTTGAAAGTTTGTAATAAACTCATGATATACCTATGGGTTTAAGGGTTCTGACTGCCCCTCGCCAGTTTTTACCTTCTAGATCTACCACTGCCCTAAAGAGGAAATAGGAAACAGAGAGGCATGTGAGCGTCTTTGATATATATATATATATATATATATATATATATATATATATATATATATATATATATATATATATGAAAGTCGCTGTGTTTGTGACTAACTCTTGAACCACGAGACCGATCTAGATCAAATTTTCAACTAGATGAGGTTAGGGCCTGGGAGTGATGTTATCATTTCACTTTGACAGTGCAACTTCGGGAAGAGGACGAGTATATACAGGGTAACAAATAATAAATTATATGAAATAAAACGGATATTAGTGACAAACTACGTAGTACAGAAACTGTATTGCAAATGTAAACGGCATTACAAACATTCAGATGTAGGTTATGACATGTTCGATATGTCTGCCATCTATGGCGATGCTGTTGCGCAGAGCAGAGACTAACAGCAAAATTCTGCATGACCCGGTTCCATTAAAGTCAAATCTATCGCGTACAATTTTTACTGTACTATAGTCATGGCTGTATATAGTAGAGTCTCTGTATTCAACAGAAATCTATCACCAAGATAAGAACATCATGGAAAGTGAAAAGACAAATCACTCAATAAGAAATGTAAACAAATGATGACGAACCATGGGCGGCGATTAGGGGGGGCAAGGGGGGGCAGTTGCCCCCCCACTTTTCTGAAATGCCCTATTAATATATATAGCTTCAACCAGGGAAATTTGTATATTAACATTGATATACAAATATTCAGATCATGTCTTGCCCCCCCACTTTTAACGTCCAATCGCCGCCACTGTGACGAACTATTGGTGAATGATAGAGATGGAGAATATTCGAAGAAACATACGTACATGAGGTTATTTCACTACATAACTAATACGTATATCTCTGTCTGATTCGAATATATTAACCTGCATTCAAAGATGCACTCTACCCGTCATCTCCTCTGTATTTAAAAGCTTCTTTCTACAATACATTTTTGTGCATGTGGTTCTATATTCAAGTCTTGTCGGGAGTCCTCTGTGGACACATATACAGAGTGGCCCAGAAGTAGGTATACAGTATCATACTGCATTTTATATAATTTCTTATTGTTATCCATCAGGTTGACTTAGTTTCTTTATTGTTCGTTCTTAATATGTTTTTACTTACATCTTAAGCTCGGAAGAGCCGAAGCAAATAAACTCATAAACTAGAATGTTATACTTGTTGAATGCAGGGGTGTGTACCTACTTTTGGGCCACCCTGTAGTTTATATTCAAGGTTAAACTATAGGTTGATGTCTCATAATACTCAAAAAGGATGCTAAGCTCAAAAAAAAAATAAATTAAAAAAAAGAATGTTTGCGAGGCCAACACCTGTTTTAGTATGGGATTAAAAAGTAACGCTGAACATTATTCGAAACAACGGAAGACAGAATATTGTTATCTGAATTATTTTTAAAAGAAATTGCTTTTAACAATCGTCATTGTTGGATGTAGTGTGTGTGGAAAACTCTGATGTAAAGACTGCCAAGGTTCGTAAGTTTTAAAAATGAAATGAAATATTTCAGTTCGACGTCCCACGATTATATCCTTGAGGAAGGGAGACAATGATTAAGGCAAGTGAATGAAGATGAAAGAATTTAGTGGAATGAGAAAATGGGAAGAAACGGGAGCACTCCGAGAAAACCCACGGACACGACATTGTCCACCGGGGATCGAACCAGGGACCCCAAGTATTAGGGGTAAGCGCTCTGTCACGGAACCACCGTGCCCCCTCGTAAGTTTTCAGCACGTTATATCGTCCAATGATAAATTAGATTAGAGGAATAAATATTCTTATCACACATAATATATCATCTGCCTGCCTAAAATCTTCGTTTGTTAGGAGGTAGTAGTTACATCACCCACAAAACAGAAAGTTAAACAAAAGCAAACTGAAAAACCGAAATGGATCGGGGTTGATCCCAGCGAGAGCAAACGTAGATCGTTTCTAATATCAAACAGTGAAAGTTCCGTCTTTTAAAGAAATATTCTTACCACTACTCACTCAAACTAGTAGATACTAGTACTATATTAAATAAATATAGTTGTGGTAATATTTAACAAATTTAACATGTTTCTGTTTATCCTGTCTCTATGTTTTTGTGAAGAGAGGTGCTGAACAACAAGCATATACTTTCTTAGTTATGGTTTATTTTTAAAGTTTCTGAAACTGATATTCGCTGTTTATACAAAGCTGCTTCTTACAACATTAAAGTAGGAAAACAAAAGTGCAATGTAATTTTGCAACACCTTGCTTAATAACACACAACTTTGAGTTGTTGAACCAAGAAGAAAGCATATATTCCCTACCTTTCTTGTCAACAGAATAAAACAGGGTTGCCATACTATTGCATTCCGTGTATTCTTATTTATGTAGATTATCTATTCGGAATGAGAAAAACTGGGTACTACATATTTCGGAGAAAGGTGTCGGGAAGAACTGAAACTACCTAGGTATTATCGACAAACTCCTATGCAGGTAAATGTTTTTGTTGCTTCTAGACCTGGATTGGATTCCTTCTGAAGGGAGATGATTGACTCTTTCAATGCACAGGAGAATCAAATCCACTTTTGGTCACTTTTGAGATATCTCTTCTTTAAGATCTCTATCTGAAACTCCTTAAAAGCTATAAATATTCATGTCCAGATACTGTAAATACCTCGTATAATGTAACAAAAAAAAAAAAATAGTTAACTCTTCCACGTACTTAAGTATACCATATAAACTTTCTCTTTTTTTTTCTAATAACTTTGGTGATTGAACTTCATTTCCTTTGCTCTGAACTCCTCAATTGTAAATTTATTTAACATTATGAGGCTTTTGATGTGCTGACTAAATTAACCTAACGAAGTATAGAAAACTAAATACCTTCTCTTTTATTGGCTCATCCCGAAACACTTTTTCATCATTTAAGTGACCTAGTGGTTAACGCGCGTACTTTCTATGTTCGTGATCTCGGGTTCGATTCCTGATAAGAGTGTTTCTCTTGGGCACAAAGTTCTAGTCCGGATCCTACTTCATAAGGTCGTAACACATAGCTGAATCAATCAAATCAATTACTAATACATAAGTAAAACATCACATTTTCTTCGATTCGTAATTCCTCATTACTTTTCCATCTAACGCCACAAATTCCAGTCAAATCTAGATAATTGTGTTCCGTCTCCTCTGAGATTTTATAATACTCTTCCCTGTAACATGTCATATCAGTTTCATAGTCAAAATCAAAAGGATTCGGCTTATATGATATTCAACTTTATATTACATGTTCATCTTTAAATATTTATTTATATGTGGTTGCAAATCCCTTAGGATAATTAATTGTAAATTCATTTTTTAATTATTATTCAGATAGAGATCTTAAAGAAGAGATATCTCAAAAGTGACAGAACCATCGCAAAAAAATAATCTTGTGACATTGTTTAGTAAGCAATAAAAGTTTGTTTTAAACTCATGCATCGTAGCAGAAATACTCCAAGGGCTCTGCATGAGACCCTACTACTATGTAGCAATGGATATGATAAATCGTGCTGAGAACCTGTTAATGAACTCAGAGACAGCAACGAGGAGAAAGAGAAACTTGCATCTTGAGCTGCTCCAGACGAGAGTTGTATTTGCATCGATAGAAAATGGTATTAGGAGATGACACGATAATAATGACCGAAGGAAAGATGGAAAAGTTTTGATTCAAGAAAGAACTAGAAAATAGCAATCTATGTAGTGTAACAAGCATCTTATCGGACTTCTAATTTAACTGATTTAAATATTTAACTCAATTATTTACTGTAGACTCTCAGCTAGTAATTGCCCTGCATCAATGAGTTTTCTTCATCGCATCGGTTTATCAGTTTCAGTATTCCATATTTATAAAGAAATGAGATACTATATACTTCCAAATGCCTTATGCATATTTTCAACATCTTAAAATGAAGTTAATAAACAAAATAACAACAATAAAATGTCAAAAGTATATACAGTATGGCCCAAAGTATAACAAATTATTGGGACTTTATGAGAAACAAAATATATCAAAATCTGTAAATATAAATGCTACATTATCACCCACAGAGGTATTAAAAGCGACTTTTCGTTATAGTCAGTGGAATTAAACATTAAAATTATGTAGTAATCTTAATTTTAACTAATGTCCAAATACTTTTTTCTAGATTTAATTTTATACCAAATTGTTTTATTTCATATTCTTTCAGTTTCTTTGCTGCAAATAACCAAATAGCTCCCTAAATATTTGAATTTTTGATCAAGAAAAAAAGACGAATAGTTTTCCGTATTAATATCGTAACGAGGTTGTTGATTATTTTATTTTTCTTTTCCCATTTTTTTAACATTTAAATTCCGTAAATTTCGTTGACTTCTTGGAATCTAGAAGAGATTTTTCGAACCTGCTATGTACTTCTGGACTCTGACCGCCAACTACAGGAATGACTTATAATGGGACAAGAAGGCAAATGTCGATTTTTTAAAATTAAAAGTTTACAAACACAAAGACCAGAAAATATATTATAATATGATTAATTTTCCCAAATAAAAGCCTTAAATTTAGATTTTATAATTTGTTTAGGATTAGTTAGTTTGAATTGTCAATGAAAAACTTTGAATAATTTTCCTCTTTTTAGTCTTAACATACTTTAGATGCAATGTATTCTTCATATTTTTAATTGAGAATACAAGAATACAGTAGACTTTTTTCTTCACAGAGTAGAAAGAAAATAACCTAGTCGTGATGATAGATTTATAGCTCCTGCGAGAAATGTAATTGATTCCCCAACGATAATGTGCTGACGCCAACTGAAGTGGTTGTTTCGAACTGTTTTTCCCACAGTCTCTGTTCGTCTTCAGTCTTGGAGGCAGAAGCAAGATCCCATCATTTTTTATTGTTCAGGAGGAGGTTCGACCCTGACCCAATGCAAAGGGAAAGTGAAAAAAGCACGGTAGATGCTCCTGGCTATCAGATGTGAGATAGAGAAAAACAATCAGGACCCAGTAGGATGAGTGAGATTCTGCTGATGACCCACAATCCTCTCTTCCTGAACGTTAGGTAACAAGTAGTTAGGAGTATAGAAGTTGAAACGGACACTAATGCGTTCTATTTCTCACTTTGAGAGAGATGAATGCGTTGCAAACGTATCACGGGTAATTCTTATCAATTAAGATTTTGATAGAAAGGTAGTACTTTCCATCACTTGACGAGAAAATGATCACTTCATCTCAACAATATACTAATCACCTACCTACCTTTTTTAAAAAAAAATCTCTAGAACAGATTGTTTTAACAAGTACCAAAGAAAATATTCTTGAATTAATAGGTTACAAACGAAACTATTAATGGTTGATTTACAATGAATCCCAAAATAATCCAATTTGATATTTTTCTAAAATCAAAGAAATATATAGAAGTTCATTCATCGAAATTTGAGCAACAAAGCATTTTTGAACAAATTGAGCAAATTTGAGCAATTTGAGCAAATTTGATCAATCATTTTGTAAGCGCCATTTTTGTTTCCCAACAAGAACAAGAAAGTTGTTTTTCTTCAAAACTACAAGAGAAATTCACTATAGCTTACTGATTGTGAGATCTAAATTGTAGCGTGTCGAATGAGTCAAAACTTCAATATTAAATTATATATGGAAAAAAAGAGTAACAGTTTCCCTACCTTTTATTGTCCTTTTTTTTTTTCAAAGTTTACTCGAAATGGAAATATTTATTTTCGATACACAGCTCCCCTCGCTTAGACATTTAGACTTCACAGATGTCAGAACATACTGCACAATTCTTATCCAAGTTTTGGAATATCTGTTGATTAACTGCTGTAATATATTCAGTCGTATGAATTTCATTTCTCATCAACAAATCACATGATATGAGATCGCATGACGTTGTTGGCCATTCTGCTGTCATCAACCAATCCATTCATAGAAATGTTCATTTAAGAAGTTTCTCACTTCTAAATCATGATAAGGTAGTGTTCCATTCTCTTACCATGTAAACTGCATCTTGGTAAAATGAGTAATTATAGAGTAGCACTCCTATCATTTTATTCACCTTCCTATTTTCCCTTTCCACACTTAGATTTGTAAATGCATCAGTCTGTGAATTACCAGAAATACCGCATTCCACTCACTTAAAATATAGAGCTTTATATTAACATAATATACCACCCCCATGTTACTTTTTTTCTGCACTGCTATTTCATATGTCTTGTTGTTTTTGAGGGATGCAGTCTATTCAAATTTTGCGCATCCTCAAGCTAGGTGCGTGGTATACAATGTTCCACTTTAGCTATGCATCTCTCTATATTGGACCTAGATTTTTCTTTAAAGGTTACGTAGCACAGGTGGCATTGTTCAGCTTAGTGATTGATATTTCTTGGAGCTGGAATCGGTCATGAACAATAGAGTGATTTTCACGATTACTTGCGAGACAATTTTTTTTATATTCATTAATCATGGACCTTTTAGCTTTTTCTTAATGCCATTCATTCTATCTCTGGAACTGATTGCCTTAAATAAAAGTAAAATCTGAACAAAGCAAATCACTATTTCATGAATAATAATGCTAGAATTTCGACAATGTTTCCATTGCTTTATTTCGCCACATTATACCAGACGCATTATATCATTAGTCATTTACTTTGGTCATGTTTCACTTTTAGTTTAAACCTTATTCTTATTTTAGACTTGTTAGAAATTGTTAGAGTTAAAATAGGTCAAGGTTAACGAAATGATCACTTTGCTACCACTTACAACTTTAAACAATGTTTCGTAAGAATTTAAGTAAAAGTATTGTGATTTTCATGTGACAAATAGTGTTTCTTTCTGGCTTACGGATCATTCTTATTACTCACAGTTGACATTTTCAAATTGAGAGAAGAAAAAGAAAGAAAAATGATTGAATGATTTTTATAGGATGTATTCCAAATAGGCTGAAAAATTATTTCTTGGGGTTGAAAACGGAGGGAGATTTCTCTTCCTCATTTTTTTCTTAAATCTACCGCTCACTTTTACTAATAGTATAATATTACTATATTTTATAGTTAGATATGTAAAAGTGCACCATTTTTGGATAGGTTTTTTTTTTTTTTTTGTAAAGGAATTGTACTTTACATGTTCTTTCGACGTGGGTCTTAAATAGGGATGGCCAAAATATCCGGATAACGGATATCCGGATAAGAAATTATCCGGTATCCGTTTTTGAGGAAACGGATAATCCGGATAACGGATAATATCCGGATGACGGATAACGGATAATATCCGGATAACGGATAATATCCGGATAACGGATAATATCCGGATGACGGATAATATCCGGATGACGGATAACGGATAATATCCGGATGACGGATAATATCCGGATAACGGATAATATCCGGATGACGGATAATATCCGGATAACGGATAATATCCGGATGACGGATAACGGATAATATCCGGATGACGGATAATATCCGGATGACGGATAACGGATAATATCCGGATGACGGATAATATCCGGATAACGGATAATATCCGGATGACGGATAACGGATAATATCCGGATAACGGATAATATCCGGATGACGGATAATATCCGGATAACGGATAATATCCGGATGATGGATAACGGATAATATCCGAATGACGGATAATATCCGGATGAAGGATAACGGATAATATCCGAATTACGGATAATATTCGGATGACAGATAATATTCGGATAATGGATAAAGAATAATATCCGGATAAAGGATAATGTCCAGATGATATATAATATTCGGATAACGGATAATATTCGGATGTCAAATAACGAATTATGTACCGATAATGAATGATATCTAACTTACTGATAACAGAGAATATTTGCGTGAAGAATAAGAAGACAATTATTGAATATCTGGAAATTAATTATTGCTGACTATAAAATAATTGTGAGATTGCCTTGTTCGGGTTTTTACAATTGGTTAATAAATTCAATTTTTTATTACAAAAAATATAGGATAATAAGTTTCAGAATATTATATATATATATATATATATATATATATATATATATATATATATATATATATATATATATATATATATATATATATATATATATTGTGCCTGTTTGCATTTTAAACGCTTAAAATAGGGATGGGCACGAGTCGAGCCAAAGGTAACTTTCTCTAGTCGAGTTCCCAGCCGAGTCGCTGTTTTGAGATAGAATTTCGAGTCGAGTCTGATAAATGGCTCGCTCGTTCAGTTCGTTTTAGCTCGTTTAGAAATCATTACCTCATTAGACTATAAAGCAAAGCCATGAGATTTGTAAGCAGTAATGTGGAATATTTTTAGTGCTGCTCACGAGATGGGACACTGCTCGTATCTCGTTTCGTCTCGATAACGAGACGACAATAGATTTTTATAACGAGACAGCTTCAAATACGGTAAGCATCAATATAAGTATATACTGTAGTTCTTACCATCAAGGCTCAGACCTGCACGGTCTAAGTTTTAAGACCAAGCAGAAGCCCACTCCGGGAAGTGATGTTAACCGGCTCAACTCGGTTCAACTGAGTGAACAGCTTGAGCCGGCTCGGTTGGGATAAGACAACGGCTCGGCTTAACTTAAACGGACGGCTTGAGCCGGTTCGTTGCGATGAGCCATCGACTTGACTCAAGTAAGCAGGTAGCTGAAGCCGGCTCGGTTGAGATGAGCCATTGACTCTGTTTGACTCTGCTCAGGTGACCCTTCAGTTCGTTGGGTTCGGTTGAAATGAGTCCATCGGCTCGGGTCGACTCGGTTGAACTGAGCCAATGGCTCCAGTGTGCTCGGTTAGGGTAAGCCATCAACTCGGTTCGGTTCCGCTCAGGTGAGCCACCGGGTCAAGCCGACTCGATTGGGATGAGCCATCGGATCGAGCCGGCTTAATTGGGATGAGCTGTTGTCTCGGCTCACTTGTCTGTAGGGATGCGCACGAGACGAGTCGAGATTTAAAACTGTTTCGACTCGTCTCGAAAAAACGCTGTTCAAGGTTTTATATTATATTATATTATAAATATATTTAAAACCTTTACATGCCGTACATATAAGCTTTTTTTTAAATAATTTACATATTACGTAGCAAATTGCGATACAAATTATATATTGGAGCTCCCTCGTGGCTAAGCAGTTAGCATACGCGCCTTTGGCGTGGGAGACCCGGGTTCGATTCCCGGCGGGAGCTCATGTGGTTCGGAATCCACGTTAATCAGTAGGACCACGTCTCATATAGCCTCGCTGCTGAAAGGGACGCTAAAACTAAAATCAACTCAACAAATTATATATTCATACGGGAAGTCCAATAAATACGCAAGTACTTGACAATTGCATTCATTATGAAGGAAATTATGAATTACTTTCGTATTTATTGGATTTCTTCTATGAATTTATTATTATTATTATTATTATTATTATTATTATTATTATTATTATTATTATTATTATTATTATTATTATTATTATTATTATTATTATTATTATTATTTTCTCGACTACAAAGATACAAAGAATAATAATTCAGTCACTAGTAACCTAGAAGCGAAAGTGACTTCTAATTGGAAATAATAGTCTAGATCTATGTATTTAATTTCGGGTAGATGCTACAGGGTTCCTTAGAATTTACTGCTTTTATTATATTTATATTTTATTATATTATATTATTGGTCAAGTTTAGCGAAATAAGAGTTTTACTACAGAGACAAATTGAACAATTAGGGTCAGAAAAACAACGCATTGGCTGTTCTTTCTTCAAACATACACACACAAAGAGAGAGCCCATTTGGTCAGGATGTTTTTTCAGTTAGCCTTGTGGCGTCTCGCAAGGAGAAATCTTGCAAGTATAGTATTCATGTACAAAGGTAATATGACGCTGTGTCATAAAGATAATAAATTAATAAATAGCACCATATATATAACGAACTCAGGAATTATTCCCTGGAGCATTCCTTTCTCACAAAACCTGCCTTATTAGCAGCTTAAATTAACAATTTATTAAAAAAAATATCCTGTTTAGTATTCACAGAGAATATTTTTGTTTCAAAATTAAAATTTGATGGGTGCAACAGTAGACTTTTAATACATTCACAATATATCCACTGAATTGCGAAATAGTCTACCTCCAGACGCACTTAATTTCTTAACCATCCCCAAGTTAATCGAACAGTTTGATACATTTGAATGTGACTTAAATTTATATTCGTAACTATTCTTATTAACAGTGGCGTAACTAAAGGCTTGAGGGCCTCCCCGCAAACAGCGAGGAGTGGGGCCCCTTCTCTACGTCCAACTTCATGATTTGGGGCCCCTGATAGCTTGAGCCCCCCCGCAATGTGGGGTCTGCGGGGCCCTTATTTACGTCCCTGCTTATTAAACACGGAGATTATGAAGGAACGGATGTACTGTACAAAATAGTATAAAAGTATCTAATTCGGATTTATATAATCCCACAGTCCAACCCAAGAGTGAACCACAAGAGATTGACTTTCTGATTTTAAACAAGATAATGTGCCTAGCTGAGACTTTACATTGTGAAGATTATATTAGTGAAAATTATGCAAATGCAATTTTACAATTTAATAGATATTACTAAATATTGAGCCTCTCCGTAGCTATGTGGTTAGCGTACGCTTCTTCGGCGTGGGAGTCCGCGGTTTGATTCACGGTAGGAGCTCATGTGGTTCAAATTTCACGTAGCTGTAGGTTCACATCTCATACAGCTTTGCTCCTGAAAGGGACACTAAACTATAATCTAATTTAATATTACTATTTTTTTAATGGCTTACCAAGATGACGTGAATTTGACTGCCATCAAATCCGTTTTATATTTTTACCTAATACAATGGATATTAATATAACAATTATAAGACACGAATGTATATAAATATTCAGAAACAAGTGTATACACACACACACACACACGCATACCAAATATCAACACTTCAAGACTATTTTGCAAGTGGTAGACTGCGCTGCATCAAGCAGTGTTATCTTCAAACAAAACTTCTTCGTTTTCCCATTAACGTCTCATATAGTCTCGCTGCTGAACGGGACGTTAAACTCAAAATCAACTCAACTTATTTTCCCATTTTCTGAGCTGAGCTGATTTTGAGTTTAATATTCCGTTCAGCAGCGAGATTATATGAGACATGAACCTACTTATTAACTTGAAATCCGAACCATATGATCTCCCGCCGGGAATCGAATCCGGGTCTCCTACACCAAGGGCACGTACGCTAACCGCTTAACCACGAAGGAGCTCAATCATCTTCCCATTTGTCTGCATTATTTGATTCACCCACAGATTTGTCATACATATTTGCACTTGTCATTGGTTTTAGCATTTTCGTGGAGGGTTCAAACTTGTCACAATCTGTAAGCTGAACATACTCAGAAACTAAAAGAATTACGTTCATTGTGTACGATAAAGAACTTCGTGCTTGAAACGAGTGTTTCATTTTTCTCTGAATATCTTTCTTCAGGAAAGAGTCGGTTCTCTGTATTGGAAAGAGTGAAGGGCGAATTTATATTTTATGAATGGATAACATTTTAAGAAGTATATACAAAACATGCCGCTTCCGACATAGCCCTGAAGCATTTCTTTTAGCGGTGTCTCCTAACTGGCTGTCCCCTGATGTCCATACCCCCTACCTTCTCAAGTTGTAAATTGAAAAGGGACAGAAACATTCCAGATAACCACATACTCAGTTTTCAGTTGACAGTAACAAAACTATGGGTAGGTAGTAAACAGTCTTTTGTAGAATCACGTTTTGCTTATTTTTGAATATTTCTGTGAATTCGACAATACAACAGCGTAAATACTGACTGGTTTTATTACTCCTACTATCGATTCAACTAAAAAGAACAATTCTCGACGGTCGAACTATTTTTTTTTTTTCTGTTCTCTAGAAGTGAGAATCAAGATGCTAGATGAATGTAAATTATGCAGGGTGGAAAAAAACATTTTGTTATTTTTTTTATTTAAATCGTTTTTTCATTTAAACCAAATCTTTCTCCTCTTATACTACAAATCGCGAACTGAAGAAAAAACATTAGGAATTAGTATTAAATATTAATTATACAATTTAAGTGAAAGTACCGGGGTTGAATTTTCAATTAATCCCCAATCGTTAACCTATTTCAACCCCAAACAAAGTTTCTTAAGCATTACGGAAAAAGTACAACAACTGCATTTTATCAACATTGCATTTTTTCCCAAACGTTACTAATATTTGGTAGGGCATATTTTTAAAAAAATCAGAACTAGCTTGCGGCACGAAATACATATAAAATCTATAAATTTCGCCTAAAGTTATAATATATATATATATATATATATATATATATATATATATATATATATATATATATATATATATATATATATATAGGCCTATATATATATATGGGAACAAACAGACATGCACATAAAAGAATTTTCTTCTTAAATTCGAATGGTGATTTCCTCGTTGGAATAGTTTGATTTACAAACCCTATGTTACGAAGAAAAGAAAGCAGGATTGCCTTGTTACCCGTTCAAAATGGAATTTTCCCTAATCATTCTCTGCATAACACTCATATTCGTACTGTGCTGTACATACATTTGAGTCTCATCGTATTATGATTATTATCCTCCATAATTGAAATAACAGAACAGAAAAGGGGTTTTACTTATTTTCACTTCAAATTAATTTATTTCGGAATTTGATTTTAATAATCACTTGATTGTTTAGAAAATCAAATGTTTTAAATCTTGATTTAAATCATAATGATTTATCAGAATTAATCCAATGCTCCAGATTAAATCAGAATTAATCCAGTCCTCCAGATATAGCATTTTTACTAAATGCTTACTAAATCCAATAAATTATTATAGACTGCCAATTGCTCATTTAGACAATTTACGAAGTTCACTTTAGCGCAACAGTTTTATACACATTAGATATCTGGATAGTTACTTAAGTGTTGTTAGCATATTTAAAGTCTATCAGATATCATGACATATAATTATTAGTTTTAATTAACTGAAATGAGAAGAAAATTAAAGCCCGCTGGCGAAAGGTTAACTATTAACTTTAAAAATACCTGTCCCTTTTTGAAGTAATAAATGCTGGTATGGTATTGGTTTCAAGGAAAATACGTTTCTGTGTGATTAGTTACTTCGAAATAATTTTAAAAATAAGCAAAGATTTTCGAGACATTCGAGTCGAATCAAGATTTTTACGAGTAGTCTCGACTCGACTCGTGTCTCGACTGAGAAATTCGAGTAGAGACAGAAGTTTGTCTCGACTCGAAACAGAGTCGAAATTCGAGACGTGTCTCGACTCGTGCGCATACCTACTTCTCGATTCGGCTCCATAGCGAATGAGCTATGAGCCTAGCCGCTCGAGCCGTTGAAAAACCTGAGCAGAGTAGTTTTGAACATGTTTGGCCGGCGCCCTATAACTTTTAACAAATTTTGGCTCGAGCCCGAATACTTGCTCCCCCGGGATTCAAATTCCAACCTCATGAACAACGTTCTTGCCTCCTAGATTTCACGACTACCTAGGTCGCAGTCAACTAGTTCTTCGTATTCAGATACAAACTGCCTATCTTTCATGTTTATACATGGTGTTAAATAATAATAATAATAATAATAATAATAATAATAATAATAATAATAATAATAATAATAATAATAATTGTAGTAGAAGTAGTAACATTGATAATAATTATATAATAATTATATTGTCTATGTGGAATAATTCAAGAGAGTACTTGAAACTACATACAGGATTTGGCTCGTTTTGGCTCGACTCGACCCGAAACTCGAGCAAAATTCGAGTCGAGTTGAAGGAAATTTTTCGAGCCGAGTTCTCGAGTCGAGCTAAAAGATGTCTGTTTCGAGTCGAGTCGAGTTTCAAAGAAAACTCGCTCGAACTCGCTCGTGCCCATCCCTAGCTTAAAAGTTGTAGGGAAAAAGGAAACAAAACATGTATTTAATCAATTGTAAGTGAAAAATGAAGTATATCTGTTTACAGCTCACTGTTATGTCGTGTAGCCTGTACCGTAAAACATTATTAATGAAAGTGAATGATTATGAAGTGACTTAGTGGAATAGATTTTCAAATTTGAGACGAGTCATAAATTTTCTGTAGTTTCGTGGGCTATAATAGTTCGTCCAAGTTTTAGGTCTCAAACAATGTTTATTGTTACATGATTCGTAATATAGAAACTGTAAGTTTATGAGGTGATTATACGAACAAAATGAAGAGCATTAATAAATGTTTGAAGATATGCAAGTCAGTATACAATATACTGTAATAATAAACATATTTAAATGTTGTTACATTTTACTCTTGAGGAGTTCTTGCGCAGCGAAAGGCTATTGATCAATTCTTTATTAAATTAAGAAACCAACAGAGCATACATTTTCTACATAAATTACAAAACGAGACAAGAAAAATCGACACCAGACGAGAAAAAATTCCGAAAATCAAGACTAGACAACAGTTCTATAATGGGTCTCGAGACGAGAAGAGAAGACGAGAAAATATTATTTTCTGTCTCGTCTCATTTATGAGCAACATCAATTGACAAACATATTGTCTATTCGTAAATATGTCATCTAATAATACAAATAGCGTTGATACCAAGCGCACGTGACCTCAACCTCACGAACTGATCGTGAGTTTATTGAGCGTGATGTCAAGATCATGATGTAAGTATAAAGTCGTCTGAGTAATGTCGAAAGGATGTTCTAAGTGTGAGGTCGAATGTGATAGATGTTAATGTTGTGAGTATGAAGTTAAGTGATCGTGTGGTCGAAAAGGTGTTGTAAGCGTGATGTCGATTGTCGAAGTGATGTGAGTGTAAGGATGAATGAGTGTAAAGTCGCTCGAAAGGGTGTTCTGAGTGTGATTTTCTAGTTATATTGTAATCATGATGCTGAGTAAGCGTAATGTCGAAATGATATTATGACAATGCGTGTGAGGTCGACTAAGTGTAATGGCGGATTAATTAGGTAAGTATAAAATTAGTAGTATTGGCACGATTTTCTCGTCTTGTCTGGTGAAAGTGTCGTATTGTCTCGACTCTCAAAGATTTTTTCTCGTCTAGTCTCGATTCTAGATAAACTTTTCTCGTTCTCGTAAACTTATACATAAACTTTATCAAGCTCATTCGTGACTAACGATTAGCGTACGCGTCTTTGGCGTGAGAAATCAGGGTTAGATACCCAGCGGGAGTTCATGTGGTTCGGATTCCACGTTAATCAGTAGGTTCCATCTCGTATACCCTCGCTGGTGAAAGCGAAGTTAAACTCAAACTCAACTAAATTCTATGGCCTGATTTTGTTTCTTAATTTCATCTAGAAGTTAGCAGAATTTTTCCGTGTCAGAGAGGTTCACGTTCAGGAAGAGTACATGTATCTAGGTAACAACATTTAAGCCATATTTATTATTAAAGCATATTATATGACTTATGAATCTTTATGTACAGCAAATTATGAATACGTTAAAATATTAAATAATACTTTTTGATAAAGTGGATACTTTCAAATATCTAGGATCAATATTAACAGACAAAAATGATATTCACGAAGAAATTAAATGTCGACTAAAAGCATCAGGGAATTCGTGTTACTATTCAGTTCAAAATCTCTTGTCGTCGCGAATTCTGTCGAGGAATTTGAAGGTTAAAATATATAAAACGAAAATCATGCCCGTTGTTCTGTATGGTTGCGAAACATGGTCGCTTACTCTGAGGGAAGAACATAAACTGAAAGTATTTGAGAACAAGATCCTGAGACGAATATTCGGACCCAAGAGGAACGGGAATGGCGAAAACTTCAGATCGAGGAACTACATAATTTATACGGTTTACCCAGCATTGTTAGGGTCGTCAAGTCTAGGAGGCTTAGGTGGGCGGGACATGTAGCTAGGATGGAAGAAAGAAGAAACGCTTTCAAAGTCTTGTCTGAAAGACCAATCGAAAAACGACCATTAGGAATACCTAGGCGCAGATGGGAGGACAATATTAAGATGGATTTCGCAGAGACAGGAATACAAAGTAGAAATTGGATCCAATTGGCTAAGGATAAAAGTCAATGGAGAGCTTTTGTGAACGCGGCATTGAACCTCCGGGTTCCATAGGCCATAGGTTATCACTACTGTTCTATGGCCTACATCTGGCCCACCCAGAGAAACAGTAGAGCGCTGTCCCTGATTGCAGACATGTGTCCCACTTCATCTAACCTGAAATAATCTCAATACTCTCCTGTTCTTATAGTTAGTTAGTTATGTAAGACTTGTGCATATTTAAACATTGATAAATGATCTTCATGGTGTTCGTGCAATCACTTTACCAATTTTTAGTTTTATGCTATGAATCATGTAACAATAAAGTAGTGTTTGAGATGTAGGACGTGGGTGAATTCGAGTTCCCCTCGAGATTAATTATGTCTCTCATCTCGTCTCGAACTTAAAAAATAGGTATTAACCTTCTCGAGACGAGAATCGAAACAAAACATTTCTCGCACTTTGTTGTAAATTGTGAGCGTGATGTAAGCATTGAACGTGATGGCAAATATTTAATATCCATCTGAACAGAACAACCTGTAGAGTTTGACTTTTATGTGTATTTAGGCTATAGAGGGTGTTTTATCCTATTGGGTTGGATATTCAGAGCAAATTTTTAAACACATTTTTTTTAGTAAAGATAGATAATATTTCCTGTCTGAGTATGTTGCTCCAGTGGCGGATCTATCCCGGGGCCGGGGGCCTAGTCTCAGTTTGTAAAAAAAATAATCAAGCAAAAATTATCAAGCTATTGTTTATTGTTTATATATTTTTGAAAGTTTATAATAAGGTCATGATATACATGTCATAAGCTGCGTTCTCGCTGCCTCCCCTCCCCAGTTTTTGCCTTTTAGATCCACCTCTAGGTTGCTCTAAGGTGGGCTCTCTTAAAGTCGTTTGGTGGAGTCACTATCACCGTAGATGAGAGATAGTTGCTAGTTGAACTTTAGCGTCTCTTTTCAGTATCGTGTACAGAGATTATACAGTATTACATTTGGACCTAAAATTTCAGATACGGTATGAACCACCGTAATTTGCGTTCCAGTTATTTTTTCACAGGAAATTTTATTCTTCACACGAGGCGCACTTTCTAACGACTAGGAAAGAGGGAAGGGCCACAGAGCGTTGATATATTGGTCAGTTCTTTTCCCACATGTATCTAAAAACTAAAACTTAAAAAAAAAAAAAAAAAAAAAAAAACCTGAAGTACAAATATTCACTTCGAGTTTAACGTTCCACCTTCATGCTCCTATGCAAAGGAAAGGCAGATGGGAATGATAACAAAAGAAATACTGGAATGCAGGAAGTAGAAGCAAACATAATTCCTAGACAGTCCACGCACATAGTGCTTGTCGAACACAAAGCTCACTTGATGAGATCTGGGATCGAGTCAGAGACCAAACGCAACAAAGGTGAGCTTTCTACCACTGAGCCAACGCGGTCTCCAATAGGTGTTGGATAGATTAGGAATTCGAATTAGGAATACAGGTATATAGTAAAACCAAATTATTATTATTATTATTATTATTATTATTATTATTATTATTATTATTATTATTATTATTTAGTAGTAGTAGTAGTAGTAGACCCTATTAGTTTATTACGTGCATTCCGAATTACATGAGTCCCTACCGGGAATTGAACTGAGCTCTGTTGCGACGAACCGTGTTCGTTCTCCATACATCCGCTGTTGCTACATCCGAAGAAACATTTGAAACCTGTTTGACCTTATGAATAATTTCCAGCTCTATGAGGGGTTGTAAAACTACAAATGCAGAACAAGAGTTTATGTGACTGATCATACCGCACGGTCCCTTCAACCACTATAGCGAGAGCGAGGGGAGAGCGAGTAATTCCAGCGGGTGGTGGATTTGTGTCATCTTATCGCCAAACAAAATCTTCGCAAATGAAAGAAATGTTATGGGTGGTGCTTAGTTCACAGCTTTTGTATTGAATTGGGACACTTTGATGTCATCTGGTAGTTGGATGGAAGTTGCAGATTTTATCTGGAATAAATTCCTTTCGTTCGTAAACTTTCTTTTCATAAGTGAGCATATTTATGACTATGGAACACTTTTGTGGAGAAAATGAAACCCCGAGTTGATAGTCTAGTGCGTGATGGTTCACATAGTCTTGGGTTCGATTCCAGATGGGAAAGCATATGTAAAATTTTAACTGTCTTCGACATTCGTGTATTCGTGTCCCTGTCGCGTGAAATTAGGTACAATAGAGGTAATTACAGAAATAAAGTTACTTAGGAATGTTCGATTAATCAGTTAACTTTTAGAAAGTGATAAAATCCTGATCTTTGGTTCAGTGATCCGAGGTTCGATTCCAGTGGGGACACTCGATCGAAAAGACGTAACAACTTTTCCGAGCCAGCCATCCTGAGTGGGGTTTTCCTATTCACCCCAGGCAAATGCCGGGATGATACCTAACGTACAGGTCCCAGGTCGCTTCCCTCCTTTCCCGGATACTATGCTCGCCGAAAGATGTGATCTCTAATATGTTATGTGCTTACAGCCATAGATACGAGTAATGCCCAGAAATTTGTATAGATAGAATAAAATAAAATCTTTGGTGCATGAGGACTCTGGTTTGATCCCATCTCGCGCCAAATAGGCTTTATGGTGGACAAACATCGTGTTTTTGAGTGTTCCCTGGGTTGCCCGTTCCCTCCCACTTTCTTCATTCCACCATTGTATTCATTCTCATCATATATACACGGTATATGAATGGGACGTAAAACTGAAAAGATTTCAGTTTCTTGAGGTAGAAATGACCTAATTAAAGTCGGAACAAAGTTATTTAGTTTTGTATCCGCCTTTTACAAAAAATCCTATCCTAATTCTAACTATAAACAAAACTAATGAACTGACATAAAATAGAGGGGTACTTCCAGTTGACGTGGAAAGTTGAAATTTTTCATGATTGTAGCTTTTCGGGACTAACTCACAGGAAAATTGCCAAAAACGAATATTTTTAAATTTTAGGGGATCTAAAAGGGAATGAAGAAATCTCCCATGTTATGTAAATGAGCCCTTTTTGGGACCTATAATCTCATGTTTTAGGTACTTGGAATAAATACTTGAAAATTGATATGCTTGTACATTTTCCTTAGCGTTAACTAAGTAAAGCGTCAAAAATACAAATTTCCAACTGTAGAGTTGTTTTATGGGGAACTAAAAAATATTCTCAATGTTATTTCTATGGGACATCTTCTACACCCCCAAAATATTTAGACACTTCCAGCAGGATTACAATGATGAAATTTGGCATGATTGTAGCCTTCCGAGAATAACCCACAGGAAAATGCCAAAATTGAATATTTTTAGTTTGTAAGGGGACTAAATAGGGACGAAGAAATTCCCATATTATTTAAATGGACATTTTCTTGGGATACAAAATCTTAACTTTTAGATAGTTAAAATATGAAAAGAAACTTGAATTTGATAGAATTATGGGTTTAACAGGTGCGAGGCTGTAGGCCGAGTCAGTGGGCGAAGTCCTCAGGTGGATCAAATTCAGGAAATGTAATTAAAGAGCAAATACACGAAATTCACTCTTGATGCAAAGGTTGATACACAAGAAATTCGAGGCCATAGACCGAGCAAACGCGGGGTCTGGGCTCTGGGGGCGGAGCCGCCAGCTAACCAAAGGCTAGTATGAATCTAAAGCTACAGACATCAGAATCCATCTAGACTTTTGTTCTCTGTTTACTCATACAGCTAAAGTTCAGTGAGAACGAATGATATGTGCTGTATAATGATTCCAGTGAGTGACGTTCTCAGGGTTTGATCAAGGAGAGGCGTTAATGCACTCAATCTCATTTCCTTTCAGGTCAAGCGAGATTTTTGTTCATTTATCTCAATGTAGTCAATGTTTAAAAGTTGTATGTGCCAGAGTTTCTTCCAGAAAAATCTTTCTGGGGGTATTTCGGATCCGTAAGGGAAATGATGGGAATTACTATAAGAGACGTATTTACAGAGGCCCGTATGGCTTAAGACCACCCACATCCCTCCAGGAAATTTAACCCAAACATTTTTTTCATTCGATATGTAATACTATTGTTGTCATAAAATCACATTTATTGCTAATTTGGTTTTAGCTCCCGGTTTCCGAAAAAAATATTGAACGCTAGCGTTACTATTTCAAAATAACGAAATTCACAAGAGTTTTATTGTGTGGTTACTTTATAAAATAATACAAGATTATTTTTTAACACTTTTTACTGTTTTTGTTTCTCCTTACTTTTAAAAAGAACGAAGAAAGTTGCATTAGAACATTGCATTAAAATGAAGAGTCTTATCATAATGCAAACATATCTAAGCCACGTCTATATTTTCAATGATATTATAACTTATTTTATTATTATTATTATTATTATTATTATTATTTCCTCGATTTTTTTTAAATGAATAGCAAAGATAAAAGAAATTTTAGTTTGTACTAAGCCTAATACCTAAAGCTTTACAAGACCTAAAGCTTATTTACATTAATTCGAATTAGAGTACAGTGGTAGAGCATTCACCTCTGGTGCTAGGGGTCTCGGGTTCGATCCCAGTCCCCGCCAAGTGAACTTCGTGGTGGACAAACACCGTGTATGTGCGTTTTCTCGGGGTCCTCCCGTTTCCTCCCACTTTCTTCATTCCATTTATTACTCATCATCACCGTCTCATTTTGCCTAACCGGCATAACTGTGAGACGTAAAACTCAAAGATTTCATTTCATTTTTTCGAATTAGAGTAATGAGTCATGAAACTATTTAAAACTTATTATATCTAGAAGTTATATGATTATCTACATTTTATTGCAAATGCCTGATCATATTAGATTTAATACCAGACGATTTTCGTCTGTACCAGATTATTAAATGTAGCACCGTTTTGCTTATAAAAAAATTATACAATAATTGTAGCAAAGGCTGTCCTTATTTTAACCTTACTGATCCGTCTCTACCTTTTAGGTGCATATTGTTCAAGAAACTAAATTTAAAAATCCTTTACTTACAATCATTTTCTCCTTCAACACAAATCCTCATGCATTGTAGTCCGATGATGAGACTCCAAGTCGTTTTCTGAGTGGTGTTGTTCGGCTGTAAGATCTCTCAGTGGTAGCCGAGCCGTTGATATAGGTACAGTTAATATTTTCACACATACGCTTTCAAATACATCGTAACCTAGAGCTGAACTTCTTAATAGATTACTGTTTTTATACAACATGCATTTGTAGGTTTACAAATAAATTAGTTTTCTCGGCTTTATCGGAAACTACGCATGAGGATTTACACTCACCCATATCATTTTGTTTCGTTTAATGAGATCTGTCGATTAGTAGACTTCTCATCTTTCGACATTTTTTTTTCGTTAAACGCTAATAACGTAAATTCCTCCATTACATCTTACTCAAGAGGAATTAAACCTCGAACCTTCCTTGCGTGCGCCATTGATTCCAGCTAAATCTTTATTATGGGATCCGATTCGAAGTACTCGATAGATTGGAGTTTGGATCTTGTTCTAATGAGAGTCTAATCTTAGACTATATTGCAAAAATAAATGTTGTAGCTATTAGTCTATAGAAATCGTAAACTTGCGAGAAGCCCGTGTTATAAAGTTTTAATTAAGTTAGTATTCTTTCTCTCAATCTTTTCGACGTTTCTCTAAAGTTTTCTCTATAAAGTCTGTCCCGGAATCCTCCCACCAGAAGTAATTCTTAATCATGTCCATTCATTTCATTCTTAGTGTCTCTTTAGCTCTCTTTCCATCCATTTCCATTGCCATAGTAGTAGGCCCCACCCGTATATTGCGTCGAGTCAGCAAAAATTTTTGTGACGTCATAGGTCAAAAGTCAATGACCTTGGCCCGGGGTCAATGACCTAGGGGTACCTAGGACCACCCCCTCTAAATTTTGGCAGGGGTACCATGGCCCACCCCCTAAATTTTGGCAGGGGTACATAGGACCACCCCCTTAAATTTTGGAAATTGCCAAATCTAAAAATTTGGTATGGTAGTCTAGGACCACAGTATGTACCTCTATCAGTATTGGGTGTCTATGTCGTTCCCTTTCATGGGTAAAAAATTGCCAAAAAGTCAAATTTCGGGGGTTTTTGACCTAATTTATCCCCTTTGATGAGGTATTATTACCCTATATAGTTATATGGGTGTATACAAGGGTCCATTACCTTTCATAAGACATGGGTATATTAATGCACCCCTTGAAAAATTTGGGAGGGGTACCTTGGCCCACCCCTTAAATTTTGGAAATTGCCCAATTTCAACATTTGGTATTATAGTACAGGACCCTAATATGTATTATGATAAATTTGGGTGGTCCACCTCATTTCCTTCTAGGGGTACAAAATTGCCAAAAAATATAAACGTAAGCAATACGTTATACCACGTGTTTGGTTTTTGGCTCAATTTATCCCCTTTGATGAGGTGTTATTACCCTATATGGTTATATGGGCGTATACAGGGGTTCATTACCTTTCATAAGACATGGGTATATTAATGCACCCCTTGAAAAATTTGGGAGGGGGTACGTTGGCCCACCCCTTAAATTTTGCAAATTGCCCAATTTAAACATTTGGTATTATAGTACCGGACCCTAATATGTATCATGATAAATTTGGGTGGTTTACCTCGTTCCCTTCTAGGGGTACACAATTGCCAAAATATAAACGTAAGCAATACGTTGTACCACGTGTTTGGTTTCGACCTAAGATATCCCTTTGATGAGGTGTTATTACCCTATATGGTTATATGGGCGTATACAGGGGTCCATTACCTTTCATAAGACATGGGTATATTAATGCACCCCTTGAAAAATTTGGGAGGGGTACCTTGGCCCACCCCTTAAATTTTGGAAATTGCCCAATTTCAACATGCGGTATCATAGTACAGGACCCTAATATGTATCATGATAAATTTGGGTGGTCCACCTCGTTCCCTTCTAGGGGTACAAAATTGCCAAATTTTAGTACAACCACGTGTTTGGTTTTCAACCTAATTTATCTCCTTGGATGAGGTCCTATTACCTTATATGATTATATGGTCATGTATAGGGGTCCATTACCTATCATAAGACATAGGTACATTTGTGCACCCCTTTAAAATTTTGGGAGGGGTACCTTGGCCCACCCTTTAATTTTGGAAATTGCCCAATTTAAACATTTGGTATTATAGTATAGAACACTAATATATATTAATGTAATTTCGTTCCCTTTTAGGGGTACAAAATTGCCAAAATTTTAGTACAACCACGTGTTTGGTATTTGGTACATTTTATCCCCCTTTGATGAGGTTCTATTACCTTATATGATTATATGGTCATGTATAGGGGTTCATTATCTATCATAAGGCATAGGTACATTGGTGCACCCCGGGAGGGGTACCTTGGCCCACCCCTTAAATTTTGGAAATTGCCCCTTTTATATGTTTGGTATTATAGTATAGGACCCTAATATAAATTACTATAAATTTGGGTGGTCCACCTCGTTCCCTTTCATGGGTACACAATTGCCAAATTTTAGTACAACCACGTGTTTGGTTTTGGCTCAATTTATCCCCTTGGATGAGGTCCTATTACCTTATATGGTTATATGGTCATGTATATATTGGTCCATTTCCTATTATAAGACATGGGTACATTGATGCACCCTTTAAATTTTTGGAAAGGGGTACCATGGCCAACCCCCTTAAATTTTGGAAATTTTCCAATTTGAACATTCGGTATCATAGTACATGCCTCAATATGTATCATGATAAATTTGGGTGGTCCACATTGTTCTCTTTTAGGGGTACAAAATTGCTAAAATATAAACATAAACAATATGTTGTACCATGTGTTTGGTTTTTGGCCCAATTTCTCCCCTTTGATGAGGTTTTATTACCTTATATGGTTATATGGTCATGTATATAGGTTCATTTCCTATCATAAGATATGGGTACATTGACGCACCCTTTAAAAATTTGGGTGGGGTATCTTGGCTCATCCACTCGGTTTTAGAAATTGTTTAATATAAGCATTTGGTATCATAGTACAGGTCTCCAATATGTACCACTATAAATTTGGATGGTCCACATTGTTCCCTTTTCATAGGTAAAGAACTACCAAAAATCAAATTTCGGAGGTTATTGACCCCTATTTAATACGTTATATGGTTTATTACCTTTATATGTTTATGTTCCCTTTTAAATTTGGGAATTATCAAATAACAAAATTTGGTAAACGTTTTCTAGGACCCATTGGTGTTCCTCTTATGGCCAAATATTCAAAATTTAAAGGTTATTGACCTGCTTTATTATTGAATAAGTACAGGATTTATTACTTTTTTTTCATAAGACACAGGTGTATTTGTGTACCAATCTTAAAATTTGGAAGGGGTACATTTCTTATTGTCGTATCAATAATTGGTAATTGGATAGTATCTCATTCATTGGGTAAATCATTATGATCACGTGATCGGTTATTGACCTATGATTGGGATTAGGAGTCCAGGACATTGGTACATTGAAACTTTGTAGGATAATTTGATAATGCGTCATTGGTTTTGATTATTCCCGCCAAATATAAACGTAAGCAAGACGTTGTACCACGTGATTGACCTTGATGAGGTAGTGTACAGGGATTCATTTCCTTTGTTGTGGTACTTCTTAAGTTTGAGTACACACACACTTCTAGAAAACAGTTGGTTCTACTCAGGTAAACAATTGACGGACATTATTGACCTTATTGAACATATAATGATATGATTAACTCTAAGACTTAGGTATATCAAGAGAAGTATTCTTTAAATTTGGGAATGGTGATAAACAGAATTTTAACATAAGGTGCGAAATTTGAAACAATACATTGAACTTTAGTCACAGCTCATAGTCTAAGATCATTGGTGGTGATTGATTTGAAATCTGATAGCTAACCTTATGGAATCTTATGACTCATAGTCTTAAGGGAATACATGCTACAACACTGGCAAAGTTATTGTTGATGCAATTTGATTGGATGATCACTATCTTTCCTGCAATCTGATTGGTTGATCACTATCTTTCGTGCAATCTGATTGGTTGATGAGTTTTAAATCTTTGCTGTATTCAGTTTTTAAGTTTTGTTTTACATTTAAAAATCTTGTTTTCGTTCAACATTTTGCACTCAATGATAAATATGATCAAAACCGTTTATTTGTTAATCGAATAGTTAAAAACCGGATAAAGTTTGACGGTTAACCGTGAAACGTAAAAATTTTTTAGTTTGAAATTTTTTTTTGCTTGAAACATTTTGTTTGAAAATTCTTGCTTTCAAATTTTTTGTTTGAATTTTTTGTTTGAGAATTTTGTTTGAAATTTTTTTTGACAACTTTTGTTTCAAAATTTTTTGTTTAAAATTTTTTTGTTTGAAATTTTTTTCGTTTCAAAATTTTGTTTGAGATTTTTTCGTTTGAAATTTTTGTTTGAATTTTTTTTCGTTTGAAATTTTTTGTTTGCAAATTTTTGTTCGAAAATTTTGTTTAAAATTTTTTGTTTAAAATTTTTCGTTTCCAAATTTTTTGTTTGAAATTTTTTGTTTCAAAATTTTGTTTGAAATTTTTTTCGCTTCAAAATTTTGTTTGAATTTTTTTTGGTTTGAAATTTTTTGTTTGAATTTTTTTTCGTTTCAAAATTTGTTTCAAAGATTTTTGTTTGAAATTTTTGTTTCAAAGTTTGAGTTGACATTTTTAAAAGTTTGTGCACTTATTAGTAAAGAACTGGAACTGTTTAGAACAAAAACCTTTGACAACATTGTGGTGCAATAGTACACGTCAGAACCTGTGGTGCACGTCAGAACATGATAATGCAACGTCATCAGTTTTGCATCATCGTTGGAGTTAGTATACATGATAACGTCATCATGGCTACTTGTCTGCAGTTTCTAAACACACGTGATGTGATGAAATCATTTACCAAGATTACTGATTTACAACAGAATGTACCTTATAGAATCTTAGCTAGCCAAATGATCCCTACAAAGTTTGGATTAAGAATCGTAGTGAAGCTTGAAAATGATAAGAATATAATTTTACCAGCAAGATATTTACCCATGGAGGCATCAAAACAAGAAGAACTGCTGCGTTTCTTAAATACTGGATCTGTATCTTTATGTTACAAAGGATTCTTGGGTCGAAGTCATCAATTTGAATTTAGTACACAGCCGGATTCGTCAGCCATTGTGATGAAATCATGAATCAGCACATTTCTTTCCAATGACGTCAGCTGTAGTTGTATGAATTTGGTTGGTCAGCATGACGTCAGCAACTGTGATGAAACCATGAATTTAAACGTCAGCACATTCCTTACCAATGACGTCAGCCGTAGTTCTATAAATCAACCAATACCGTGAAATCATTTGAGCAAGTGCTTTTCAGGAGGAAAGATGTGTACTTCTAACGATAAAGAGTTCATCTTCGCAAGCTATTATCCAATAAATATATTTCAAACAAAACATGTGATGATTGGTATCAGTGCTAGAACATTTGAACCTGTGATTCGATTGGGCAAAGCAGAACAATTTGGTGTACAACTGACCTGTGAAGAATGGCAAATATTATGTTCACGAATCGACCAAATGAACGATTATTTTCATGATGAGCTAAATGTGACCATAGTCAAATCATTAGGCTCAAATCATGAAGTGGTGCTGCGTACAGTCCTCGAAGAGAAGATGGTGCTGTTACGTAAAAAGAGTACATTCCATGTCCCTCGCAATATGGTGTATCTAACACAAACTGAATGGAACAAATTCATCAGCGTATTTCAGTGTGCGAAACATGCAGTGGAAGTGTGCAACAAAACTAGTATATTCCTGAAAAAGTACTATTTTGAAAAATGTGTTATGCATATTGTACAACATGTATCTAGATATTGTGATGGTTGTCAACAGCGTTCGTGGGTGCATAACTGTATTGATAAACAGTTTATTTGTGATCAAATGGACATTGAGTTTCCACCAATTGATATTGCATTAGATCTTAAAAGACTTCAATTGGAATTAAAATTATATGCTAAAGACAAACTAGTGCAAGAAGTTCAAAATACATTGTATCGACAATATCCAGAACCACTATCTGGTATGGATGTATGTGGAGTGTAATAAAATGATCCATTTCAATGAATTGTGTTTTTTCATTTCAAGTACAACCCCAGGTTCTGACGTGTACTATTGCACCACAATGTTGTCAAAGGTTTTTGTTCTAAACAGTTCCAGTTCTTTACTAATAAGTGCACAAACTTTTAAAAATGTCAACTCAAACTTTGAAACAAAAATTTCAAACAAAAATCTTTGAAACAAATTTTGAAACGAAAAAAAATTCAAACAAAAAATTTCAAACCAAAAAAATTCAAACAAAATTTTGAAGCGAAAAAAATTTCAAACAAAATTTTGAAACAAAAAATTTCAAACAAAAAATTTGGAAACGAAAAATTTTAAACAAAAAATTTTAAACAAAATTTTCGAACAAAAATTTGCAAACAAAAAATTTCAAACGAAAAAAATTTCAAACAAAAATTTCAAACGAAAAAATCTCAAACAAAATTTTGAAACGAAAAAAATTTCAAACAAAAAATTTTAAACAAAAAATTTTGAAACAAAAGTTGTCAAAAAAAATTTCAAACAAAATTCTCAAACAAAAAATTCAAACAAAAAATTTGAAAGCAAGAATTTTCAAACAAAATGTTTCAAGCAAAAAAAAATTTCAAACTAAAAAATTTTTACGTTTCACGGTTAACCGTCAAACTTTATCCGGTTTTTAACTATTCGATTAACAAATAAACGGTTTTGATCATATTTATCATTGAGTGCAAAATGTTGAACGAAAACAAGATTTTTAAATGTAAAACAAAACTTAAAAACTGAATACAGCAAAGATTTAAAACTCATCAACCAATCAGATTGCACGAAAGATAGTGATCAACCAATCAGATTGCAGGAAAGATAGTGATCATCCAATCAAATTGCATCAACAATAACTTTGCCAGTGTTGTAGCATGTATTCCCTTAAGACTATGAGTCATAAGATTCCATAAGGTTAGCTATCAGATTTCAAATCAATCACCACCAATGATCTTAGACTATGAGCTGTGACTAAAGTTCAATGTATTGTTTCAAATTTCGCACCTTATGTTAAAATTCTGTTTATCACCATTCCCAAATTTAAAGAATACTTCTCTTGATATACCTAAGTCTTAGAGTTAATCATATCATTATATGTTCAATAAGGTCAATAATGTCCGTCAATTGTTTACCTGAGTAGAACCAACTGTTTTCTAGAAGTGTGTGTGTACTCAAACTTAAGAAGTACCACAACAAAGGAAATGAATCCCTGTACACTACCTCATCAAGGTCAATCACGTGGTACAACGTCTTGCTTACGTTTATATTTGGCGGGAATAATCAAAACCAATGACGCATTATCAAATTATCCTACAAAGTTTCAATGTACCAATGTCCTGGACTCCTAATCCCAATCATAGGTCAATAACCGATCACGTGATCATAATGATTTATCCAATGAATGAGATACTATCCAATTACCAATTATTGATACGACAATAAGAAATGTACCCCTTCCAAATTTTAAGATTGGTACACAAATACACCTGTGTCTTATGAAAAAAAAGTAATAAATCCTGTACTTATTCAATAATAAAGCAGGTCAATAACCTTTAAATTTTGAATATTTGGCCATAAGAGGAACACCAATGGGTCCTAGAAAACGTTTACCAAATTTTGTTATTTGATAATTCCCAAATTTAAAAGGGAACATAAACATATAAAGGTAATAAACCATATAACGTATTAAATAGGGGTCAATAACCTCCGAAATTTGATTTTTGGTAGTTCTTTACCTATGAAAAGGGAACAATGTGGACCATCCAAATTTATAGTGGTACATATTGGAGACCTGTACTATGATACCAAATGCTTATATTAAACAATTTCTAAAACCGAGTGGATGAGCCAAGATACCCCACCCAAATTTTTAAAGGGTGCGTCAATGTACCCATATCTTATGATAGGAAATGAACCTATATACATGACCATATAACCATATAAGGTAATAAAACCTCATCAAAGGGGAGAAATTGGGCCAAAAACCAAACACATGGTACAACATATTGTTTATGTTTATATTTTAGCAATTTTGTACCCCTAAAAGAGAACAATGTGGACCACCCAAATTTATCATGATACATATTGAGGCATGTACTATGATACCGAATGTTCAAATTGGAAAATTTCCAAAATTTAAGGGGGTTGGCCATGGTACCCCTTTCCAAAAATTTAAAGGGTGCATCAATGTACCCATGTCTTATAATAGGAAATGGACCAATATATACATGACCATATAACCATATAAGGTAATAGGACCTCATCCAAGGGGATAAATTGAGCCAAAACCAAACACGTGGTTGTACTAAAATTTGGCAATTGTGTACCCATGAAAGGGAACGAGGTGGACCACCCAAATTTATAGTAATTTATATTAGGGTCCTATACTATAATACCAAACATATAAAAGGGGCAATTTCCAAAATTTAAGGGGTGGGCCAAGGTACCCCTCCCGGGGTGCACCAATGTACCTATGCCTTATGATAGATAATGAACCCCTATACATGACCATATAATCATATAAGGTAATAGAACCTCATCAAAGGGGGATAAAATGTACCAAATACCAAACACGTGGTTGTACTAAAATTTTGGCAATTTTGTACCCCTAAAAGGGAACGAAATTACATTAATATATATTAGTGTTCTATACTATAATACCAAATGTTTAAATTGGGCAATTTCCAAAATTAAAGGGTGGGCCAAGGTACCCCTCCCAAAATTTTAAAGGGGTGCACAAATGTACCTATGTCTTATGATAGGTAATGGACCCCTATACATGACCATATAATCATATAAGGTAATAGGACCTCATCCAAGGAGATAAATTAGGTTGAAAACCAAACACGTGGTTGTACTAAAATTTGGCAATTTTGTACCCCTAGAAGGGAACGAGGTGGACCACCCAAATTTATCATGATACATATTAGGGTCCTGTACTATGATACCGCATGTTGAAATTGGGCAATTTCCAAAATTTAAGGGGTGGGCCAAGGTACCCCTCCCAAATTTTTCAAGGGGTGCATTAATATACCCATGTCTTATGAAAGGTAATGGACCCCTGTATACGCCCATATAACCATATAGGGTAATAACACCTCATCAAAGGGATATCTTAGGTCGAAACCAAACACGTGGTACAACGTATTGCTTACGTTTATATTTTGGCAATTGTGTACCCCTAGAAGGGAACGAGGTAAACCACCCAAATTTATCATGATACATATTAGGGTCCGGTACTATAATACCAAATGTTTAAATTGGGCAATTTGCAAAATTTAAGGGGTGGGCCAACGTACCCCCTCCCAAATTTTTCAAGGGGTGCATTAATATACCCATGTCTTATGAAAGGTAATGAACCCCTGTATACGCCCATATAACCATATAGGGTAATAACACCTCATCAAAGGGGATAAATTGAGCCAAAAACCAAACACGTGGTATAACGTATTGCTTACGTTTATATTTTTTGGCAATTTTGTACCCCTAGAAGGAAATGAGGTGGACCACCCAAATTTATCATAATACATATTAGGGTCCTGTACTATAATACCAAATGTTGAAATTGGGCAATTTCCAAAATTTAAGGGGTGGGCCAAGGTACCCCTCCCAAATTTTTCAAGGGGTGCATTAATATACCCATGTCTTATGAAAGGTAATGGACCCTTGTATACACCCATATAACTATATAGGGTAATAATACCTCATCAAAGGGGATAAATTAGGTCAAAAACCCCCGAAATTTGACTTTTTGGCAATTTTTTACCCATGAAAGGGAACGACATAGACACCCAATACTGATAGAGGTACATACTGTGGTCCTAGACTACCATACCAAATTTTTAGATTTGGCAATTTCCAAAATTTAAGGGGGTGGTCCTATGTACCCCTGCCAAAATTTAGGGGGTGGGCCATGGTACCCCTGCCAAAATTTAGAGGGGGTGGTCCTAGGTACCCCTAGGTCATTGACCCCGGGCCAAGGTCATTGACCTTTGACCTATGACGTCACAAAAATTTTTGCTGACTCGACGCAATATACGGGGGGGCCTACTACTGCCATCGCTCCTCTAACTACATAGTCGTTTGTTCTTTTCATTAGTTATCCATTCTAATGCAATCTGTTTTCCTGTATCTTCTTAGATATGTATATAAATTTGGTTGCTCCTCTTACTCTATCATTCATCAGTCTGTCTCTTCTTATTCCATCACATGTTCACCGCAACATTTTTATTTCGGTAACATTCTATTTGTTTTCCTGTGCCTTCTTTATTAATCAAGTTTTTGCTCCGTATATCATTGCTGGCATAACCACTGTTTTATAAACCATTACTTTGTTCTTTAATGTGATTCTGCAGTAACACGAAACGACTTATACTTTCTTCCTATTTCGACATCCCTTTGCATTCTGTGCGTTATTGCCAAGTCTCAATCAAAATTCTTGGAAACAGTTGAACCTATTTTTTTTAAAAAAAACTTCATTAAATTGTTCTTCTGGTAACCTTTACTTCCAAATTTCCTTCTCCTTTAACGAGAATTCTGTTTTCTTTCTACTAATTTTTAGCCTTCTATCTTCAAAAAGACTTCTTCCTATTCACTTCCCTTTTAACAGTAAGACTTGCAAATCTAAAATTGAGACAAGTTTGTTTATGGTTGGTTGAATTTGAGTTTAAAGCTCGTTTCAGCATCAAGGCTATATGAAATGAAATGAAATCTTTGTTTTACGTTCCACGGTTATGCCGGTGAGGTTAAAGGAGACAGCGATGATGAAAATGAAGTAAATAGTGGAATAAAGAAAGTGGGAGGAAACAGGAGAACCCCGAGAAAACCCACGCACACGGTGTTTGTCCACCACAAAGTTCACTTGGCGCGAAGGGGAATTGAACCAAGGAGCCCATGCACCAAAGGTGAATACCACTGAGCCACCGCGGACTTGGGCTATGTGAGACATGGACTTACATTTTAAGGTTGAATCCGAACCGTCATAATGCTTCCAATTTCAACACTTTCCACCTGATATTGAACCCCAGATTCCGTGTATCAAAAGTGCGCTATCTCAAACTCACATGCCGTGAAACCACGCAGCTTTCTAGCAGGTGTGAAACCCTATCAGTATATTATAATCCTAATGAGGGGATCTTCTCAAAAATTAAATGTAATGGTGTTTTCTGACCAAAATCGGTAGTATGCAGGAAAATTAGCATAATGTATGCAAAACACATTAAAGTGGTGAGAACAAAATCTTACAGTTATAAAAATTGTCATAAAGATAATTGGTTATTTCTACAGATCCATAATAGACACATAAGTGTAGCTCCCGGCAAAGAGGATCAAATATACAGTTGCCCCTTCCCCCCGGGAATTTCGAAGGGTATTAGTTCTTGTAAATACATGTCAAATAATACTAATCTTTTCTCGCATACTATATAATATTTAATATATTTTATATTTAATACTACTGTATTATAGTTTGTTTACTGTAGTTAATGAGGATAATGCTTAATAAATGTTATGTTGTATAATGTATTATGTGAACGCATATATCAAAGTATGTGTGTGCATTCGTGACTGTGCTTGGGTGTCAGTCTTTGCCCCTTCACTTGGAATCGATCCTTTGCGACCCCTTGGAAAAAAGCCCTGCAGGCGTTCCTGCGTATAAAAGTAGAAATTTTAAGATTTAGAAATTAAAATTAAGAATGAAAGTATGAAACAAATAAGTTCTATAAAGGATGGCATACACAAGATGTGTAGTTGAACAGGCAAGCGAATTTCAACCTTATGCATTAAATTTAAAATACTTTCAGTACACCAGTGAAAACGAAAAATAAGTCTATCTACACAGCTAAATAAGCATTTTTTTTTTAAAAAATAACGGTAAGACTTTATAAACTTTTTCCACCACATAGACCTTCATATTACCAACCACCGGAGCGAGAAGCAGAAAATGGACAAAACGTGGCTTATTATATTCTGCCATCTTCATATCTTATGTCTATATACAAAGCTGAATATTTGTTTGTTTATTTATATATTTTTCCGGTATAGAAATTCATATCAGTGGCTGAGAATAATCCTAGGCAGTGCTTTTATTGACGCAATGAAAGGTGCCGGTAATCATCATAAAAATGTAGTTCTCATTCTGATTGGTTGCGAGGATAAAATTTAAACAAGTGGGAGGAATTAAGGATACTGTCATTTACTGATCGTATTACGTATTTCAATGTTTATAATATATTCTTGTTTCCATCTTCAAATCAATTCAATTTTTTTTAAAAAAATATATAGGTTTGGTAAATACAAAATAAAGAAGGTACAAGCGAGCGGATTTTTGACATTTTCATTGTCTTACCTTTCATCAATTGCGTATTGCATTATTTAGCTTAATCTTTTTCCCCACTCAATATCTCATCCAGTCATGACACATAAATGATAAGATTTGTGTCCGCCATTTTAGGGTAAATAGGGATCCCTCTTTTCCCTAATTCTCGTTACACTTAAAACGGCGGACAATAAATGCACGCGGAAATGCGAAAGCAGAGAGAAAGAAATCCCTGCTATATAAAGAAAATATAATTTTTATATTATTGATATTGGTATCACATTGTCCTCCCTAGTGAATATATTTTACTTTGATTATTTTAATTTTATGGAAAATTTAACCTTTATCACGTAAATTTAAAAAAGTGATGAACCAGATAGGATTTTTTAAAACGTTAGCTGGTTTGTTGATTGAAGTTACCATCCTACTTTTGCACCGATTCTATATGAGACGGAAATGCAAGATCTACCAGCTGCGAATCCAACAAATACCAGTAATTCTTTACCTTCCAAATAATAATAATAATAATAATAATAATAATAATAATAATAATAATAATAATAATAATAATAATAATAATAATAATAATAATAATAATAATATATTTATTATTATTATTATTTGTAGTATTGATGTGAATTACTATGAATTTATTGTTGGAGTGACTTTGTACCCTTTCCCTTGAGTGATATCAACCATGAGCAGAAAATCTCATTGAGAAGCGTAAAGGAAATCATATGCGATATTTTCTGAAAACCGGGTATTTTTTAAGAAACGTTCTCGTTAAAATGCTTTCATAAAACTGGATGAATTGATTCTCTTCTCTGGGCTGCGGGATTCAGTATTAGAGCTTGGTCCTGTAATGCGTAGAGTCCAGTTAAAAAAAAAAAAAAAAAAAAAAAAAAAAAAAAAAAAAAAGTTAACGAAGCCTAAAGGGCATAATTGTGGGACGTTAAACTGAAATATTTCATTCCATTTTTTCTTTTTATATTACTTAAATAAAGAAAAACGAAATTGGGGAAATTAACTCTCTTTCTACTCGTTAATCCTTCTCTTATTTCAATCGCAACCTAATAATTATATGAGTACTAGGTTAAGTATAAGTATCCTTGAAATGAAGTCAGCGTGATGTCGGATTTTTATGAAGTGAAGATGAGCAAATATGATGTCAGACTGAGATATCAATTGTCGACTTAAAGGCGAGTGAGCATTATGTGATTTTCGAAGTGATGCTGTGAATGTGAGGTCCAGTAAGCATGCGAACAGATTGGCATGTAAACGTGAGGTTGAGTGAGGGTGATGCCGAAAGGAAGATGTGAGAGTGAAGTTGAGTCAGTGTGAATCCGATTGATGGCATGAGTTTAAGGATGAATGAAGTTAAGTCAAAGTGGGAACATTTGAAATGAAAATGAAATCTGTAAGTTGTACGTCCCACGGTTATGCCGGTTAGGCTAAAGGAGACGGTGATAATGAGAGATGAGTGAAATGGTGGAATGAAGAAAGTAGGAGGAAACGGGAGTACCCCGAGAAAACCCACGAGCACGGTGTTTGTCCACCACAAAGTTCACTTGGCGGGGGCGGGGACCGAACCCGGGACCCCAAGCACCAGAGGTGAACGCTCTACCACTGAGCCACCGTGCCCCCCTAGGAACATTTGACCATAGCTACTGAATTTAAAGAGGCTTGGGTGTTGGGTGAACTTCAGAGCCGCATTTTGATGAGGTTAGACTAAATCCTTTTATAATGTACCATTTATGTTAATAAGCATTAAATCATTAAGCTGCCTCTTTCCATTTATGGCCTCAAACTGTTCTTTGTTATTACCCCGTAAAAAATTTTAAAAAAAAACTACTGGGAGGTAAAATTAGAAATAGAAATGTTAAATAGAAGATATCCACTATACTCGCATTTCTACTTAGCCTGCTGTTCGGGAAGTTTCGAGCCCTGAATAGAGAAGTTAGAAACTTCTACTATTTTATATAATAATACATAGGTATAGATCGCGGGAAGAAGAAGTACTCTATTATTCTTCACTGATTTTTATAAAAACATTCATTCAGGATGAATTTAAAGCCCCAGAAACATAATCTGTAGTCCATCAAAATCTATATCCTGTTATTCGTTATTAACTTTGCCTTCATGCAATGGAAATCATTAAACAACCTTAAAGGAAATAGTAGCGCCTATATGTGCCATATTTCTTCAAAGTGAAATTGTATTTTTTTTTAAATGAAAATTATCGTGAAACATATTTTAATTTAATTTGGGAGTTTACTCTTATATTTTTGAGAGACTTTAACCTCAAATAGTGGGATAATTGATAAGCATTAAAGAAAATATGCGGCATGCTGCATCAGAACAGAATCCTTTGTCATAATTAGAAGAATTTGGTGAGAATTATTAGAAATTTTTATCATATAATTTAAATGAGGAAGCTTCCAAATTTGAGGGGATATTACCTACTTTGGATTTTATCCACTTGTCTTTGCAATAAACTGATCGGAATTATGTTGACGCCCTAAAATACGTGATACAATCTTTGATCAAAATCGAATAATTTTTACATATTTTATTCTGGAGTGGAATTGACTTTACTGATTTTAAAATTCTTATGACTGGGGAGACCCTAAAATGGGGTTGTTACGGAAAGTTGAAAAAAGATACGAAATTTCGTAACACTTGGATAAGGTTTACGGGGTTAAACGGCCACACAAATGTTGATTGAGTTGGAACTTTTAAAAGTTTACTTAAAATAAAACTATATATAGTCTACTCGTGCGGAACATACCAGATGCGGGATACTTTCCCATCTTCTTTGTCAAAATCTCAGAACAACATAAGAAAAAAATAAATAAAATCTTTGAGTTTAACGTCGCACAAATATGCTCGTTAGGCTAAGGGAGGAGATGATTAGAGCAAGTGAATGATAATAGAAGAACTCGTGGAATGAAAAGTGGGACAAAACGGGAATACCCTGAGAAAACCCACGGACACGATCTTATCCACCACAAACTTACTTGGCCGGGGATCGAAACAATGAGGACCCCACGCACCAGAGGAAGCGCTCTGCCACTGAGCCACCGTGCCACACAACAACAACATAACAAAATTAGAAGTTACTAGGAAACATTTTTAGAAGCAATGCCTTTCAAAAGTAAAAATCACTGTCCGATGATCATCTTTTAATACCTCCATTAGCAGAATAGACTGATATGTCTTTCTCCTATATCATCTTTTTAAAACCATATACGTTATCCGGATATTATCCTTTATCCTTCATCCGTATATTATCCGCTATCCGAATGTTCTACTACCCGGATATTATCCGTTATCTGAATTTTATCCATCATCCGGATAAATTCATTATCCGGTTATTATCCGCCATCCGGATATATCGATATCCGGATATTATCCGTCATCCGGATATATCCGTTACTCGGATATTATCCGTCATCCGGATATATCCGTTATCCGGATATTATCCGTCATCCGTTATCCGGATATTATCCGTTATCCGGATATTATCCGTCATCCGGATATTATCCGTCATCCGTTATCCGGATATTATCCGTCATCCGTTATCCGGATATTATCCGTTATCCGGATATTATCCGTCATCCGTTATCCGGATATTATCCGTCATCCGTTATCCGGATATTATCCGTTATCCGGATATTATCCGTCATCCGTTATCCGGATATTATCCGTTATCCGGATATTATCCGTCATCCGTTATCCGGATATTATCCGTCATCCGGATCTTATCCGTTATCCGGATATTATCCGTCATCCGGATATTATCCGTTATTCGGATATTATCCGGTATCCGCTATCCGGATATTATCCGTTATCCGTCATCCGTTTTGTTATCCGTCATCCGGATATTGCAAATCCGGATAAGTTTCTATCCGATATCCGAATAAAAAATTATCCGGATATGGCCATCCCTAGTCTTAAATGAAAGTTTCGAGTAAGATGAACATTGGTGCTCATTATAAATATAGACTATATAAAAGAGTTTTTCAAGAATACATATTTTTTTAAAAAATTGCATTGAAACTTAGAATTAAGTTATGTATCAAACATGCCTTAAAGTTATGATTACATTCTAGAGATATGATACTTCAATTACTTTTTGTTTCGTTATACTTCAATTTGATTGGTACGTATAAATATCGATATATTTTTTTTCCTGTCATAAAGATACTGTTCATATAGAAAGACGAATACTGTTGAACAAAACAGTCCATTTATTTTTCTCCATGATAGTGGAAATACCTTGTGTTAGTGCTAATATTGACCAAGACATGTTAAAAACAAGCAGGTCAAAAGTAAAGTTAAAAATATATACCTAGATATTTGTCCATTAAGAAATCAATAATAAATGTACGTAGACACAACAACATTCACTAACGAAAACGCCTACTATGTTTGTCGGTGAATCAGTATAAATACTACATTATAATGGAACTATCAATCTACTTTATCAATGTTTCATTTGGCAGACAATTATTGAAGTACGATTCGCTTTTGTATTATTCGAGTTTGTCTTCTATTTTTCTACAACCTGCTTTTCTTCCATCTGAAAAAAACTTCAAAAGTGTTTTTTTTCTTCCTTTTCGTGACGTCCAAAAGCAAAGCAACTAAGACGAGGACAGTGTCGTATTGGAAATTTCCAACCATCTGAAAGTTCTAGTTAGATATGAATGACATTTTTAGCGTCATGAATTAGTCTGTCAATCAAAGTGACATTACATTAAGCAGGTCGGGGATATTAAATAACTTTGATTTATTTCATTCTAATGAGCCTATTCAAACTGCGTATTGTATTAGAATGAACTCATTTTTAGCATATTACTAGTTAGGGATGCACGCGAGACGAGACACGAGACGAGACTGAAAATTTTATGCTAGACGCGAGACGAGACTAAACCATGCGAAACGAGACTCAGTTAAGTCTCGCACGAGAAGTCTCGCGAGACTTCTCGCAGTCTCGCAGCATTTATGAATTACATGTAATTATATATTTAGTGATTTTACATTTATTGAATGTTCTAAGTTGAGCGTTAATGCCTCCAGGAACAAAAAAGTGATTGGGGCAATAGATATTTTATGAGATTTATTATTATTCAAGGTTGATTTCCAGAATTAAAGCCTTCTTTAGTTTCTAAACATCATTAAAAAAGAAAAGCTTGTAAATTGGAAATTTATTACAACATCGATTTAGGACTTTATTTTGCGACACAAACACATACACCCGGGCGCGCACGAATACATGAACTTCTGTTTTTTTGGTCTGAAAAGCGAATAAGACTCCCTATTGCTGCAAAATGTGATATTTCTGTTGTTTCTGTCTTTTTCACATTACTACTAGCGATTTATGTTGGGGGATGGCGGGGAAATCCCCTCTCGTCAAAGTTTATCCCGGGTCCGGCTCGCAGAAATAACATGATATTTTTACATGGAATAAGTATTTGCTTTCTATATATTTATCAAAAACATCCCCCTCTAGTTCGGAAGTTTAATTCAAACACTGGTTTGGTAGGATGGCCCTATAGGTTTGATGCGAGATGGTAGGAATGGCCCTATATCTGTCAGTAATTTTATTTTCTAGGTCTGGCAACACTATATAAGTTGAAAGCGAAAGTTGATAAAATGCGATAATGCAACATTGCTACAAGCGCGAATGAACCAAAAGAATTGGGTCGTATTGTGTTGTGAGGAGTTCTTTTGTTGTCTACAAGCGCTTTTGGTGGTATAAAAACATCTTTATAATGGAAAGTCACCCTTCAAGGAAACGACCGAAACGTGTAAATGTTGATAGTGGCCACGATATTTTAGAAGAGCCAAATATTGCTGGAGACCTCTAAGCTGGAAAACAATGTTGGATCCAGCAACAATTTATGCTGGTTTTGCTGTAAATTATGCTATTAATTTGACGAAAATTAATGGTCTAGGAATCAAATTCCAGCACAACTTTTCTTTTAATTTGGAGCGGAGAGGACACAAGTTCGGATACCATGTTGAACTCTAGGTTCCGTCTCCTTAGGATGTTATGAACATTCATCCCATGGAAAGCAATGGCAAACCACCAAGGATTCAGCTTGCCAAGGGACTTTTAGGTCAAATACCTGCCTTCGGACAGAATATCACATCATCATTCATTAACAGACATAGAATAACACATTGCAAAATTTTGACCAGAATATATGCGAGACTGCGAGACTGCGAGACCATGCGAGAAAGTCTCGCGCGAGACGCGAGACGAGACTCAAAATTTTATGCGAGACGCGAGACGAGACTTCACATTTGCGAGACGAGACGCGACGCGAGACGAGACCATCATTTGAGGCTGCGAGACGAGACGAGACTTTTCATTTCTCGTCTCGTCTCGTCTCGTCTCGCGTGCATCCCTATTACTAGTAGTATTGCGTAAAGAGTATATGTGTCACTGTTAGAGAAAGACAATCTGCTAGTTAATAGTGTATTTTGCTACACATACACCACATAAATAAATAAAAATGCCATCTAGCAAAATAAAAACTATCAGATATTATTGGCAATAAATGACTTACTTGTCGGCCCCACATTTATTTTCAGTTTTTTCGGAAACTACATATGAGAATTTGCCTCAAGTATGTTACTTTGATCCTACTTGAATAATATTTTAGGTAAACAGAAATTACCATTTTAGACTTAATAACAAATTTAAGCTACATTTCATTAGCCACACTGAGAAAAAAGTTGTAGGTGGCGTACTTACAAAGGTAGGTTACATGCGTAATTCCTGTAGTTTTTGGACTTAATGTACAGCAGACGTAAACTGAAAACGCATGTTTTATAATTCTTTCTGTATAAGTGTTCCATCTATACGCACTTTCCGTATGAAACAATATAGGCGGTCAGGATCTCACATACAATGGACGTATATACAGCGGCGCAAATCTATCTTCAACATGGGGATGGGGGGGGGTTAATATCGTTCCCATAATCTTTTTTTTTAAGTAATGTTCGAAATATTTATGAAGTTGGAAAACAATGCTGTGGCGGATCAGGGGAGCAGAGTTGTCTTCAAATTGGGAGGCTGGCAGATTTGAATCTTATTCTTGGCGGGACATCAATTTCATCTCACTTTCCTTTTTGACAATCAGACACAAGTAATCACATTTCTCTCCACAAAACATATTTGAAATCGGATTATTGGAGGGACATGTACCCCTCATCCCCCAGGATTTGCGCCAGTGCGTATATAACATGTAACTGAGGAATGTAATATAAGTATATGCACGTGATATATGGAAAACTGTTAGTTGTCAGACATCCTGCAACGGCATGATGTAACATCTAAGGGCAGTGCGTATGTAGTATATGGATAACGTATGCTCCATACTGATTTCTGTAGTAAGCAAGCGGATTCCATATATTTGTACAATATATCGCTGTCCGGAGAACGGAATTTTCTCAGTGCATATGTACTGCTAGTATCATAATGAAGAGTTAAATAAAGGTATATTTCAGTACTACTTTCACCTCAAGAAGTGGCATTGTTCTCGAGCAGCATTAATTTTTAGGTTTACAAATTAATTGATTTTTCTTCGTTTTCTTGACAACTACGCATGAGCTTTTACACTCACATATATCATTTTGTTGAGCTCAATAAGATATATCGATTGCTATATGTTTCAACTTTGGACAAATTTCTTTCCGCTTAACGCTAATAGAATTTATTAACAGTAAGTCTTTGTTTACATTCAAATCCATTTGCGTTAAAACAGATAAGGAAAGCACCTTTAATAACCATTATTATTATTGTCATAGAACTTCACACTCATTAATACCTTCATTGTATAAAATGATGTATGAGTCGAGGATTTTCCAAAAAGCTGCAATTTGCAAATAACGAAAATGTATAGAGAATATACAAAATCTTCTGTAGAATTCCATATAGTATCTCTTATGACTCTATAGGACTTACGCTCCAATGTCAGTTAACTGGTTTTGAACCTTAACTGAATATTATCTCTTATCGTTGGCATGTACACTCATGTCCAAAATGATTGTTGCATATCTATAACTGTCTTTCTGTAAGAATATAATTTGATAATGATTTTGCAGGGCACTTTTAATACTGATATTATCTCTATAACCGGAAAATGTATATTTGTGGTAAATTTCGTAGGAAAAGAATTATAAATACGAAAATTAGAATGAGTAAAACGAAATGTTGCTAAATGCACAAGTGACCTTGATTCTCAGAAAGCATTTATCGTCTCGTCTCTTTTTGTAAATTTATATACAAAATTTAGCCCCTGATTTTTTCTCTTTTATTTTGAAGTGATCAGGATCCTTTCGCGTCATGAGAAGTCTAGAAAGAATGTAATATAACTAGATTTAAATCATATTTAGTATTAAAGTATATTGTGTGAAAACTTTCACGTCTTTCAACATTGATAAATGCTTTGCGTTATGTTCATATAATTACTTTATCAATTTACAATTCGTATACTATGAATCAAATAATACTAAAAACAGTGTTGGAGATCTCGAACTTGCGTAAACTAATGTTGCCCATAAGATTCGAGAGATTTCTCTCCTCGTCTGAGAAGACAAGACGACAAATATAACAATGATTGATACAGCACAATTTTAAGATATTAAGCTGGTTCTTTCCCACGGTCAGTTCAGGTAAAACATTTCCAGAAGATATCTGATAAAAGAAAAGAGATGTTTGACTTATGGCCATACCTGTTAGCTGTGATACACACAAATTAAATCCTGTATTAGGGAATCCTAAATTTTAAATGTTGATCTTTGGCGTGATGACTATTTTACTTTCAATATAAAGAGTACTTTTATGTTAATATATATATATATATATGCTCTTGGAAAAATTAGGGAGAGAAGATTATCTAACTTCCCATCTTACCATGAAGAGAAATCCAGAGGAAAACGTCAATTTCTGTTGATTTCTTTTCGTATTTAGTTATTATAAAGAATATTAAAAATCTATCTTGATAGTGAAAATTATTTTCCATTTAAACCTATATGAAAGCTTACAAATGGAAGGTAAAAAGTGATACCTTAAGATGAATATACTTGTCTTCTTGAAATGTTAGTATCATACGAATACATAGACTGTTGGAAATTGAAAGTGATACATCCATACTACGTATGTATGAAAGAAACACAAGCGTTTCTATATGAAAAATATTCCTCAATGAAAAATAATGGACAACATGTAAGAATGGAAATTAGGGTGGCTCTTTGTTACGCAAATCTACGTACTATTGAGTTCAAAATATGTGAATTGGACCATGTAAGAGGAACCATGTTTTTGATATGCTATTCATGACAAGCTATTCGAAGAGATAAAGGCAGAGATAGGGCTCTATACATTCAACTGTTTGACTTTGAAAGAGTTTGTATAATTGGCGTGTTTCGAAGAAGGCGTAAACCATTAAATCGTCCGTAACGATTGATTGAAGTACAAAACTTGTATATAGTGTTGTTGTTATATAATAAATGCTGAAAGGCTCCTGTACTCGCAGACCGGCATATGCTCACGGTGAAGAATAAGACTGCGTGAAGACCTTCGAATTGTCTGAGTAGTGGTTATTGACAGGCGCGTGACTGTAGCAACATTAAAGCATTGATTTGATTCAGGGTTAATCCACGGACAACAGTAAACAGGGTGTTTTAAGCTGGCATGTACCCTCGGTACCCCATACATAGTCCTGTTAAGATTAATTCAGTTATTTTTCTGCCTACAACGGGGAGCATGGATTTAGTCATTTGAACGTCAGATGAATGCGTTTAGTAAAGTGTTTAGATTCTGCCTGATCGGTATTGGTACCATGTTCGACAGTATGTTGGAGAAAGAGTCCATCCTAATGTATTTCAAAGCTCTATGCAGAGCCCATTCTAATGCATCCCCCTTGTGACATGGTGTGGAGTTTATCAGTTCACTACCAAGTCACTTGTGTTGATAATTGTTGAGGATGCATTAACTGTGGTGCAGCAGAGATGACCACTTAGACACTATGGTAACTATAGACTAGAAATCTGCAGATGTACTTTTCATATAATATTTTGCATCGAAATTCAAGTTTTATGGACTTCACAAGTAACAGCCAATCAAATTCTGGCAATACCAATTAAGAGTTGCACTGTTGCCATAGATTAATTATCTACATTTTAGATTAATTACCTCAAATATTCTCTTGTAGGAGAGTTATAGAGCGTAACAGGAAATAGTAATGCATTTGTTTCTTGTCCCATTCCAAACACGTGAAAATAACAAATTAACCATAGCAGATACGAGGGCCATTCAGCCGGGACCAGTTGTATGGTCATGTAATCCAACTACGTGTGCTGAAAAATGGCCTATGCTGTAAAGGTTGATCTTGCATGTATAATAGAGATGCCATGCAAACGAAAATTTGGAAAATTAAATACCAATATCATTAAACTAAAGTTTCGCTAATACTACATTTGATTTGCTTGTACCACAGCTAACAGAAACGGTCGTTATTCAAAGATTCCTTCTTAGTATAGGAAAATTAAGCGTTAAAATGTTTCGAGACGGATTTTTTATTACTTTTTTTTTTAAAAAAAGCTAATTTTTATTTTAATATACTCTTTGTAACTGCATTCATCGATGTTTCGGCCACGCGACCACGTTCATTTACGCTTATGCGATAATATCTCATCATAGAACTGAGATACAAACTTTATTCTGATGCCAAATTAAGTTAATGCATAGTTCAATTGATTTAATTAATTCAGTTCTTTTATACTTGGAGCCATATTTAAATATGTAGCGACTATTGTCTTAAAACTAAGCTTTCTTAGTTTCATTTATTTAGTAGCAGATTACTATGAAAATAGCAGATATACGGAAAAACATCCTCAAGTAAACGTTAAAGTATAGCGTTTCACCTTTCTAAGGATACTAATATTATTTCTGTAACTTATAAGCTGAGGGAACGAGTCCATTTTGTATACCACAAGATGCTGAATTTCGAAAACTCATATTGCACTGGACAAAATTACATGCAAGGATAGTTTTACAACTAAAGACGGAAAAAGTTTTGAAAGCTAACATGTATTTTAATACATTCTCTTGGGACCCCAGCACCTCTTGAAAAACATGCCTAAAATAGAATTTGGGCAATGACCTAAAATGATGTCATGAATATGGCGGCCAAGCAACAACACCCATTTATGGAAATATGGTAATGTTTCCTCACAGAGCTGAGATAAGTTTTTTTTTTCTAGTGTTAAATTAATGATATATATGAATGATACAACTGATTTCAGTTTGGTATCATTCATATATATTGACAAAAGATTTTCATATAATTCTTTTCGTTTCAATATATTCGGTTAATGGCAAAAAGCTTCGAAACTACCGAAGATACGGAACAACATTGAATGAAACGTTATAGAGCAGGGATTCTCAACCTATGATATTCGTACACTGGTAGTACGCGAGATGCTGTTGGTGGTACATAGAGTTATGATAGTATAATTAATAATATGCTTTGGTTGTACGCGGTGGAAAAGGTTGAGAAACCCTGTTATAGAGCAAAGCATCAGTTTTCTAACAATACCGTAAATTTTAGAAAGTTATTATTTGTTTTAATGTATTTTTGTAACATTTTTCAAAGTTTAATTTAGAAAAAATGCCAACCCGTTATACGAAATTATAGAAAAGAGAATGTCTTTAGAGGATATAATAACAATACCCCTATGTGTCATAAAGTAATCTTGTTATCGCCAATTTATTTTAGATATATTGTATATTCCTAGGTAAGAAAATACAGAAATGTTAAGTATCTATGTTTTCGCAAATTTTAATAGAGAAGCTTCAAAAATGTTTTAAAGAAGTCTCCACTTTGTAATGGCACAAAAGTGTGCAAATTGTTCCTTAAAAAAAGAAAATTACTTTTATGAATAAACAAAATTGTTCTTTAAAAGAAAAAAACGTTTCATAGTTAAAAAATAAGAGTTTTAAAATAGTGAACACACTTAACAAAACTTTACAAAGCATGAACTGGATTACAAATTACAGTAATTAGGTTCCAACAATTTTCTTTTAACTGCTATACTACTTTACCGCTAATATGTGAGGACTTTAGAAATCACAATTCTTGCTTATTACATACATTTTTGTTGTGGGGAGATCTCTAAATGGGCTTCACTTGCTGCACACTTAGAGATACAATCGCCCCAATTTACTTTTCAGAAAATTAATCAACCAAAACATAGGGCTTAGTTGTGTCTCCTTTCTGCCCCTCTTTCTTTTTATAGTTGTTTCAAGCTCTAATCAGAAGTTACTAAATGGCAAATCTAGTTGTTTCGTAACACTAGCCTAGAAATATGTTTTCGTTCATTGAAATGGTTAAAGGAAAGTAGTGTTCTGATAAGGGGAAAATAGTCTCTCCTCATATCATTTGGCTACAATATGAGTTAGAAAATGAACATCTGTATGAAATTACGTTATTGTATTTCTGTCGTAAAAATGACGGTTCACTTCGTGGAATACGTACGTTCAATTCTTCGGTTCTTGCTGGCATGGATTGAGTTACGTATGGACAGATTCAAAATCTACCATTTTAGTCAATTTGTACAATGAAAAGTTAATACTTTTACTTTTTAAAAAACGATTATCATTATTTCTCCTCTACATTGCTGTTCATTATCGTACTTGTAATTTAGGTGCAAAAATATTTATTTATATTATGTCACGTCTACATGCTTAATAATAATAATAATAATAATAATAATAATAATAATAATAATAATAATAATAATAATACATTATTGTTCGTTACTGAAAATACTATACAAAACTCATAGATTGCTCTGGAAATTTAATTTGTCTGGCAGTTTGCTATGCAAAAAACAAAATCTATAATAACGCTGATGTACAGACAATAACATAGACCTACGTACGTACATATATTCATTCATATATACACACACATCTGTTTTCTGTGAATAGAGGTGATTTACGCCAATTCCTAGTCTTTCTGCGCTGTTAGCTTTCATCTCCAGATATATGTTAACTTAAGATTCCACTGGCATACTTTACGAATACAAATGGAAAGGAAAACCCCTTTAGAATGGCATAACTTCTTTTGCCATTCTCTCATGTACACTTAGCGAAAGAAAGCAGAGAAAACAACAATATTTAAGAATCTTGACCTTGCATTGCTCAATACGTTGAAGGTCATGTAAACAAGTAGGAACAAAATAAATGTGCTTCTTGTTTATGTTAATTCTCTGAACTTTGGTATTAAATAATGCTATGGCTTTCATGAGGCCATAAGTTTCAGTTTCTATCTTTTATCTCAATTCTTTTAATGAATAACATTATGTCCATTCAAAAGAGGATTGTTATAAGTATTTACAACATAAAGGAAATATGAACAAACTATCAAAAAAAAAATTAGATTAAAATTAAAGCGCTTTCCTACCCTGATATCTTTTATGTGAAGTTATGCACTAGAGAAATATCATCATTTTGGAGACAACTATATAAATCCAGTCTCATTTTTAGACTTCCAAACAATGCTGTGCATAAATGTTAGAAGTTTTATAGAACGGTTTTGTCTTTCCGGCCATCAAAAGAGAACAAAAACGGTCAGATATATCGTGATGCGATTTTCTGCAATTGATTTAGCGTCCCAAAAAGAGATATCGTCTCCTCCGTTAGCTCTCTATTCAAGTGGTTCATATTATACATTTCTGGTTTCAACATTCAACACCATAGAACGAAAACGGTAACAGATAGCGAGAAGCGGTTTCTTGTAAACGGTTCAGAGACAACGTATTATGACTATCCTGAATACTCTACCAAAACTGGAAGTGGTTCAAATTTAATATTACTTTCGGTTTCAGTACTGATTCCCAAACAGCAAAAAATCAGTAAGAGATACAGATATAAAATTTCCTACAATCGATTTATCGTGCCAAGCAGTGTGCGAATTGAAAAATTTTCCCAGGGGGGAATGAATTTCACCCATATGCGCACCCAGTCCTCCCCCCCATATATATATATACACTAACAAGTACAAAACAGTTAAGATGTGAGATCTTTCATAAATTTTCACTCAAGTAATATACGCAAAGTAAGAATTGTTCCCTTTTTCTATCTTATCTATGTCCATTTAAAAATACTCCAGAGGGGGGAAAGTTATCCCTGCCAGGGATAAAATTTTTCTTCTCCAGGGTGGGAAAGATTTTTGTCAGGGGGGGAAATCCCTGGCATCCCCCCGCCAATTCGCACCCTGGTGCCAAGAATAGGTTCAATCTTTTCTACTAACCCTCTATTCAAACCAGAAGTGGTTCAAATTAACTATTTCCGGTAACAACACATATAATAGAACTAAAACGGTAACAGACAGCGAGAAGCGGATTTTTTTAAACAATTCAACGCCTCAAGGCAACGTCCGATGACCATTCCGGGCACTCTTTCAAACCTAAAATGATTGAAATTTACTAGTATTTCCGATTTCAATACTGATTTTAGTAAAACAGAAACGGTAAGAGATATCGAGATGCAGTTTTTTGCAATTCATTTACCGCCCCAAGAGGAGGTTCTATATCTTCCCTTAACCCTCTATTGAATTCGTAAGTGATTCAAACTAACCATTTTCGGTTTTAATATTTATCACTATAGGACAAAATGGTAATATATACGTATAGCGACAAGCTGTTTTCAGCGATCGATTTAAGGTATCAAGACAGCACACCATCACAGCCCACAACATTCTACCGAAACCTCAAGTGGTTGTAATTTACTACTACTTCCGGTTTGAATACTGATTTTCGTAGAGCAAAACGATAATAGATGCAGTTTTTTTTTCAGTCGACTCAGCTTCCCGAGAGTAAGTTTTATGTCCTCTCTTAATCGTCTATTCAACCCGGCATTAGTTCACATTAACGATTTCCAGTTTAAAACTTTAGGTCATAGTACAAAAACAGGAGGATACTGCGAGTAAGGCTTTCTGATATGGATTGAGCATCTGAGAAATAGGTTCTATCTTTGATGTTATTGATCTCTTGCAACCAGTAGTTATAGATATGCTACTTGAAGTTTGAGTATATTGAGTTCCCGTTCCCGTTGTTCACAATGTGAAACGAAATTCACCTGTTCAATATTAAATATCATAAAATGTAAGGATTTCCTCCGCAGTTTGTACAGACTACAAAAATGTTAATTAAAATAGTATTTTCTAAGTTACATGTTCTTAAGGTATTTATTATCGAAGTATACAAAGTATTGATTTACTGCAAGATCAACGTCTAAACAGTAAGCAATAGAAATGTCTAAATATCATTAGAGAAGTTCTGTGCATAGTAAGTTATCAATACTTTAAAGCTTTGTTTTTAATTTTTTCATTCAAATCTATAAAGGTGTTCAGTATCACTTTTGTCTGTCAAATGGTATATTGAAATTAAAATAAATTAAATTTTTACGTCCCAATGTTATACCATTTCGGCTAAAGAAGACGGATAATTATTGAAAGTGAATAATTATGGAAGAATCGTTGGATTAAGAATGTGGGAGGGAACCTGAGAAATCACACAAAAATGATTTTGTCCATCACAAACAGCCTGAGATCGAACCAGAGACTCCTTGCACTAGAGGCGAGTCACCGTGTCCCCATCAAATGGTATTGGATGTATGGATATTGCAGTAGTTTGAAGAGTATAGATATATCTAGCTTGCGAATGCGAAGTAACCAAATTGAACGTTCTGCAATAGAAACAAAGTTGTTTAGCACTTAATCAGCAGTGAATTCTAATGCAAATTTAGAATCATTGATTGGCTTATCTAAATAAGACCAAATCTTATTATTCAATTAATTGCAGTATTATTTACATTGTAAGGCTTAATTAAGTTATAAGAATCTTCTGTTTCCGCCTAGCAGTGTTAGTGGTATTGCCGGAAATTACAGAATAATTGTATATACGACAAAATAAATAACATCACTCAGAATATAAAATATGTATCTTTTTCTGATTTCTATTCTCGTAATAAAAAGATACAAACTACAAAGAATATAATAAAATGCTTAAATGGTTCACGCACACATAAGATACATTCATATAGAAAATTTGAAGTCACTGTTCTCTTAGAAAATCTATAGATTAGGTACAAACTAATCTATAGAGTTTGACCTGAGTCTGAATAGAAATCGGAAAAAAGCACGAGTAAATATATTCTTCGTCTTTCTTTCAAGTATAAAAATATTTTACTCTCTGATTAAAGCAGAGAACTTTTTAAAGCACGATGAATGTTCATTTTTTAAAATATAATTTACACACTTTAACAAGCATATACACATTCACATATACAGAAAATATCAAGAAGAAAGATACTATGGAATAGGATTAGCCCTATGAAGCTCGTGAAACATATTATTGCATGTTACCTAAGTATATTACAATATTGGTCATATTGCAAAGTCTTTCTGCTTCTCTGTAATATTTATGTCTCCTGATGTTCATAAACTATATAAGCCTTCTTGAAACAGATTAATTATCAATTCATCGTAACACTTTCCGTAACATAGATGCAGCAATATTTCCTAGTAAAAGGATTATTCCATTTCTTTAAGAGAAATTGTTGAATATGTAATATGATATTCATCTTCACAGAAACAGGTAATAAAACGCAGAGTTTTCCATTGTCGAAAGATTCTGATTGTTGTGTAGTATTATGTAGTATAAAAACGAAAAACAATACTTTCTCACCATTTTGTATGTAACGATGTTAATTTTAAAAAAGAAGACACGCCCACCTACGAAGTGTGTACGCACATATTATAAAATTCAACCTACTTTTAGCATGTGCCCACCGAGGGATTTTGTGATATATCATAGATAAGCATCCTTTCGTGAGAGGTTGAGATAATCTGACATATTTCTGTTACACGCGATGCGAGTAACATTAGTGAACGCGGCTAGCTATTTATGGAAATAAGGAAATGAGAAACTCGTAAGGAAAGTCACTCTTGTGTAACGCTTCGCGTGTGCCATCAACACTGATCCAGACAGACGATTAGGAAGCCGCTCGCTAGCATTAGTTACTTCCAATGGGATCGATCTTTTACATCAAAGGGAAGAAGTAATATTTTCTTTAAAACAGAAAGAGAAAGAAAAATTTTGTCTTTAATTTCATTGAACATCGATCTTAAGACTTAATCTCTTGATAGCAACAGTTTTTCTCGATGTTTTCTGCAACGCGATGCTAGGAAATAGATGAAAAAATCTGTATATAGGGTGTTTCAAAACAACACCGACAACGTTAGGGAGGTCATTCCTAACACCAAGATAAGACAAAAAGTATAGACCAACCTGGGAGCACAAATACTTCCTTTCGGAGTTATAGGCTGCCAAAAACATGAAAAATGAAACTTAAAGGTCCATAGCTCCAAAACTATGGGGCCTACCGTAGTTGGGTCAAGACTTCACTTAGGAACTAGTATGTACCCTATCCAAATATCCATGTTTCAGAATCCTGTGGTACTTCCGCAACAATTTTTGTAGAGGGTGTTTGGCTACGCGCATTTAATTTGAAGTACTTACCAACTACCTTTATAAAAATTGTTGCAGAAGTATCGCAGAATTCTGAAACATGGATATTTGGGTAGGGAACATACTAGTTCCTAAGTGAAGTTTTGAACCGACTACGGTAGGTCCCATAGTTTTGAAGCTATGGGCCTTTAAATTTCATTTTTTCATGTTTTCGGCAGCCTATAACTCCGAAAGGAAGTATTTGTGCACCCAGGTTGGTCTATACTTTTTGTCTTATCTTGGTGTCAGGAAACACCTCCCAAACGTTGTCGGTGTTGTTTTGAAACACCCTGTATACATAAAGAGAAATTGTAAAATAACCAATTCTTTAGCACTATCGTTCACGAAAGTCTTCACTGGTTTTAACTTATTAGCTGGGTGATGTGTGATCGTCTCCTTTAGGCACAGTGGCTCAGTGGTAGAGCATTTACCTTTTGTGCCTGGGGTTGCTGGTTCGATCCCCGGCCAAGTAAGTTTATGATGGTCAACATCGTGTCCGTGAGTTTTCTCGGGGTACTCCCATTTCCTCCCACATTATCATTCCGCCAATTATTCCATCATCATTCACTTGCCTTAATCATCCATCTCTCTTAGCACAATGATCATAAACGTTGGACGTTAAACTGACAAATGTCATTCCATTTCATCATCTCCTTTATCCGTTATTTTAACATTCTTGACTGGAGTTTGCTACTATGAAGTTCAAGTAGCTTTCGTATTGTCTCACGAAAATAAAGAATATTAAGAATTAGGTTTCATAATCCATCTTGGAGTTACAAGTACCATAAGGACCTAATAGCTAAAATATCAATTTGGAATAATTCTACCTAATGGCGTAATGTCCACTACATTGTCTGCAAGTACAGCCGTGTATAGTTTCGAGTAAGTTTGGAATCTAGCTCAATCCGAAAATCGTATAGATGTATTGTACATGAACAGCCACTTTCACAGTCAAAATCTGGCATTACATGGACGTAGCAATGGCTATAATCCTATCAAAGATACGAACAAACTGCTATTTTTATAGAACAATGGTTCCCAACCCGGTGGCGCGCCCCCTGGGGGTGCAAGCTCTAATAGAAATAAATTGCGAAATTATAAGTAAAACACAACTTGTAATAAGCATTTACATCGTAGCATTAGTAAACTTCAGCAGAACGCCACATGTTTGACATTTTGCATTTCCTGTTCCTATTCAAGATTTCTATTTTATTCAAAACTAAATAATTATGCAAATTATCTTTTTTCACAAAATTGTTAAAAATAAGTACAAAATGTACAAAAATATGTACAAAAACTTATCAAGTAAGGGCAGAGGAAAAACTTAATGTAATAGCTGACATTGCTTTCCCTTCACAAGTTCTTAATACCAGGCGATAAGTTCGACAAAGATAAGTATATTCGTGTTTCTACCTTGGAGTTTGAGACTGAGATTGAGATTTATAAAAGTCAGCAAGATATAGAAAAGAAAATAGAAATAGTCATCAGTGAAGGAAGTATAAGATTTCTTTCCTTATACTTAGGAGAAATATTTCTACATCTGACTTAAGCTCGTATTGCCTACTTAACATATTATCTTTGGACAGCAAACGAACTTCGGTATGGAAAAGTAAAGTTTTGTGTTCAGCACTGACGTGGTCACACAAAGTCTCAAATAGACAAATATTCAGAGGACTTGACTTTACAAAATTAACAACTTTAACAGTTAATGATAACGTCTGCTTCAGGTTTTCTGGTAGTTTTACAACTAAGGCTTGCCTGTGAATTGAGCAGTGCGAAGCCTGTCCTTTGTCAGCTTTATAAATCCAGACTGCAAACCTAACATTGCTGGAGCTCTGTGAGTACATGTTCATACAACTCTGTCCCAAGACAAATCATTTTCAACAAAAAGATTACTGATAGCAGAAAAAAACACCAAAACCTTTGGATGATGTTTTTAAAGTTTTTGAAAAGAATATTTCTTTCACTAACATCTTTTCATTTATGAACCGACAGTACATTATTAAATGACAACACTGAGGTATGTCTGTGAAATCATCAAAATAAGGAGATTGTTTCACTTTTCAACTACATAATCTTTTAATCCAAGGCCATTTCTTAATTCTATGTTTCACACTATTGTTTGAAAGCGATATTTTGTAAATTTTTTCTAGCTTTCTTCCAGTCCGAGCAATGCGTTCTGCGTTACCTCAGTCAATATGAGTAAAATAAAGAACAAACAGCAACGCCTCTGATGAGCGAAATAAATAATAAAAAAAAAAAAACGAAGAGCAACGACTTCGGAGTTGCTTCTATTAAAACCCGAGACAGCTGACATGTTCCTTCTTGCCTAAATTTGGGTTTAAATGTCATCGGAACTGTAACCAAATTGCTTAGCGATCCCGAAAATTATGGATTCGACACTAATATGGTCATTTGGGCATGCTATTTTTAACACCACTCCTCCACGACCATGGGGGCTAAACTTGGACTTGAGCAGCATTGAGAATATCACTATCCATCTCAGCTACCTTGAAAACTATGGATTTGACACAAATACTCGTGTAGCGTACACGCCTTTGGCACAGGAGACCCGGGTTCGATTCCCATGGACAGCTCGTGTGGTTAGGATCTTCTGTTAAGCTTTGTGTCCTCGTTTCGTGTAGCTTTGCTGCTAAAATGGAAGCTAAGCTCCGATCTACCACCACTAATATCAGTCGTCCCGGATATTTATCCTATCCTTTTAAGCATATAATTTGACTCCTTTCTAATATCTTCACCACCACCCCGAAGCCGAAATCGAAAAAAGAAGTGCTTTGTACGCGATTAGTTCTGTCGAAGATCCATCTGTGTACCAAGTTTCGTGAATGTAGTCCATTCCTTTCTATGCGAAAATCTGATGAAAAACACACTGACATACGCATTATTTTAACTTTGGAAATAAATGTTTAATTTTTGAAATTACGAAATTAGGTTTTATTATATTTTCCGTTATGTAGAAAAGTAATCACGAATTTGTTATAACGTCTACATTAAAAGTAGTCTGTTATAATAGGGAATGTCAGGATTAAAGGAATTAGAATTTTAAAAAATTGATTCACAATCTGATTTTTCCATTATGTAATTTTATCTAGTTGCAATTTATTTTACAATAAAAATTACGAAACTAAAAAAGAACATCTCTGTTACGAATAATTATGGTCAACCAGATGCCGCATGTTAAACTGAGTTAAGAGCACGCTTACCACATCAATTTCCAGTTTCATTATGTCTGACTTTCTAGACCAGAACAGTTACCTTTCAATCTAGGTAGAGGGTTCCTCGAATTCACGATGCTGAGTCGACTCCAAGGAATCTATTCCACAAAGAAATGAACCAAGTTCACGTAACTAAAAGTACATGTGCTAAGCATTCATGTATAGTGAATTCAAATATTTATTTCATCTACAGCAGTATATAATAGCTAACTTCCAATTACTCTTTACTTTCGGTCAGCGAAAGACAACACTATTTTATACGACTCTTCATTAAGCACTAAGGTTAATAGAATCATTATTTCTCTTAGGGGTAAGAAAAATATACTTGAAAACAAAATATACTCTATATATGGCTAGCGAAGGAAGTATAGAGATAAAAAAAAATGTTTATCATGGAGAATATTGGAGTTTCTATAGTAACAGTTTCCTCTGTAAAATCAGAGAGAATGAGAGAGATGAAATGAAAAAAGTGGGGACGAACCAATCTAAAACAGGGGATAGAGTAAGAAATGATCAACAGTTACTTTCACGAACAACTAACTCACTTTACTATAGTAAACGTACTATAATTCCAGAAAACAGAGACATAGGTACTACCAATGCAGAAAAGTTCTTGTTCTTTTAAAGAAAAGCAACTACCAGGCTTGCCATCTCTGACCAGAAAAAAAAATGTTGATTACTTTGTGTTACAAATAGCATATGGCCGAATAGATAGTACTTCATCAATAAGGCTATGCATTCGTCCTAAAGATAATTCAGTCCAAACTTACTAGTGTCATTAGCAGAAATATAGTCCATATCTTGCACTTGCTCAATTACTTTTTTCCAGAATAGCTGTTTATGATTTTCGTCATCCCTGAGACATACTAAAGATATAAGCTCACTTAAAATTCAAAGAACTATTCCCATTCCCATACCATTATTTATTGCTATTATTGATGCTTTAGTTAATATGTATACATTTGATTAGAAATCTCTCTATATGTCGTTCATGCATATCTAATGTCTATTTTCCAAAATACGATACAGAAAAACGATGAAACGAAGATCATGTTATCAGACTTTAATACTTATGGATGAATGTATCATTTCGTTTAATATGTCCATCCCCACCACATTTTCATTTTAATGCAAAGTCGAAACGTACGCGAAGAAGCGCGCATCCCCTGTGAAAAGATCAATTGTCTGATTGTCTTAATATCATCGATACCATTGTACACGTCGAGTATGCAATCCAGAGGTTTTTCTTTCTCCTTAACAATTTAGTTTGGTGGATATATGAATCGAAATGACTGATTCAATTGAAATTAAAGTTTCACTTCTCTTAAACCATTTCGCGAAACAATACATGTTTTTTTATTAATATCATTTACTCTTGATTTCATACTCTTAATTTGAAACAGAACTCACTGTGAATTATATTGTCAAATAAATGATCTGCAGTGCTTTATAATGCAAAGAAGTGTTTACCTTCCAAGGTTACTCGAATTTTTGTTTTATTTGAAACAAAATTTCATAGATTTTTCTTGTACGGTTCTTAACTACCACAAGTGTAAATAACAAGAATCCTAGCATGTTTTTCCAACAAAAGAACCCTCTCATAGCCACAAGTCCTCATCATCACCATTTACACATACGGATTAGGGGGTACATGGGTGAAGTTAGTGTCAAATTTCACTAATTACTGAACGCAAGTATGAGTAAATCACACATTACAGTAAGGTGAGTGTTTTAACTTGTCATTATCATTGTACAAATGTTCAATTACGTCTATAGACAAAATTTCACATCAGGAAACCTTTAAAAAAATTCTAGTATTTCGCTGTCAAAATTCACTTTGTTCACTGTTAAACATTGTAATCAAGTGAATCTAAAATAAATAAGGTGTTTCTTAAGTTCACATTACTGTATTTACAGTGCATATTTTCTGTTTTTTTAGTGTATACTTATATTTTCAGTTTCTTAGTTTGCATAAAGCCGGATTCTAAACACTAACGTTAATATACGAATATTAACGGGCATGTATCTTCACTATTCGACTGAATGCTGAAAATTAGTTTGTTGGCAATCCTGCTTACACTAACGAAAAAACACCTAACCAGACCGTATTTTTATATCTTGTTCTACCACACAAAATGTTATACATTTTATGAGATTCACTTCATGGAGAATATACACGATACTTTCTTTAATGCTGTTCCTGTTCCAGATGAAGGTTCTTTCGCCAAATATTTTTGACGAAATGCTTTCATCACTCATCTTTTAGTGAAGAATGTTTTCTGGAAAGGAGATAGACTCATAAACTGTCGTGAGAACCGTAAAAGAAAACGAGACCGCATTTCACATCAGTAGAACTTTTTTCTTGTCCTGCCAACTTTTATGTTGATGCTATCGTGCGCTAACATTCAGCTCTTTAATCACAGCTTTTATTACATAATAGCAGAGCGACATTAGAGATAATGATGGTAATGTAAAACAATGTGTTAATGTACGAACAACAATATCAAAACAAATTGAACTCTTAGAAGATTTGTTCTCTTCAAGTTTTAAGAGGTAGGATGAAAGCTTAAAAGAATTATATAAACGAATATTTTGATTTACGGTAAATGTTGAACATAAAACTTTTGCTTAAAAAGTGATATTGAAACTTTTAACTGTAGAATAAGAGTAAATACACATAAATTACATTTCTAACGTTTTCAATGCAAGTGAAAAATAAAAACAAAATCTTTCTGTTTAACTTCCTTCGATTATGCCGTTTAGGCTAAGGGAGACGATTATTAATGAAAGTGAATGGTGATGGAAAAATTGATGGTATGAGAATGGGGGAGGAAACGAGAGTACCTCTAGAAAACTCACAAAGGAAAAGGGTGTGATTCTTGTGGAACGTTTGGAACCAGGACGAACAAATACAGCAGATGCACATTGCCAAACCTTGAATAATCTACGACGTACTATCCAAAATCGGAGAAGAGGAACGCTTCGCTGTGGAATTCGCCTGATCCGTGACAATGGCTACCCACACCCAGCTGCTCGTACTGTTGAGACAATTCAAAGATTTCGATGGGAACTATTCAATCGTCCCCCTTACAGCCTCGACCTTGATTGTTTTTCACCTAAAAAAAAATGTGGCTTGCATCGAAGCGTTTCAATGATAGTGAAGTGCTCAAGACTTCAGTTCTGGAATGGCTGCACTCTCAGGCAACAAATTGTTACACAGAAAGTATACAGAAGCTTGTGCCACATTACCAGAAATGTCTGTATTTTCGTGGTGACTACGTCGAAAAATAGCCAATATATGTACTTGTTTATCAATCACGATAAATTTCTTCTCCTGTATCATTTTCTTTCTTTTATTTTAACAGGTTTCATGCGCCTCGTATTTGTTTCACTCATTTCAAGTATAACAATGCCGATGTATTAGTGTGAGAGGGAGAAAAAGTGAGAAAATGTTAGCTTTAAAATGTTAGAATGAGGGACGTTGTCGAAGTCTTTATACAGTGTTTTTTTAATTATCAGTAGAATGAATACTGATGGTTATGACCAAGTCCAAATATAACTACAATTTTTGCAAACTAAAATCTTTCAGATTTGATACAAACTGAAAATTTGCTTAACCAAGAAAAAACAATTTGTAACGTATGTTGTTTAATAAATGTGAGCTCGGGCGTCTCTGGTGGGGGTACAGAGGGACGCGTCCCCCTGAAAGTTGTGTAAAAAAGGGAATAGAAGAAGACTGGAGTACTTATATCGAAGAAGTAAAGAAAGGAGGAATACTTAAATATTATATTTGTTCTTAAGTAGTAGTATTATACTGTGCATATATGTGTACGAAATTTTTCTTCTGAGAAGGAATTGTCTTCTGAAAATACCGTGGTATGATTGGAGCAAAACAAGAGAAGAAGAGATAGACTACAATAATTAATAAATAGCACTAAAGTATATAACTGCTATATCAAGACAAAGATGATGAACATAATGGTTAAAAAAATGCAAAAATTGTCAGAACACAATCCTGAGATGATTGAGGTAGAATCCCACTAAAAAAAAAAGATATCTATAAAGAAAACCAGGAAACAAGTTAGATATTGAACAGTTTAAAGATGGGGAAGAAAAGACAGATTTGTTTGAAATATCGAAGAAAAATATATCAGTTGAGATAAAGTAGATACAGAAGCAAATTAGTTGTGGGAATAGTTTGAACCTTGCGAATAGGGGTACGGTATCATGAAGATAGCACAGAAAAGAAACATAAGTAGTAGAAGAAGCTTTACAAAACTAGGGAAGGAAAGCATGGAAACAAAGTTGCACTGAAAAATGTAAAATAATGTGTATAAAGTTGAACTGGGAATTGAGAAGTGAAATTCAACCAAGACAGGAACTATGCAATGGACGTAAAGGGATTCCCAATGTTCCCTGTATAGAAACTTATGTAGCAAATGACTGACCAGTAATGAAAGAATATGATTAATTATACTGGTAGAGAGAGAACTAACCCGCTAACTCAAGTAGCTTCCTATTTTGCTCACGATTTTGACGGAAATCTAGTTGGGGTATGCAAGCATTCTTTGTTCTAGTCGTCGTCCTCAATTTTTACCTGCCAGAGACGCCTATGGATGGAAGCTCACTAACGATCAAACAGTTTGATCAGTCAAGCATTACTTGTCATCATATCCTATTCAGTGCAACAAAACAATCAAGCAATTATTTATTTATTATTTTTAGTGAAATCGTTCTCACGAAGACCCAAATTGAGCAGTGATACCATGAAAGACTTATAAAACCATATGGACGTCGGACTATTATTGTTCTACAGTTCCTTTTGTTAACTAGTTATTTTATTGATTTCCTTATTTTTAGGAGCCAATATGTCAAAATATTATCTGTGAAGGATCACGTACAGCTGGCAAGTGTTACTTAGAACTAACCTACAATATTATTTACTAAATCTTAAATTATAATAGTCTCATAATGGAAATTATGTAAGCTAATAGAAATCTTCATTGTGCACCACTAGTTCTTATAAAAATTAGAAAATACATTTTATAAAGAACTCAGTAATAGAAAGGAATATATATATATATATATATATATATATATATATATATATATATATATATATATATATATATATATATATATATATAGGAAGTGGGACATTAAATTCATGCAAACTTTTTAAATTTGCTAATCAAGATTTTCATATAGTACAGAAATTTGAATGCCCAACAACTTTGACGTGATAAACTGGGTACACTATAAGTAAAGATATTGATACAAGTATTAGATTGTCTATTAGAATTTTGTAAATCTCTTCCTAAAATTTTAATATTCTTTATTATCTTTAGGTTATTCATTAAAATTCGAAAATGTTATTGAGCATACACTATTTTCTACGAAAAACGTTAAAGAATTGATCCTTGATCAAAAATCCTAGATGATGATATAAAAAAATAGTAGATCCCTATATCTTTCATACTCAACATAACGATTCTATTTCGAAGTTAAAGTTCAGTGTTAAATTCCTTCAAAAATCCGACGTTTCCCTTTAGGCGAATTTTAGGTTTTCAACAACATATCCGATCCATTACGCACTACACATCACATTAGTGGAGACTGGCTGTAGAATTGATGACAAAGAGACTGTGTGCACTTCGACATTTTGTAGCATCTAAAAATAATGCAAATCAATGGGCTTTGGAAATACAAGATCCTCATACTGTTAGGAATCTAAATCAGAAGCAAACCAGTGACGGAATGATTTACGGACACCGGCACGTGGTACACTACTTGTGCCTGGTCATTTGGTTCTCGGTCTCACTTCTCAGACTCATCTGACCAAGTGACCAAGACAGGTCTGATGACCCAGAGAGACCCATTGATCCGGTAGATCGGATAATGGAGACAGACCTGTGGAATCAAACAGACTCGATGACCCAGAAAAGTCCGACAAATTAGCTCTACAGCATTACTGTAGAATTTTATAAGGGACTAATGATGTTCATTACTCGAGCTCCAATATTCACGTATTGAATTTTCGGTGTGACATTTCTTAATTAACATACCATGTTTTAATGATTTCAGTTTTCTCATGCTAAAAATATTGCAATGGTTTTGGACGCAGAGTCTACGAAAAGATTTAACAAAACACTGTTTGAACTCAGTGGTACCTCTCATATCTACACGACAAATTTTACAGGCTCGTTCGATTACATTTTGACATCTTTCATGACAAAAACATGCAGCTTCACTTTTCTGTGATTTTCATGTGTTTATACTCTGATAGATAATTTTCAGTACAATGCTTTGACACACACACAAGACAGAAAGAAAATTATAGATTCAGTGAGGAAAATAAAATAAAAAGATAATCAGATTTGTTAGAAATGCATTAGCAGCTTTATACATACTCTCTATGTGTATGACGATGTTACGTTGTCTTCGGGTCACATGGGACCTGTCCAGGTCATACCGAGTCATATATCAGTTCGGGTCTTTCTGGGTTACGCTGCTGTCTAGGCCATGGATCTGTCTGAGTCAGACCAGGTTACTCTGGATGACGGGTTTGTTTGTTTTCGGGTCACCGTTCCATCTCTGATAGCAAACATATTGGACTGTTATTTACTACCAGCCCTAAAGAGTGTGAAAAATACTCATGAACGACTTAATCCACAAATTTCGGAAATCAAACTCGAGCCCGGGGCGATTTAGAAGGCATGCGCAGTATACTGCTACGCATTATTAGAATATCTATCTTAACACCGAACTAAAAGTAATTAACATCTTTAATATCAGCTAAATCAGATGTTGTAGTGATAAGATGAATTTTATAATCGTTCTGTACTTCTGTTCATGTTTCAATAGACAATGTCAATAACTTTTTTTTACTCTAAACAAGAAAATCTGCAATATGTGAAGTAAGTTTCTTACAATTCGTAAATTGTAATGAAGGAAAGTTGGACAAGAATAACACACACTATACAAAGAGATACGTACTTTTTTAGACGAGGTTATTTTTTCCTTGCAATTTAATTTTAACTGCTTGAATGTGAGGTTATTTCTCCCTTGAAATTTGAATTTTATCTGCTTGAATACTTTCGTTTTCGTTTACATGTTTGAAACTCATATAGTAGTTTTCCTCCGTAATCTCATTACTTTGATTCTTCATACATCATCACTCTTTTATGACGATTTGCTATTTGCACTAGCAAACCACAGAAAACTGATTCACACATTACATTCTGTAATAGAGGAATTACTGAATTCTTTAGAAAATGAATAACTCTGTCTTCTTTTAAAAATATATCTTAATAGTTATAAGGATTTATAATATGTTATCTGTGGAACAAGGAAGCTTAATATGTCTCTCAGAGTCAACCGTACAAACCACTTGGTATTTTTCTAAAAATTATATCACATATAGGCTCATAAATGGAAATTATGTAAGTTAATATGCTCTAATCAAAAAGTTCCACACATACAAACACAAATACAGGCTGTTATAAAAGTCAATATTCATCCTTTTATCTCAAAAACAGTTGACATTTGTAAAAAAATACCGAAATACGTTTTGGTTAATTCGGCTCGTAACATTTTCGGCTAACAATTTGTCCAGAAGCCTGAGTTTCCTCTTAGTTATATAGTTAATGTACGTGTCTTTTGCACACGAGATTCAGATTCGATTCCCAGTAGGAGCTCATGTATTTCAAATCTTACGTTAAATTGTATGTCCCCGTCTCGTATAGACTCACTACCGAAAGAGAGACTGAACTCCAGTTGACCAGAGATCTCACCAGGGTTACATAGGTAGCAACTCAAAAATTCAGAATAGCAAATTGAGTCGAGTAATATATCGTTTGAAAGATATTCGCATGACCACGATGTTTCTATATAGGCCTAATTCCTTTCCAGCCAAGCAAATTTAAGAAAATTGGCATATGTATATATTAATAATAAATTAAATTTATTAATTTTCTAAATTATTAAATAGTACAAAATTCCTAAACATTCATTAAATGCGCTGATATGTATTTTGATCTAATAATGTTCATCAGAGGGTACACAGTGGGCAATTCAAAATTTTTAAATAGCGAAGAAGTTCAGTGGCAGTAGAATATTTTTGGAAAGATATTTACAAGGAAAACATGTTGGTAGAACTACGACTTCTCTATAATCAAGTGACCAACAATATCATGGAGGAAGTGTAAGTTTGATCTATTTTCGTAAAAAATAATAATCACTCCGAGTGGAGTGTTTAAATTTGGTACATTGAACATAAAATCAATGAAATCGCGGTATTGTCGTTAACGATTATTTTCTTTCAAATAAATTGTTTGTTTGAAATACAATGCTTAACAGAAAAACTGTCAGAGGCTACTATTTGCTATTGGGCCTATACGTTTACTTTCTGATTCATCATTGTTGACAATGCAGTTAATGCCTTAAATATCGTGAAATAGGAAGTCACTGACAAACAGAGCAGAGAAGAACGAACAGGGAAAATATTCTTCTTGATAGGTGAGTAAGTGTACGCACACGCATGTACACCCACACAAGCACTTTCATTTGATCATTAAACGAAGACTTACTGGTAACAACTTACATCCACACATCCTTATTATGATGCAAAGAAAAGAAAGTCGTATATATTGAAATGCGCTTACTTTCTCTGCTAAGATAAAAAGCGCCTTCTTTGGTCGTATATACAAGAATGAATCTCCAAGTGCTTGGTCGTTGATGCGGGAAACAGGGTGGAGTGGACCAAAGGGAATTACACGTTACTCGGGCGTAGTTATCTCAAACAAGCCAGAACAGAGGAGTGAGAGACCTCTTGCAAAGGAGTCTTTTGTGTTGTAGGTCAAGATCAGAGGAAGATGCAAGGGCACTCACCCGATCCAGTTTCTCCATGGACGAGGTCGAACCGGTTAGTGCAGATACAACTTCACCCACCGAAGGAATAGTCACGTGATCCGGTGAAAATGCAAGCAAAAAATGAAAGTGAATTTACAGATGCTAAATCTCTAGATGCTTCCTATTTTCTATATTCTATTACGCGGCATATACAACTAACTATACCTAGGTACTTTCATTAAATTCGAAAAGTAATTTTAAATCATTCAACTGCAATCCTTTACCTCGTGATTTACTATCAGTTCATTCTTCCCACTAATTTACAAAAGTGAGGTCCAATGACCTGGAACCATTCATACACATTCACCTACAGGCGAGATAAATATATATAATGAACAGGAGCAACATTTATGCTGTCTGAAATGTCATTGAGCATATCACGCTTGTTATTAGCATTGAGAAAAAGGTTAAGTTTAATTTACGGTGTGCCTATTGCTTTCTATGGATTAGATCAGAACTTTTGTCTTCTTTTATTCAACTTTCAACATATCTTGACATCATCTAGGAATTTGTAGTCAAAATCATGTTGTTTGAGTTCTGAAAGAAGATTCAAACATTTGTTTCAACTATTCCATATCCTATCCTAGAATCTCGACACTGTTCTAAGCACAAATTGGCTGCTAGTGCAATCTTATCTGTGCTTTTTTGATACCATACATCAATACCATAACATACAAAATTGTCACTTTTCATCATATAAGCCATTTAGTAGAGCAATGAACATTTTTAAATATAGATAAACTGAAATGCCGGGGGGAAGTTAGAACAGGATCCACTTATGTATTTAAAATAATCAAAATCGTTGCAGCACTCTAGGAACAGTTCGCGGACAAACCTCGTGACATTCATTTTCTTACAGATGCAATATCCTCCCTTGTTGCCTTAAAACGGAAATTTTCAAGAACACTAAGACACAGTTTTCTTATTTTGAATGAATAATTTACGTACAAAATTTCATCATCTTAAGTTGAGAGGATCGTGAAATACTCCATTTCTTGTATAAATGTTGACTCCTGCCCCCGCTCTCCCTTTAGTATGTGCATTTTAACCAAAGTAATGCAATAAACATTTAGATTATGCCATGGTCCGACTATGTACCAAAAATAATCAATATCGGTGCAGCAGTCTAGGAGGACATCGCGGACAAACATCGTTGCATTAACTTTATATATATAGAAGCTGGCCCTTGCTCTATATTATAATGGGAATTTTCACAAGGATGCGGCACGGGTCCTACTGTTTTAATGAAGAGTTTATATATTTTCTAAGTTGAAAGAATTGAGAAATACTCAATTTTCCACATAAATTTTAATCCTCCCGTTTCCGCTTTGGATACACATGCAACTAGTGATGTAACCAATGTAACACGACAAAAGCCGAAGTTAGACTATGGACCAGTCGTGTAGCAAAAGCTATCGTAGAAGACGGCTCCTCGGTCCCCGTTAAAATGGGAATTTTCAGAAAACGTTGGAACACGGGTCTTATTATTTTAAATGATGAGTTTAGGTACGAAGTTTCATCTTCCTAAGTAGACAGGATAGTGAGATACTCAATTTTTCACTTAACTTTTGAACTTACCACCCCCTTAGGATATTCATTTTTACCAGTGTAACACTACACAAGCCCAAGTTAGGTTATGTCCAGTCACATAGCAAGAATCATCGAAATCGGTCTAGCGGTCTGAGAGGAATTCGCGGACAAACATCATTAAATTAATTTTTATATATTTGGAATTTGGCCCCTCGGCCGCCTTAAAACATGAATTTTCAGAAACGCTGGGGCAAGAGTCTTATTATTTTAATGAAGAGTTTATATACCAAGTTTTATTTTTCGAAATTGAGAGGATCATGAGATACTCAATTTTTTGCATCAATTCTAAACCTACTACTCCCCCATTAGGATACGCATCTTAATCAAACTAGCATAATAGAAGCACAAGCTAGGCAATGATCTAGTGATGTACGAAGAATAATGGAAATCGGTCCAGCGGTCAAGGTGGAGTTGAGGGACAAAGATTGTTACATTAATTTATTTTAAATATATAAATGACCACCTCGCCCTCCCCTTTAAGCGTAGATTTACAGAAACGTTGGATCACAGGTCTTCCTAAATTGAGAGGGTCGTGACATTCTCAATTTTTGCATCCTTCTTCCCATTCCGTCCATAGCATACGTATTTAAACCACAGTAATAAGATAAAAATCTAGGTTATGCAATACTCCTGTCATGCACCAAAAATAATAACATCGGTCCAGTGGTCTATGAGAAGTTCGCGGATAAACATACTTTCATTTATGTTATATATATATATATATATATATATATATATATATATATATATATATATATATATGGAAGATAAAAGATGGACCCCTTTCCCCCCTTAAGACAAGGATTTTTGAAACCCGTGGGGCACGCGTCTGCTTATTTTAAATGAAGGACTGATATACCAAGTTTCATCTGTCTAAGTTGAGATGATTGTGAGATATTCAATTTTTCATAAAATTTTTAAAACCCCACTTTTCCCATTAGGATACGCATTTCAATTAAAATAACATGATAAAAACCTAAGATATGTGTCAAAAATAATCTAAATTGGTCCAGTAATCTAGGAGAAGTTGAGGAACAAGCATCGTTACTCTCACTTTTATATATATATATATATATATATATATATATATATATATATCTTTTTAAAATTCTCTGCAATCACATATTTACACTTATTCAAAAACGATTATCTTGATTCGTAATAATTAGTCCGTAGATATAAACAATAAAATTACATACATGCACCAAATGAAATCTGAAGTTTCAAAATCAATATATGGTCCTGTTTTTCGTAAATTAATGCACGAACCATAAAGGACGGTTTCAATGGACATTTTGTTTGTTTTACATAGGTTTCTGTATCACTGTGAAAAAGTTTCTTTACTAGGCTTTTGTCTAAAATATAGACATGAGATCTAATTTTTCCATTCCATGACATCTGTAAGAACAGTGACTAAATCTGAAAGTCAGTCCACATGCTTAATTAACAACAATGATAGAATACTCAAGCAGATGCGGTCCTCTATTTAAATTCGAAGTTAAGTGTGGAGCTAACAAGCCTATCTCCTATCCGTAAAACATCAAGATCACACAAGAGTTTGCAGAGGTTTACGAATCCTACTGTAGGCTTAACATAACATCTTTGAGTAGGCTTATGGTAACATTATTTCCAATGGCAAAATTTATCATTGTGTGTTGAATTATTATCAATTAATATGCAAAACAAAGTCTGTTTACTTTCAAGTTACAAAACGAACTTTCTTTGCATGCAGGGATGTCGAGGCCCATTGTGTGTACAGGAGTGATTATCTTTAACGTCTACATCAATTTAATGTGTCAATTTCACTCTTACCGGACGAGCTGAAGGTAATTACTTTTCTCTGTCGGTCAAGTAGAACTTCGGCACACGTGCTAAGCAGGAAAAGATTTCCAACATAGAAAGGAATTGCTTCTTTCTTTTATCAATATATACCTAGGGTAATCAACCGTATAGAGAGTGTGATCATGCAATAAATACTAGAAAAAGGCGTAACTTTCCTTTCTAAAATATTATTTAGCAAATGTTGAAAGAAGAGACCTCTATTTTTTAGTCGAATTCGTGAAAGTTTGACTATAAACACTTACTATTTAAATGTTTATCATGGTTATATTTTATTTGCTTAGTTGCAGGTTCGATTACTGTGGGGACTCTGTCTCCAATTTACACTTCAATTATAAGTAAAATTGAAAATAAATACTTATCTGTTATCAAGATCCTGACATATCCCACTGAGAAGTATGATTCATATTTTACATACGACCTGGCAAGCCTAGAATTCATCCATTGAAAACTTAGCCCATTTCCTTTCTGAGATTTCTGGTATTATTTTATTGACATCTTCCACACTAACATTTACTACATTCATGTTACAGCTAAATTTCATGTGAAAATATTAGTACTCAAATTAAATTTGTCTAATAATTATTGTTATGTTTTGAAATTTCTTTACTTTGAACTATTTTCTAAGGTGGGAGATAATTCCCGATTTTGAACCGACATGTAAATTACAATCGTTTGAAGCATAAAATTTCAACAGTTTAGTGCTAATGAATGTTCTTTTCTTAATCTTTACCTATTGTTCTTTAAATGTGAAAGTTAATTATAAACTTCACGAAGAAATGCTCTCATTACCATTGGTGGTACAGTAGGGTGATAATCCGAACGTCAAAAATCCGAACGTGGTCCCTAGAAGCTAGTGATAGGACACTAATTCAATTTTCTTTCTGTTAAGTGCTTTTACAAAAGCTCATTCATATGTAATTGTTTGTCGTACATATTATTACTTTTATTTTCCCTTAGGCCTATACAAGTTAAGGTTTAAGTGTGAGTTACATGAACAGTGGAATTTAGTGTACGAGCAGGTTCTTCAGAAACATTAAATGTAAGTAACCGTAAATGTACGGTATTGTAATTACTGTATGTACTGTATTACCATTGATAGCGTACGCGCCTTTGGCGTGGGAGACCCGGGTTCGATTCCCGGCAGGAGCTCATGTGGTTCGGATTAGTGATGAGCAAATGCAAGACCAAGACAAGACCCGGGTGGTCTTGGTCTTGGTCTTGGTCTTGCACTGGAATCCTCGGTCTTGGTCTTGGTCTTGGTCTTGCACACCCAGTCTTGGTCTTGGTCTTGGTCTTGCACACCCAGTCTTGGTCTTGCTTGCAAGAGTCTTGCAAGTTTTGCTTTTAAGAAATTTATGCGTTTCATAAGTAAATTTTACTCTGGGTATAAGGGATAATAAATTCTACATTGCGTCAATAGTCAGGGAAATACAATGTATGTTTCTAAATGTAATATATTTTACCTTCGTGTAAATGTGATGATACTGTACAAATAGGCGATGACCTTTACTTTTTTTTTTCAATGGGTGATCACGCTTCACTACTTATATGGTAAATAACAACATTTCGTAATATTTTTATTTGTTTTAACAGATCCAATACTCCACTGGTTCCCAAACTGAAGAGGCTACCCCTGACAGTGAGACGCATAAAAGAAAACCAAGACGGCACAGATTACTGAAATACCATAAATTGCAAAATTATTTTCACACTCTAAAGGCGTCAGAGTTTCTCCTTTCCAACTACGATAGCTCATCTTTGTATTGAACAAATTCCCAATTAAATACTGAAATTTTGTTTTACTGATTCTATCTGTATGGGGCAAAAACAAGGACATTACGCAAAAACGATGAAACAATTAGACTTTCGAAATGTGGGCATGGACAAAAAGGAGAGAATCAGCTGGGTTGAACGGAAAACGAATGTGAAGGTTTTAGAAATAGTAGCAGTAGGGGAGAAAAGAAGAATTTTAGATATAATTAAGAAGATGACATTGGCTGAGGAGGAACTGTATTATGAGGGACGTGCTAGAGGGAGGGGGCAAAGGAGACTGTAGTTGAAGAAAGATATTAAAACAGAAAATTACTACGTTAAGACGAAGAGACTAGTTGAGTACCACAGTTATCGAAGCTTCTCAGCTGCAGCAAGTGACCTGCCAATAATGGCAGAATAGCTATTATTATGACGATGATGATATGTTTTGCAATATTGACCAAAAAAGAGATAAAATTAAAATAATAATAATAATAATTAAACCTCTTAATATTTTAGAATATGAAAGGAAATTAAATTTGTGAGTTTTACGTCCCATGCTTATGCTGGCTAGTCTAAAGGAGACTGTGATGATGAAAAATGAATGAAAATGATGGAAAGGAGAAAGTGGGAGGAAACGGGGGAACCCCGAGGAAACCCACGCACACGGTGTTTGTCCACCACAAAGTTCATTTGGCGGGGGCTGGGATCGAACGCTGGACCCCAAGCACTAGAGGTGAACGTTCTACCACTAAGCCACCGCGGCCCCAATATTTTAGAATAATTTGAATGAAAACTGAAAACGACTCAACTGTTTATGTCTTTTGTGTAAACTCAATTTATATAAATAGTTTTGACCTACATTAGAAATACATAATAACAGAATCAAATTTCAAGTTATTTGAAATAAGTACGAAATCACTCTCAGTTGTGAATATAGATTATTGTTGTATAATGTTATATCGTTGAATCCTAGATATGCCGTATATCTAAAGAGGCTATAAGTTATATTGATAAACAATTATTCAACGTATAAGCATCCACCTATGAAATCAAACTTGCGGTCACATGCACTAAATTCTTGTCAATGTCATGAAAATGTTATTTCAATATTACTTTTATGAGCATATATTAAAAATTTCCAACGGATGCTTGAGCCTCAGATCCAAGGCCATACCCATGTAGTCGGCACCTATGGTGTACGGAATTGCCGATGTTCAATACTACATTTCTTTAGTTTTGGAAGAAGAACACCACTAATATGTTGAACCGTTGAAATGAACTTTAACGTCCCACGATTATTACACTGAGGCTAAGGGAAACAGTGATGATGAGAAATGGTGGAATGAAGAAAGTACGAGGAAACAGGAAAACCCACGCACAGGGTGTTTGTTCACCAAAAAAGCTCACATAGCGCAAGCTGCGATTGAACCAGGGACTCCATGTACCAGAGGTGAACGCTCTGCCACTGAGCTACCGTGGCCATAACATGCTCTAGTTTATTTTTGCTTACCCACTTCTTATGGTTACAATTATTCTTCGTATGATTTCTCAAAATCCAATCATGGGCCGTCGTGAATGATCAAATGATGACCAAAGTAAATCAGACACTGAAGTTATTATATCTTGTAACAATTCATAGAATTATGCTGTCGGTCGTCTCGTGAACAACCGATTCAAAAAAACGACATACTGTAGCTATATGTTACAGGAGCAGATCGACTCACATGGATTGCATAAACTACTGCTAACATATTCACTCCGGCGGTGTTTTTACTGGAGCCAAGAAGTTCACGTGAAAGATGTAATGCTTTTTCCCCTTCCTTTTTACATTCTATAAAAATTCAAGTAGTGCCGTACTTGTACAAGACTCTTGCGCAAGAGTCTTGGTCTTGGTCTTGGTCTTGCAGGTATGGTCTTGGTCTTGGTCTTGCATCGGGATTCCTGGTCTTGGTCTTGGTCTTGCATGCAAGACTCTTGCAAAAACTGCAAGACCAAGACTCTTGCGCTCATCACTAGTTCGGATTCCACGTTAATCAGTAGATCCACGTCTCACATAGCCTCGGTGCTGAACGGGACGTTAAATTCAAAACATATATATGTATTACCATTGTATCGATAAAAGAGCATTCATAAGCCTAAATAGTATTTTCTTAGTCATTTTCGAAAATCCGAACAATCTGAAAATCCAAACTACCTGTGGTTCCAGTTAGTTCAGAGTTTCGACTTCCTACTGTGTTTAGTATGAGTGATTCCTGATTCGATTTCAGGCTATGTGAGGGGTGGTGAGTGTGTCTGTAGATTTACTCGGGGATGTCCCATTTCTTCCACAATTTCACTCCTGAAAGTGTTTTAAACTAAAGATTTTATTTCGTTTTCAAATCATAATTGGTTTATAGTTCGTATTAAGTTCGTGCAGTAATTTATTGAAAACTGTTATATGAGGTGTCACGATGGCTCAGTAGCGAAGCGCTAACCTCTGGTGTATGGAGTCCGTGGTTCAATCCTCGGCCAAACATGTTTGTGATAGACAGCACCCGGGGTACCCTGTGGGTTTTCTGAGGGTAATCCCGTTTTCGTCCATATTTTCATTCAACTGATTCTTCCATCATCATTCACTAACCTTAATCATCCGTTTTCCTTAGCTTAAAGGGCATAATCGTGAGACAGTCAACGAAAGGTTTTATTTCATTTCCAAAGCTGTTATGCGTCTTACTTCCAATGGTTGTTTTCACTACTTAAAACATTTCTTAACTACACGATCATACCGGGTCATCCCATAAGTAGTGTATTTTTGCACCGTGTAGTAAAGAACAATAATTTACCTGGAACACTACCGTTAGTAAAAAAAAAAATAGTCTGCATCAGACTCCATAACACTGCCATCTGTCAACCTACTTGAGTAACGTAGTGTTTTCAAAATTAAAATATATAATGGAAAAGTATCACATAAAGTCTCAAATAATATGTTTCAGAAGTATGGGCATCCTAGTTCACTTCTGTTATATATAATATTTCAGTGTTTTCGAATATAGTACAATTTAATAACTGATTAGTTTGTCCATCACAAATCCTATTTTACCTTTTCAATTATCACGAATAAAATATAAGAAAAGTTTTAATTGAGGGTACCTTTCAGATACTTGATTGATAGAATTGAGGTAAACTCGTATTATGTACTCGTACATGTTTTTTGTCGTTTCGGTTTTGAACCCGGCAGCATTGTTAGTCTAGATAAAGCAAAAACTAATGCGTCAAAATACGTATATATCTCAAAAGAAAATGTATTAATGAATGAAAATAAAATAGTTATATTACATAAAATGTAACTAACAAAAACTGCAGCAAAGAGTTATCATTATATAGTTTATTGATTTTAAGCATACGAATATTATCAAAGTATCAGAAATCAAAGATGTCTTGTTATTTGTGAAGTAGTTAGTCTCAATTATGACATTTACTTTTTTCTCGACATTTCTAGCATCTTGTTGACTGTCGATGAGGCATATATAAGTCCAAAGAATCGAAATGAACATTTCTAATTAATTGGTTATTTTCATCATAATAAACCATTTTTGGTTATCTAGATCTGAAGTAATTTTCGATTGTTTTAATTTTTATGTGAAAATATTAGTACTCAAATTAAACTTGTCTAATAATTATCGTTATGGTGTGAAATTTCTTTACTTTGAACTATTATCTAACAAGTAAGGGACCATATGGTTGTCGCGCAAATCAGATGCAGACATACACCATCTGATTGAGCATGAAAACATATGGAGAATACAGAAATTTAAGGTGCTAAGGGCCATAGGGAGCGGAGCGAGGAAAGAGGAAACATTGAATGTCGGCAAAATTGAAGAAAGTCAGGAATGACGAGAAAAGTTAATTTCTTGCAAACATGGAAAGAAAATCAACCAAAGAACGAAACTAAACATAACAAGGGCATCAAGGACGAAGAAAGATCATAATCAGGGTTGCCATCCGGGCCACAGTGTTGCCAGCGCTGCACAACATTGATATGGAAGATATAGCACAATATAGCAATTCATGCACAAGGAAAAATATTAGTAACACAAAAGACAATTAAAAAGACTGTACACGTGCGTAAAAAGGTTTAGCGATAGTCGTGAGTGAATAATGTACATGAGGGAGGACAAACATAGACAGGATAGTGAAGGGGGTACACATGATAACACAGAAGCGAAAGTGTTTGGAAGCATCGTTCCATGATGATGATGATGATCGGTGTTCTGCCCGAAGGCAGGTTTTGACCTGAAGGTCCCTGGGCTGGATGAACCCATGGTGGTTTGCTATTGCCTTCCATGGGATGATACGAGATGACGTATAAAGGACGGGAGCTACAGTTTTGCTTTTGGATCGGTAAGGTTCGTGTTTTGCTTTTGGTTGACTCCTGGACTCCAAACAAGGATGACACTCTTTACAACATGACAGTTTCTGACGGTGTTCAGTTCTACAAAAAGCTGATTCCTCCGAAATGTACAGGACTTATACAACCTGCTGATGTGTTTTCCTTTCGTCCATTCAAAAACATGGTGAAATTCATCACAGATACGTTAGTGTTCTCCAGTATTAAGGTGTGGCAACGTGAGAGCTTTCTCCGCCTTCAGTCATTTGTTCATTATCAGTTTTCCTCTAGGTGATTCCAAAAGATGATACGCTTTGCGTTCTTCAAATGTGGCTACTCCAATGAACATCCTGGACAGTTTGAAACATCTTCCGCATATTGCTTTGAAAAAGGACTCACAGAGGATTGCTGCAGAGATGCGTGTGACCAGCTTGCTTTCATCCGCTGTGCTCACTGCGAGAAATGTTTATGTGTTGACCACGCATTCATTCGTGATCCTCACGTCAACTGCAATTAAACTACAAATGGTGCATACTGTTCTCTATTTTCCTCCATTTGTATTCACGCGATGTAATATTCACTCACGACTACGTTAAACCTTATTACGCATGTGTACAGAGTCTTTTCAATTGTCATTTGTGTTACTAATATTTTTCCTTGTGCATGAATTGCTATACTGTGCTATATCTTCCATATCAATGTTATGCAGCGCTGGCAACACTGCGGTCCGGATGGCAACCCTGATTATGATCTTTCTTCGTCCTTGATGCCCTTGTTATGTTTAGTGTCTTTCTTTTGGTAGACTTTCTTTCCCTGTTTGCACGAAATTAACATTTCCCGTCATTCCTGACTTTCTTCAATTTTGCCGACATTCAATATTTCCTCTTTCCTCGCTCCGCTCCCTATGGCCCTTAGCACCTTAAATTTCTGTGTTCTCCATATCTTTTCATGCTCAATCAGATGGCGTATGTCTGCATCTGATTTGCGCGACAACCATATGGTCCCTTACTTGTAAGGTAGGAGATAATTCCCGATTTTGAACCGACATGTAAATTGAACCCGATGCATATGAGTCAAACCATTTTGAACAATACTTATATTAGGACTCAATGTAGTAGTCATACAGTTCGAAATGCGTGCTTCTTTTAATTTGAATGTGTCAAAGTAAAATTTTGTAACAATCTTCTCACTCTACATTCAGACATGACAAATTTGATACAATGTCATGTAAAGTACAGGATATTCTAAAAGTAAGGGGCAAATGTGTATGCTCTATCTATCTATCTATCTACTTTTATAGAATTTTAAAAATAGAAATTGTGATACATACTAGTTTATAGCAAGTATTGAAATATCGCAAATAAAAATGTGATCAAATTAGCAACACATTCGCAGCACGAGGAGAAAGAGTAAGAATTTTACTTTTCAATGGAATATTTCTGGTATCATTCCAATTGAACTAACATGACATACATAGAAATCGCCTAGATGCATTTAAATATATTACTTATAATAACGTGTTCGCTTAAGAGAACTTTCTTGTGCCTATGTAGTTAACATACACTTCTTCGGCGCGAGGGATCCGGATGGGAGCTCATGTGGTTCAGATCCCAGTTAAGCTGAAGATCCACGTCACATATGGACCGTTTGGATGCCAAGTAGCCTGTCTTAAAAAATGGAGAAATGCAGTAACATCATCATCCACTTCTATACATGGGTACCTTTTTAAAGATTTTTGTGAACAGTAAATTATTAGAGCATAAAATAAATAATTATGGTTTTGGTTGCCAACATAACGGAGATATTAGTTTCTATGAAGTGTTGAACTTTAAATTGCTCTCCTGGAAAATTTCAATTTTGTATTTAGGCTACTTAGCATCTTAGTATTATATATAGCCTCGCTGCTGAGAGAGATGGTAAGCTTCAATTCAACCATAACCTCCAGACACCCCGCGTAGAGCCGGCTCTACAAAACATAACGACATTTGCCCGTTCGTATCTGCGGATATCTCGAGCTTTGCTGAGTTGAAACCTCTCGTAGGGTAATTTCTACACTTCAAATTTTGCTTCGGCAGACAAACGATAGCAGAAGCTCCTTATGTTGTACAATTGGACAGTAGTTAAGATTCCTATTGCTTCATGTACTCGATGTCCTCTGGGCGCCAGAAGGATAAACATTGTAGGCCTTATGCAGAGTCGTTTTGACTTATGATTAGCGTCATACTAAAGAGTTATACTAACATATATTTCTTGCAGTAGTCAGGCCTTTAGTATGATGCTAAGTATACGTCAAAACGACTCTGCATAAGGCGGTGTATGTTTAGAATCTTAAATCTCAACTAGTATCCCGTTTAATGGTGATACTGGTATCATTCATCCACAAGGAAGTCACGTTTACGATAATATCATTATTTAATATATATATATATATAAAATCCATATCGCGATTTTCTATCTGTCTATTTACAAAATATCTTAAAGTTAGAAAAAAAGTTTACCAATTACTAATTGCAGAATGTAAGTGAAATGCTCTTAATAAGACAGCGCATAGAAACTACGATAGTAAGGCAATATAATATGAAAAGGTTTACTAATTAACGTTATACTAGAACCACTATGTTCTAATACTTTAAAAATAAAATTATTTTCTTAAAGGGTTTCTTATTAATTAGCATGTCTACTTTGTGTGCTTGTAGTCAAGGTTTCTTTTCCAGCGAGTCTACATGTAAGTCGAACTCCACGTTAATCTATAAATCCGGTCCCAAATAGCCTGAATGATGAAAGAATTCACTTCTAACTTTACATTCCCCACAAATATAAAAACTTCCTTCAACAAATTGGTGGAGTACATTGAGCAACTTTTAAGTTTTAAATCTTTTAAGATAAAAAAAAATCTAAATTTTTGACCTAGTAACACAAAATCAATCACAAAAGCAGGAGAAAACTTTCTCCTGGTTATTAGTGTTCATTTGATTGCTATGTATTAAGCACAATTCATATTTTAACAACTGAATCTGAGGAAATTTTATCTAACTGAAATATGTTCTGCCTTTATCATTTTGGTAGAAGAAAATTCGTTTTAAGAAGAGATTTTGGGTAAAATTACTTTTCCCTACAAAAAAAAAAGAAAAAGAAAAAGAAAAGAAAGAAAGAAAAGAAAAAAAGAAAAAAGAAACTGAAGAAAAGGACCATGCGTCGCCAAGAATTGAACCTTGAATGTCTCGGCTTAATTTAATAATACTTTGTAAATGGTAAATCGTATCATCAGTGAAACCATTCTTGAATTTAGAGCAAATACAACTTTTGAGTTAAATAAAGGAATTATATTGAATGCTAATCTATATCATTAAAAGGTACTAAGGTAATATTAACTTTGGTTATTGTACGTTCTGAACCCTTCACAAACTAATAACAAGACTCATATGTAAGTCAATCTTCTTGCATTATAGATATCAGTCTTAATGCTAAATAAAATCAGTAGCATCATTTCAGTTTTTTTTTTTGGGGGGGAATCTCCACATGCATAGAGTTTCACGTTAAATGTATATACATCTCAAACTCAGGGGGGGAATTGCTCCATGTCCTCTCCAAATGGCGGCCTTGACTAAATCATTTTCAGTTGACCTGCTAGATTATTTAACTACTGAAAGATACACATTCTCATATACTCTGTAGGAATTTAAGCAATACATAAGTGCGCTTCTTGTTACTTTACTACTGACAGTTGTTTTGCAAATCCGATAGTAGTTAAAATATTTAGTCAACACTTAAAAAGAAAACTTCATCTTATTACAATTTCTTTCTAATAGGATCGGTGGTTCGGTAGTAGAGCGTTCACCTCTGGTGCATGAGGTCCTTGGCTCGATCACAGCTCTTGGTTCTCCCGTTTTCTCCCATTTTCTTCATTCCACAATTTCATTCATTTATCATCATCATCGTCTTCTTTAGCCTAGCCGGCATAACCATGGGACGTAAAACTTATAAAGATTGCATTTCTTTCTTTTTTTAATTATTAACTTTTATATTCAATTGTTTTCCTAATTTGTATCATAGAATTTTAATAAGGTTTGAAATTTGTTAGTATAAATATTCGAGCCTTTAGTGTTAGACAATTGTTCCACTTTCATTATTGCTTTTGGCTTTTACTGCTTTACTCCTCTTAGTCCGTAATGTTACCCCACGTGTCTTCCATGAGCAAATTGGATTGATGTTTCACTTTAGAAAATGAATTTTTCTTCTTGTATTAATTCTGGCTAATTTTTGTCCTTTATTATTCTCAATTTAGATCATTCTAGAACTAAAATAAATCCAATTAACTTTGACCGAATTTTCAATACAGGTTTGTGGTTGATCAAAAAAGAACGACGAACATTACTTGTAATATTTAACCCCTTTCTCTTTTCCGCCCCAGAACACATCTCGTTGTGAAGAAGAACCAATATTTCACTCCATTTGCGTAACAGACGGGCTTGGAAACAACAAGCAGCTATCAGCTACACTTTCAATTCTTCCTTTTTTTAAACTTCGCCTCCGCCTTCTTTTTTGATTGTTTCGCTCTATTTCTTTCCCTCTTGTCACCTCTTTCATTTTCTCTTTCTTTTTCAATTGTTTCTTTCTCCTCACTTGATATGCCGCTTGCCAGCGGTTTTCGAAAAAAGTGTCATCGTCTTTCTCAATAATTATATTTTTTTTCTACTCATAGTGAATACCGTTCCGTATCGTATGTACTGTTTCTTTTTCTTTTCTTTTTTTCTTTTAATCGACCTCAATGCCACCCAAGAAATTATCATAAACTCTTATTTACAAGGCAATGAACTGATGTTATGTAATATACGTATTGGCTACCTACTCTATTTATGAGTGTGTATTTGTAATACTATATTTTCACTTTCTATTTGCCTTCATGGTATATTAAAGTTATTCCATAAGTGAAAGGATCATTTGTTTAAATGGCTCTTGTGTTTATTATTTGTTTTTCTGTGTTTGTATTAATGACACTCTCCGTCAATGAAAGTGAAGGTGGTTTCCCACAAATGCTGGAACTGTGTTTATTCTTGTGGTTTCTGGGTATGTGCATTTATGAATCGAATATTGCATTAGAGTGATTACTATCAAGTATTGAGGTAACATATTAAGTCACAACAGTAAACACATTCTCATTATTTTTCTGTTTTGGGTGATGATAAATTCCGTTTTAAATAGCATACTGTATTTTTCATATGCCTCCACCTATATCTCTAGTAGGATAAGAGATACTGAAGCTTTGTACAATGTTCCCCAACACTTAAAGCTATAGAAAGTTCCTTGACTAGTAACAAATATATTCTAGTGCAAGATGTGACAATTTTAGACTTCCTGTACCTATCTGAATATTCTCTCCGAAGACAGGTTCTATCCTACTTATCCTAATAGTTGTTTTTACATTCTCTGTTGATGAAAGTAAAAGTGATTTTCCACAGCTGATGCAACTGTATCTAATCTCAGTGATTTCTGAATATGTTGTTATGAAATCAAGGTTAGAATTGTCCGTTTCTTTCTCTGTTGTTCAGAAAGGTATGCTGAAAACTGTTAAGTTAGGATGGGATGATAGGATAACTAACGGCCTAACCCACTGGAATACCGCTTCTCGTAAGATCAGCGAAGTCAAGCGTGTTGCGTCTGGTTAGAACGAAGATGAGTGCCAGAAGGTGTTGGCATTGCGGTGTCTATCCAGTGTCGTGAGAACAATTGTGGAGCTTCTTGAGAAAAAGAAGTAGCGAACTCCTGTCTAAGAATTGAGGGGAGGCATCGTGCTGACCACACAGCCTCCCCAGATGTGAGTGTACAAACCGGCTGGTAGGTCCTGGCTTCCTAAGACCTGTCGCGCTAGAATTTAGTTTTGCTTATTTTTTCTAAGAATGGTGAAGGTAAGTGGAGAACAAATATTAGAAAAGCCACGTATACAAGAACGGAGTCTTCGTTACACAAACTTCCATGCTTACATCAGAAGTTAATACACCGATAATAATAATAATAATAATAATAATAATAATAATAATAATAATAATAATAATAATAATAATAATAATAATAATAATAATAATAATAATAATAATAATAATAATGAAGCACTCTGATTTTTCTGTAGTGAAAAAGGAAAAGTAATGAATTAAATAATTCCAAAACAACAAATACGTAATATCTAAAGTCATGTGAAATATTAATTTACTAATTCGAAACCCAAAGTGTGTTCTTTCACACAATATACAGGTAAAACCAATACAATATGTGTGTAAAGGGAGTTCACAAATAGCAAAACATTGTAAAATAAGGAGACATAGTAAAGGTAGAGGTAGAGGGCTCACCTTTGGTGCGAGAGATACCTCGTTCAATCCTAAACCATGAAGTTTGTGGTGGATTACATTGTTGGTTTCTCGGAGTTTTCTCCTTTAGTCTGACATTCTCATTCCATAAATTCTTTCATAATCATTCACTTGGATTATAATCATTCATTTCCTTTAGCCTAAAGGGCATAGAAGTGGAGCATATGTTAAAGATGAAATTTATTTTTTTTCATTGTGGAATGACAGTTGATCCATTGCAGACGCATTCACTAACTTATGTACACGGAATATCCTGCACAACGTGTACATTTGACCTGTATCCATTTTTGACAGGCAGAGTCTAAGACCTATTGTTAAGTGCAATTCCATTCCATAAGTACCATATCTTCGTTGTTTCATATCTGGCACTTTGTCATATTTTCAGTTTTGCAACGCCTGTTGTTCTGTGTTACTCTTCAACGATTAAAAAAAATTCTAATTACTGAAACCTTAAAAGGGAGACATTTCACTGAAATACAGTATTAGAACAATGCACTGGCTAACATAATGCAACTGAAAGCAATCTGGCATAGTAACATTGAGAAATCTAGTTCTACGTATTGATCATACAAAAAAAAATGCCACAAAGATAGGAGAAATTTATTTCTTCTTTAATGGTAACATTTTGACCTTTGTTATGTTTTAATTTAACTTCAAAGTTAATCAAACTAAGGCACGGTGTCTATCGGTCACGAAAGTCATGAAGAAGTTACGAAATCAGAAAATGGTCATGAAAGTCAAGAAATTTAGGTTTTAGCTCACGATTTCTTTTTATGGAGAAATATGGTATAGAGTGGAAAATTTTGTTCTATAAAACGTCAAAATTCACCACCAAAAGTGTCTATTTTCAGCTTTAGACCCTACCAAATCGCAAGCAAAGCACGTTTCTGTCGCATGCATGAAAATTTGGCCCAATTCACACCCAAATTCACTCTTCAGAATGTTACAAAATTTTATGGTTTGGGGAGGAAAATGTCACGAAAAAGTCACGAAATTTCATTTTGGAATTCGATTAGACACCCTGTAAAGAGATTTGATTCGTCGTCGTCTTCTTCTTCTTCAATTATTTCCATCTTTCGAACATAAGTTGAAGACAATTTCAAGAATTATCAATGACGAAGTAGCTCTGTCACAAAGTATCACTATGACCTGTCACGTTCATCAATGAACGAACTGAACACTAAATGGTGAGATGAAATTTTTACCACTTTCTCCAAGCATCATTCATCGAATTCTATTGTCTTGTGAAAGTGACGTGACCTATCCCAGTAGAACATGGCCAAAGAAACTACATATATGCATGAAACAAAAAAGAGAAGTAGGTAAGATCTTTCTTTTTTTCTAATAACTATCTTAAATGGACTTATAAAAGATGAGTAGATGACAATAACTTCGGAACAATATATAAATATTAAATGATAGACACTGCGAAAGTAGAACCCATGGGTGGATTTAAAAAGTACAACACATGAGTATTTGAGACTACATATGATAGGAGAATGTGAGAAACAATTCATGTATGTTGCGACTCCTCGCTTGATTTCTTTTTGGATAAATTTTACATGGCAGAAACAACCTTCTTATTGACAATCTATGACATTTATTCTGTAATATACCTATCAAGCTTTACAGATGAGTAAGGCATAAATTGAACTTGCATTACAGAAATGCTAAGTTACGATCACGGGGACTCCACTAGTAAGCTTGCAAGGAGTTTTTTGTATGAGTATCACTGTATATGCATTGCTTATTAAAATAGTGTCCAGAAGAGGGTTTGGGTGAACCAACTCAAGCATACTCCTACACTCTTTACGTCAAAACACATTTAGGCCTATATGTTCCATGCTATACTTGTTGATACATCTTTAATTTACATTTTTCTTTTTCATCTTGAACATCATATGTCCTATTCTTTTCAAAACATTTTATTTCCAGCCATCTACAATCTTCGACCATTCAATCTTCTTTTCATCTTTGACTCATTACAATGTTGATTCTTACTTAAGTTTTGTATTCGACGGCAACTTGTTTTAAGAATTAAAATTTTATTAAGTTATATTAATTTTGACGTATTTAACCTTCATTAGCTATTATTTCCAAAGATAGTACTACTTATTTACAGTTCAGTAGTGACGCAATTGAAGCATAATTTTGAACAGTCAAATTCTTTCCGATACTAAGGACCATACTCTTCAATAATAAAACTAACGGTAGAACTCTTATGAGTCTAGCCCTTTCTTGACTGACGACATACTTTACTGAATGTCCAGCACACACTTGTTTTATATTTTTATTATAAATAATAATAATAATAACAATAATATTTATTATAATAGTGAAACTTATTAGTTTTTATAATGACTCTATGTAGCACTGAGCATTATTACTGCTGCTGGAGGTGTTGTCTGGTACAATCTGACTCGATTTTAACTAATTATTATTAAATTCTTCGTGATTTATAAATTCTAAAATTTCGCGACACACCAGTGTGTCGTGGTGTATCGGTTGAGAACCACTGGCCTAGCCTATGCCAGTTCCTTACTTCGGTATATGTTAAAATAACAAGAAGAAAAAATCCTAGAAACAATGCTTTTATAAAAGAGATAAAAGCATTGCTTAATAAGATAAAATCAAGAAGTGAGACTAAGAGTTGTTTAAGTGGTTCGCTGTGGCATTTTATGAAAGCATTGTTTTTAAAAGTTTTTTATGTGATTATTATTTTTTATTTTTTGGTATAAGATGTAATACTCAGTTAATTTTGAAGTCTATCGTTGTTTCACAATGTGAAACAAAATACAGAACATTTGGTTGCATATTACAATAGGACATATAGTTAGCAGAAAACTGTAAATAACTCAATTAATTTTGCAGTAAACGATAAGCTACAGCGAAAATTATTTGAAAATATTGCATTTTGTTTATCTGTATAAGCTTTCAGAGCTCTGCTTAGTATGGAGTTATTTGAAATTGAAGTTCAAAGATTTGAATCTAACGAAAAAGCGAACAGAACATAGTGACTTAATAAAAAGCATTGTAAAGCGAGAGAGATTGAGAGAGAGAGAGAAAGGAAGAAGAAAGAAAGAACAATCTAAATCAGTATTGGTTTTCCTGAAGAAATTTTATCAAGAATTTCTCATGATTACTTTCTTCTCTTCCTTTCGTGCTTTAATCCCCTCGTTGAGGAGAACATTGTAGCTCAGTAGTAAAGCACGCATTGTTCGTGCTAAGCATCTCTTGTTTGATTCGTAGTGAAAATCATTGTGTCCGTGGTTGTTCTAGGATTTTTTTTATTTTTCATCTTTTTTGCCTTTACAGTTCTGTATTCCATATAATTCCTTTAATATTATCCATGTCCTTTAACCTAAAAGGCATCGTCGCTGGAAGTTAAATTAATAATTTAGTTTTATTGATTTTGAATCTGTTTGGTTAATTAATAAGTACCCACACTTTTTCTGCAAGGATCCGATATTCAGGACATATATTAACGTCACTTTCCAGGTAAAGAGCGAAATTGTCCACTACCCTTTATTGTCAGGTTTGCCTTATGGAGGGAATTACAAGCGGTAAAATTTTGGTAAACAATAATACAAAATGTGCTCGATGATCATTTTAAATCATTTGTATAATTTCCCAACAAAAAGAGCAATGATTTAAGATGATTAATTGTACAAAAAATTACGTTCCTGTACTCCATCAACCATCACATTGGATTAAGGACCAGTTTTATGATCTTATGATAAATTTTCAACTTGTTAACTGACAGACAAAACTATCAAAAGTTAAATCTCACACTAGTATGGCATAACACTTAACCACTACTTGTCTTTCGTTAGATTTACCAGGACTGTGACGTGTTGGCGCGTGTAGTAGCGGGAGCGCCATAGATTACCAAGGATCCTGGCAGGAAGAATGTTACAATTAGTCTTGTGAATTCTAGATTATTACTTCTCTTCTGTTTTCTTTTCTTTTTTCCTTTCTTCCTTTATTTATCTTGTTCCAAATATAGTATGGTTTCCATTGTACAATGAAACATGTAACAACAGTAAATGGTAAAATATACACTGGAGTGCAAAACTTAAGGACGGGGGTAAATAAAGTAACATAAACTGGAAACGAATGAAATCTCTGCAGCATGTTGCTAAAAGTCACCTACACGTGCACAAGGAACAAATCGTTATAGCGTGATGTCAGCGTGACCGTAGTGCCTAATGGATCTGCTTTGCCAACACGAGGAAGTTGAATCAAATGGATGAAACAGTATGTATCAGTCAGAGATGTTAGAGTGCATTGTAGAGTATTACTCACAACAACAGACAACATTTGGATAATTTCGCACAGGGAAGAATCGGGAAGAATCATTGGGAGACTGGAAGAACGAAATGTGACGAGTGTGGCCCAGGAGCTTGGTATTGACCTCAGCATTGTTTCACGTGCATCAGGAGTATTCCAAATTAAAGCAATGCTGTGGAAGGGAGACATAGTGGCCGATCACTGTCAACTACAGCAGAAGACGGCCGTTACTTTGTGAAACAGACAAAAAGGAACCGACATCGAACAGTGTGTGCAATTGCAAACACATCTCAGAGGACTGCAGGTTGCCCAATCTCACGCTCCACAGTGGCACGTCGACTACATGGAGGTGGTCTCTTTTCCCAATGGCATTTACTTTGTATTCCATTAGCCCTCAGATATCGGCGGCACATTTTGCGATAGAGCCAAGAACATCAAGACTGGACCAAGAAGGAGGGGGTTGCGTTCTCTTCTCCGATGAGAACAGATTTAGTCTAAAAAGTGATTTTGAACGTATACTTATCTGGCGAAAGTCAGCAGGCAATGAACCCAAGAAAATTATTGAACACGATCATTTTTAGTGGTTCATTGCTCTTGTGTAAGGAGGCATAATATTGCATGAGCATACTGACCTTTCAATGTTTGAACGCGGTACACTCACCGCTAAAAGTTGTTGTGACTTATTCTCCACGTGCGTCTTTTCAGATGTGTAATCGGCCTCGAATTCTTCTTTATGGACGATGATGTGCGACCGCATTGAACAGCGCAGTTGACGGAGCTCTTGCATCGATAGAATATTTAGTAAATGGACTAAGCTTTCTGTTGTCCCTACTTGAATCCCATCGAGCTATTTCGGATAGTTTTGGAAGAGGTCTTGCTGGAGTTCAGATCCACCAAGGACCATCCAGCAATTGTCAGGAGCGCTGGTTGAGTACTTTAACTCCATACAAGAACTCACTATGAACTTTGTGAGCAACATGGGAGCACGTTGAAAAACATGCATCTGTCCGTGGTGATCACACCCCTTTAGGATTATTTCACTACTTCTATGATGCCAGGGGGCATCATGTGTCGCAGTGGTTTCAGTGTAAGCAACCGCCTTTGTATTTTTGTTCTTATAATTATGTGTTTCTTTCTGTTGTTTCCTCTATCATACTGTAGCAGTGCTTTCTATGTATGGATAAAGTTTCACCAATCTATGTATGCCACTTGGAAGTGGCACAGCATCCATAACTTACTTTAGTCCTCAAGTTTTGCACGCCAATGTAAAATAACAAAATATTAACAAAAGCAAATTAACAAAAACTACATAACAGTTTCTACAACTTAATTTTGCACAATGTGGATCGGAAAATTCTTTTAGGTTGAAAGCTATATATCTATAGTAGGTGGAAGTCAGTTGAATTCAATGGTTTAAAATCGATTACTGCTCAGACACCAGGGCTTTCCAAGTTTGACCAATATTACTATTGTTAAGCAAAAGAATACTTAAGTCGTCTAGAAAAACGTTTAGAATAACTTTCTTCATACTTTCAGTATTCAGTTTGCGTTAAAAAAATAATAAAATAAAATAATAGTATTAAACTTAGGACATGGGAAGATGAATTTCGTTTGGGAATCCAGAAACAAAGACGGAAATATTCGACGCGCAAACAATACATAATAATGGATGGTTATATTCGACATGCTTCCCCTTCAGTTCCATGTATTCCTTGGTTTGGTCCTGTGTTTGTTTAATACATCCATTTCTTTTGGTCGGGTGTCAAACCATGCATTTGCAGCTGCAATCGGTTCAAAAATGTTACTGAATTTTTGTTTCTTCAGATGTTTTATGTTTTTTATTTGATCATAGGTGGTATCAGATGAACAGAATAGGTTGTTCAAATTTTCAAACCCTATGTTTCACAAGAACAATGAATTTGTCCATTGCTTTTGTGAGGGGGTGCATTGTTATGAAGGTAGGCAACTTTTCGGGTGAACTTTCCATTGTGTTTTTTCTTCAGCTCTAAGTGAAGCACGTCTGCATATCTAGTAATGATGCATAGCTAGCTCGGTTGTGGTATAACCTTATTGGAGATAATCAATAAAGATTATCCCATCTTGATCTCAGAAAACACTAGCAAGAACCTTTGAACTGGACTTTTGAGCCCGAAACCGCTTTGATCTAGGGGAACCAATGATGCACCATTCTTTTGATTGTTCTTTTGTCTCTGAATTATACAAATAGATCAATGCTTCATCCTCCGCGACCAAAAACGTGCAAGAAAAGTAGTTGAACCTTGCTCAAAACACAATTCAAAACGTTACTGGAAGCAAGCATCCTTCCATGCTTCTGGTCTGCATGCTAACATTTGAGCACCCTTTTGGTGGAAAGTTTTCTCATGTCAAGATCATCACAAATAATGACACTAACGTGTTCATGAAAGATGCCTACATTATCTGCTATCCTTTTAGTAGTAATGAGTCAGTCTGATAGAACCATTTCATGCTCTATTTTAATTGTTTCGGACACAATCACTATGGAGAATCTCCTAGTGTGGAGATCATCTTCAGTGCCAAGATGTCCTGTTCTAAATTTGACAATCCAGTTCTTAACAGTAGCATAAATTGAGGTGTGGACTGTCATTGTTTGTAACATCTTACCATGGACCGTCTTTGCAGATTTCCTTTGGAGGAAGAAGAAATTGACTGCTCTAGGTTCAACGTCATTGGGCACCATTTGTTGACCCGCCATTTTGGCTTCTCACCTGCAAGAAAAATGAGTCTATTAGTTTCAGTGCTTTGATTTTGGATCAAAAATACAAGTATATAGAAACATGTAGCCATCATACATAATAACATTCATTGAAATCAAACAACGCAATTGAAAGGGGGAAAGCTAAAAGCTTCCTGGAAATCCCCTCGTAAAGTTATCAGACTGGTCGGAATTCTGGAGAGTCTTACTTTGCTGGAACGTATAATTTTGGTTAGAATCTGTTTATGATGGTAATGGTTAGAACACTCTAATTAATACTATATTTTTATACTACACTAAATATATATCTTATTTTTTTTACTTTGAAAACAAATTAAGAAAAATTATGTTCAAGGCCAAATTCTTGCGCGAATAACAGCAAATTGTTTTCTGATAATTATTTTCATTGGAAAATCTCTCTCCGGCTCTCACTCATCTTTTACCACGGGAAAACTTTGTTTACTATCATTTTTACTTCGCACTGAAGACATTTGTATTCTTCTCAAAATAAGAAATCATTTTCCCTTTTCCTTCGTAGCAAAGTTCAATTGGTACAAAAATATAAGATAAAAGTAAAGAAATTACTGTCCATATTTTTCGCTTTAAAAGTGCCGAATCGTGTTAAAAAGTAATATTTTTCGTTTACATTGTCTCCCGTTTCCTTGACCCAGAGGTCAGAGTTGGAGAAAAGAAAATTCATGATTTTCATCACTACATAATCTTATTGAAGTGAGTACGTGCCTTGACAAGCTTTTTCATGAGCTAAATAATATATTACCTCGTTGAAGAGAGAAAGGAAACGTGACGATGATGCTGTTTGTGTCTCAAGGAAGTTTCGTCTTCTGTATCATCCTTCCTTACGTTTCCACTAACAGTCGGTTTCAGATATTGTTATAATGGCATCTACTACTGGAAGAAACTGCTATTTCTTCTATATTTTTTCTATTCAATCAAGCAGTCACTGTTTCAATCATTCTTGTCTTCTCAATGATTTTGTGCTGTTTGATAGAGTTTATAGTCATCGATAATGATACTTTCCGTTGACGTGAATAATATTTTGTTTGGAGAAAGCATTTGAGTGCATGAAGGTAAATCAGGATAAGAGGATTCTGTTTAAGAAAAGAAAGTACTTTTTTCTGTAATTCTTATTCTCTGAAAATAACCAAAACTCAATGCAGTTTTAGGTCAATAATTTCGAATTAGATAAGTGATATTTATTAGATCTTTTGGTCACTGGATAGAGAGTGTGATTTTCTCTCATATGCGTCAATCAATACTTGAATTACTCAAATCTGACCACCCACTCTGAAGTCTTTTAGGAAGAAATTGTGTAGGGTTCTTAACTTTTGTTTGCCACTTTACTTCTTTACCTTATTAGACTCGAGTTCGATTTCCGATTGGAACTTACGTGGTTCGGATCCCACTTTAAGCTGTAGGTCTATGTCTCATTTAGCTTCGTCTGAACGAGACACTAAACTCAAAATCAACCAACCAACAAATCTTTGCTTTCATAATTATATACTAAATTGATGAGGTATTGTATTTGAAATATCGAGAACGTTACTTTCGATAATTAGGAATATTATATATAAATTTACATATTAATTATCATAATCGAAATAATTTGTGTTCTATTTTTTGAAGCCATCTTGATTGTCTTTATGTAGATTAAGTGGGCCATATTATGTGAAAGCTTGGATAAATATTTTAATTAATATGTGTTGCTTTGTAATTCCACTTCATATTGAACAATCAGAAATTCCTTAAATCCTATGTTATAATCATCATTATTAGCCTTACCCCATCATCCTAAGTTGAGAGAAGGAAAAGAAAATGTCACGGCAAACGTAGTGAATCATCAAATTTCACACATAAACTGAACATGTCCGAAGGAAATTTAACTTTAAAAAAAAGTCTTTAAAAAAAGACCTCCCCCATTAGTGCGATCTTTTGAGACGATCCAGCGTTCAATGGTAATTCTTTACAGAAAGAATTATATTAATGAGTAAAATATACAGGTTCTAAAAGTTCATCAACAGTTGTGCTGGAGATGTGTTGATCAGAAGTAGGTAAAATATAACATTGTAGGTGTATGTTATGGCAAGGGGGAATATTACTGGTGTCGTTGAACTTAGCGATTACCGTCTTGAATTCTGGTTAATTAAAAAAAATAGAGAGGAGGCATATGACATAATTCTGGGCTAGATTTTTATGAGACACACAATGCTGAAATCACTTTCCGCATAGATTTATTTTGTGAAAAGTTATTGATTCGATGTTGATAATTTTACGATTGATTATAATTTACCTAGGTATATTTGTTCATAAATGATAATAACTGGTATCATATCTCTTTTGTTGGAGATGTTATCCAATGACGACCGAATTCAGATCACCTGATGTTGGACGAGTGAAGTTTACGGGACACTGCCAATAACTTCAACAAAAGGAATTCTCATAGACGACCAATGTCTCATGTGACCTTGTGAATGTGGTTAATGGTTCAAAGAAACGGGTTCAGCACAGGATAGACATTACACTGTAAGATCTAAATCAGCTACGAATGAAGGAACAAAGACAGTAGTATTGGCATCATTCGTCAAATCCTCCAAGAAATGTATTCTACAACTGTCCTTGCAATGTGATGTTAACATGAGTTCGATAAGCAGGATAGTGTGAAAAAAGAAGTGGTATCCACATAAGGTGCAAATGCAGTAACATCTCAACAAAGATGATCGGGATCAGAGGATGTAGTTCTGTGAGTGGTGTGTCAATCAACTGGAACGTGACCTTGACTTTGGATGAAACTCTGCATAGTGACGAGGTATTTTCTTACGTGAACGGAGAGTTAAACAGATAGAGCATGCATTACCTGATAATCCATATTGGGTAAATCCGGTAAATGTGTCTGGAGCATGGAAAGTGATGGTGTATTGTGTCATATGGGATACATATATCATTGGTCCAATTTTCATTAAGAAAACAATGAATGTCGACGACTGCCTGCAATTGTTTAGAGCTATTACCTTTAGCATGTATGCTGGACTGCTCCTTTCAAAAATTTTTCCAAGGTAATGGTGCAGTATCTCATTGAGATAATGCTGTTAGATGTTTCATTGATGTCTAATTTTCTGCTATGAGGATTGGCAGACGAGGACTGATTGAGCAGCTAGTTATGTCTCCAGTCCTTACGCCACATAGCTTCCCACCTTTCCAGAACGAAATGTAGGGACACTTCATGAAGCTAATGGTGAAAGAAATGTACCAACAGTAATAATATAATATATAGTTTCCTAGTAAGAGCAACTCTTTATTTAATTGATAGAAGAAAAGTGAGACAATTTAAACCATAAATGTTTTATATCACATAATATATATAATACAAATATGACCAACTTAAATTCTATATAGCTTACATATACCTATGTGCTACGTACTTCATGTCTCCCTACCACTGTTACTAGGTGTCCTCTTATTTTAAAGATTCTGCGTAGTCATATGGAAAGTAAATCTCAATGAAAATAATAAAAGTCATCAATATCATCATTAAACATAAAAGTTGAGATACTATAAAGTCTCGACTGCCACGTGCCATTGATCACATTGTCACTGCCACGTGCCATTGTCACCGAATAAAAGTATGTGGAAATTGGTTTTACCATTATTTTTTGTAAAATTCTAGACCAAAATGGTATGTCACATTCCCTCCTTACCATTTTCTTTTAAATAGGATGTAAATTCAAGAGGAAAGTCGCCAAGTTAGCCTACACCAGAAAATGTTCCCCCTTAAAATAACATGTTCCTGCAATGTTATATTATGGCTATCTCTGACACTGCAAACCTCTAACACTGTTGTTAAGGGACTTTTCCGACATTTAGTAAAATGTGTGCTTAACTGATTTCATGATAGTTTGTTTACTTTTTCATCGTAGGAAGATTTCTGGTTAATGCAGGCTATATTAGATAAAAATATCTTGGCGTTAAGTATTACCTACAAAGTATGAAGTCAAATTATTATTACTAGCTGAATCTGTGCTCTCTACACAGCGCATCATTCATATATAAGCACGAATCTTCTTGTCATTCCTCACAACATCTGTACATGTTCCTTTACAGACAAAAGTGAAGGACATCTTGATAAAAAATATGCAAGGGGTATCATAAAGGGGAGAGTTTTTGATTATTTTTTCAATATCTTGCATCGTTTGCAAAATTTGAGCCTACTTCCGGTTGGAGTTTCTAATTCATGTATGGTCAGTGTTTTCTTTCTTCTTGCATGCAGTATGTAATAAGGAAATACATTACACACACAATTACATTGGGCAAAACACTCCAAACAATAAAGATTCATCTTAGACTGGAGAAATGGTTATCCTTTGTTTTTCATTATCATTTACCCATGAAACAAACGCCGGGGAGATTATACTAACCCCGTGGTATACAAATGTGTGGTGTTGAATTATGATGTTTTTTCTACTAGTATAACTCGTAGGATATGATGTTTTTTTAAAAAATTTCAATACTTCCAGTGTACTCCTAAAAAATGTAATAAAGAAATAACGGCCATTTTTTTAATACAGTAAAACCTGTCTTCAACGGACCCTTTATTAAACGGAAAACTGTCTTAAACGGAAATATTTCACGGTCCCATGAATTTTGGAGAACAAAACGTTGAAAAAGTCCCTTCATTAAGCGGAAACTGTGTTACGCGGACAACGGAAAGAAAAATAAACATTTAACGGAAAATTCTGAGTTCCGGACTACAGCGTTTAGAAGATGTTTAGACATTTTGTGAGACATATACATTACACTGTCTGCGATAAAATGTTAGTTCTTTTGTTAAATATTTCTGGATGGTGTTTACCTTCCCCAACCACTACTCATATTCACCCACACAAATTGTCCTTAATCCCCGCAACTTAATCAAAAATCATACGGAATGTCGGAAAGAAGAAAACAAGATAGAGGAAGAAGAGGAATACGATACCGAGATCGAAGAAGAGTGTAGAATAAATACATATCAAGATGCTCTCAGAAGTTTAAAGGAACTGAAAAATTTGTCTTACGGAAAAATGATTCTGATTCACTTAGTATAATTTCTCAGGCTAAAGTGTATGCGGAAAGTCAAGCAGCTAAGCAGCAATGTACACAGAAAACCCTGCTTGGCTATTAGAAAAATAAAGAAAAAATGTGCATAGTATATTTTGTATTCATTTATTTTTATTGTGTGTGTATTTATTCGTAGAAGAAAGAAGTACTGTAGTCGAACAATGTACGTACAGCAATATATTTTCTCAGTATGCCCCTTTATAAGCATGTATTTTTCTTTTAAGCGGAAACCTGACTTTAACGGAAATTTTTGCAAGTCCCGCTCGATTCCGCTAAAGACAGGTTTCACTGTATTAAATTAGAACTGAACAATTTACATAAAATTTGCAATCGATAAGTGAAAACGGCATCTTTCTAGAACTTGTGGTTTCCCAGATATAATTGTCAAAAGAATTGGCCACAATCATATAAACGTCCACAAACATCTAAACTTTTACTGAGCACAGACACATAAACATAGCATTTTAATATATAAATTATTACCAGGTTTCAGAACATTAACTTCGCGATAAACATTAAAAGGAAATATTACAGAACAAACTAACAGGTGAGGTAGAATTCGTAGGGAATAAGAGAACGAAACCAGTAAGTAAAAATGATCCATTTAATTTATTTTCAGGGTGTATCGAACGTCCAGAGTCAGAGGAAACTTCTTTCTCAGTGTGATACAGAAAATGGAAAGAAAGGAAAGTTGATAGAGATGGGTGGTTTACAATCGAAACTGATGTATTTTGTCTTCATACTTGTGAGGCGTTCTATACTGAACGAAAAACTAGGTTACCAGTTCAACAAGCTGTTCCCTTAGATACTTGTCATACCAACAATACAGCGTTGTTGGAAAATAATTTGAGATGTTCTAGGCAATATGCACGTTCGATGTCCTTTTTGCATGCCTGTACGTTCTGTTCATACAGTCTAGTGAATTGGTAATGTTGCTGTAACATAAAACAGCTTGTGCGATTGGAAAAAAATCATAATTTTAAATTAAAAGCCACATATGTTCAACAACCTACCTCTCTTTTCGGTTTTTCGTACTTTTACATGTAACGGAATTTGCCTATGGTCCAGAATTTTTGATACACCCGGGTCATATAGCTAAATAAATATCGGGTCTATATTGCTTAATTCCCTTATTTGAAACCCGGAAACAGAGTAAAAAAGGGTTGAAGAGAGAAGATTAAGTGAAAATGTGTCCATTTTCTTATGAATTAGAACAAGTGTTCCCAGTTCTTTAAATAAATATTAAATTCCAATTTTACGAGTAAACAACCCATTCTCCCGCAAGCCGCAATGTTGACGCTTAGTACATAAATTCTTATTTTATTGTGCGATTTATATGTGGAAGAAGGGTCTATTATGGCATTGACTTCCATGTTATCTATTACCTGAGTTTTTCGGAGACCACCGGAATTCCTGTTTCTGAATACTAATGCAAGCAACTTTGACGTGAGATGAATATACCATTTGACGAAATAAGCATTCCTCAACGAGCAATGTAATAAACTCACGCAATTGTAAAGCTAAAAGAAAAACACACTCAAAGTTGGAATAATTCCATCACGTTACTTTTATATTCAGTAGCTATAAATGTTGCTGCCAAGAGAATAGAAAATACAGTATGCTGAAAAAATTCTGCGCGAAGGCAAGACTTATCAGATGAGAACAAAATGTTAAAAACACAAAAGAAAAGTAGAAAATTTAAAATTTTATTTATCTTGAAAGTTTAAAGTTAAGGTATGGTAGCTTGTGTTTTCATGACAGTACAGCTTTGCATTGTCTAACTGACATAATGCGACCTTGCTTTTGTTGAATCGCTTTGTTTCTTTCTTTTCCTTTTTCCACAAATTTTAAAATAACATATAAACAGTTTATTAATTATTATTTCGAAAATAAATCATTGTGTCTAATACTTGTGCTGTAAATCAAATAGCTCAATGTCTTCGGGGTCATAGGTGCCGAAATCTGAGGGTTCGGACCTCTTCAGATTCCCTCCTTCTAATATTGTTCAAATAATCATTCCTATCTCTAACAGTTCATGAATTTGATATAAATGGATCCCGTTCTAATGTTCACCTTCGTAGCTAAATAATTATTAGTCATACATTTATCTTTGATCACTAGCGGATCAACTTCTTGCCACTATGCTTGGGTCTGTAGCTGTTGAGGGACAACCTTCTCGTGGGTCATCCTCTAGACTTGTGCGACTACATTTAAATTTCTTCTTCCAGGATTTTACTGCCATAAGATGGACATTCCTTATCATTTACAATTGCAGTCTCTTCATATATCATTTGTTCCCATTTTCCTTGAAGATGGAGGAACCAAATCACAGCCCGATGTTCTATTTTGTCGAACATACTACCCTCACCGCCTAGTTTTCTGTCTGTGCCATCAATTCAACTGGATCTGAAAAGACACAAATTAGCACACACATTAATGAGATGCTATCTTATCATTGCACCTGTAGTAAAATGTACTGGGCGATGATAATCAGTTACATCTACTCTTTTCTAATATATATATATATATATACATATATATATATATATATATATATATATATATATATATATATATATATATATATATATATATATATATATATATATTGCTGCAAAAGGTTAAAGCCTGGAAACTAAATAGTTTATACTTAACGAGAGGTTGCATAATTCAAGATTGCATTTTCTACCAGCTACCCGCTGGTATCGTACCTTTTTGTAAAGGTAAATGAAACACTAATCGAGTCTCTGTACAATACTTAGATTTAATGTCTTTAAGTAAAATGTTGCGTGTAATAGTGTATCTGTTAAGCGAATGTAATAACAGAAAAATCTCTCTCTAACTAATCTTTCTATTGATGAATGATGAGTTCCTTCTATTGGATCCTAGACATGGCTCATCCATGCATTTAGATAAATTTATATATATGTGTGTGTTTTGTTCATTGATTGATTGATTGATTAGTGGTTAATGGGGAGATCAGCAATGAGTTTTGTTCAGTACTTGGTGTTCAGCACTCACTCAATAGTATCTTTGTAAATACCATTTCGTGTTTTGGATTTCCATTAAAGGAACATGTGAGTTTAGTGGCTCTTTAGGGACTTTCAAAAGAAGATTCAACAAAGATTCACTATTAGGAAGGTAAATAGGTCAATCCGTGAATGGTTAATACTGCTCAGATTTTTCGTTGCTCCATGGAAACGTAAAGGTTTTGAGAATTGGTGAAATAACTAGTTCAAGTTAGGAATCCCAAATACCAGTGCACCTTTATCAAACCGAACATCTACTCTAAATCAAGTTTTTAACCTTAAGGATGGATTGGTAATTTACTACGAGCGTCCTTAGCATCCTTACGTTATTAATTATAGAAGGAAGCACTAACTCAATTGATTCTCTTTACCATGCCCGAGACCGTAGCACAAACCGTTCTTAACTATTCATAGTTTCTTTAAACAACACAGTTTAACTTATTCATTATAATCACTAAAATTCTAATGCTGTGTTGAAGACATAATTTACTCCTTATTCTTCGTGCTCTGAACTTAAACAATAATCTTCTCAGTTAATAGTAATATTCATCTTCCAAAATATCCACGATAAAAGACTAAAAACTTCAACATGAACAAATAGCTATTCAGTCTATCCACTAACTGTAACCATCACAAGCTCTATCGTTAGCTACAATCATTAACTACTTAATCTTTTGACAATGTTAGGCTCGACTACGGATGAAGCTTTACCTCTAACAATTCTCTTTAACGTCCCATAAACAAACAAACAAAAATTCTTCTTCTACAGCTTCAACTTTGTCTTTAATCTTTTTTAACTTTCTTCCAACCTCTCATCTGTCACTCTTGCTTTCTACCTCTTCTTGTAATTTCTGAATTTTTGCTTTCTATTTTCTATAGTTTTATCTATGGTTGGTTCCTTCCCGAAATAATTTACTCATCACAAAATAACCCTTGTCATTGAAAAATAGTTAAATATGACTTTCTTTTTAATACCATTGTTGTCAAACATCCGAATACGCCAGTTTTAAACATCTGACCAGTATAGAACTATTCAAATATCTGCCACAAACATTTTGAACACACTCAAAAATTGACTCTATAGACCTATACCGTATAGTCGTCACCAATGTACAGTAATTTCATGTAAGAACTATTATAGGATGTACTTGCTAAAATGTAAGTGTTACAAACAGACAAGGCCACTGTAGATTAGGAAAAGCAGGCGTTTTAACTACGAATTTCAAAACTACACAATGCTTAAGATAATTTCTTAATTACAATCAGTGATGTAGCCAGAAAGTTGTTCTAGGGAAGCTGGGCTTTTTACATACTGAAAGCAAACAAAAAGTCTTTCACTAAGTATTAATAACTCATTGAGCATACATACATACACATTATTATTATATTTGCAGTATGTTATCTTTCAGAAACATAAGCTTTCACAATGTGAGAAGTTAGTATCACAGTTTGTAGGAAATGTATGAATGAGATGTTCATAAGGAAATAATAACTATTTATGGCAGTTCAGTTGTTTGACTACGTTTTTATTGGTATACATTGTTTAAAAAAAACATTAAAGAAAGATAAGACCAAGCTGATACTGTTACGCAATAAGATAGTAATAAATTTCCAACTGTATCCATCCAATTAGGCAAATAAAAGTACAAAGTGGATGATTAATTTCAGTTGCATTAATTATTTTTACGTGTTGAAACGAATTAAAATGTATTCTTTTAAATATATTTCTTTCATGTTCTTAATATGCTGTAAGTATTAAACACTTTTAGTAAACATATAACAGACGCACCTCATTTTGAGGGGCTACACCCCTAACTGTAAACCACGATATGTATGCAGTTAAATTGTTTGAAGTGGTAAACTCTGTTACACCAGTGCATTATCCAGTCTCCTCGATTTCGGGGAAGAATCTAAAGCTCGAGTTAAGATACCATATTCATAACCTACATGCTACAGTTAATCTTCAAAAATTTGAAGAAGGGGGATTCTTGAACGTTGGAGGGACAATCCCCACCTAACATTTCTGGATAAGCACTGGTTTCAGACAAGTTCGAAGCTAAGATATTTTTAAAAAAATGTTGTTCAAGAAAGTGTCCTCCTATAACTAAGAACATTTATGTGAGACATTAGTGTTTGCATATGTTCTTGCATTTTATCCAAATAATTCATCCGGTTTAATTGATACTTAAGTACAAAATATCATTGTCAGTAGCGATGTCTTAAATTCCATTTTTTAGAAGTTGTTCTGATTGAACTGGACTAATAGTTGATGAAATCTTTATTTGATGTACCTTTTGTAACAATATATGTATTGCTTTATTCCTTCTCTGTTAAGCAAAAAATGAATGAAGAAATGCCATTAAGTGATTTCAGGGTTATTTTCGTCCGTGTTTTGCATGTGTTGGTAGATACGACAAAGTTACGAGAATGGGAAGAGATATCTCAAAAATGCGAATCGAAATTAAATTTGATTGAAGTTATTTTAGCTGTTCTAGAGGATATAATGAAATTATTCCAGAGAAAGGTCAGTTTTCTACATTACCAAGAGGGAAAATGATTTGAAAGTTGAAGAAGATAATTCCAGTACTCAATAGCGGATATCCTGGCTTAATTAGAACTCTTCATTGAGGTGTTAAGGACAGCTAAAGACTTGTAAGAACGTCACACGTTGCTTTGGATCTTATTGTCATTCAGAACATATATGACTATTTACATTATTGAAATATGATAATGAGTTTTCTGATCTTTTATGGGTACATACATACCTCCACGAATCCGCCCATACATCTAGTGTACGTATGATACCTGCATTCACATATGGTACTCCAACAAGAGACAAGAAAACGCCGGCAAGTCTTCGTCCTTGGCCTATACCAAGTATTTTATTGAGTTGTATTCATTTTTCTTTCTTTCCACTTTTTAACTCGGACAAATCGATTTGAGCATAAAACATAAAAGTAGGTTCATCGTCAATCGATCCTTTGACCTTTTGTGCATAAACTCCCCAAACCGTACACTATAATGTTTTATACAAACGTATACATTAATCTTTGTCTATGATATTTTATATTATGAGATAAGCTGGATCTTCCTTACAACCTATGATGTGAGATTCTAATCAAGGATTTACTTACTACGCAACTGCATCTGCTAACACCGGTTTCATTAGACCTAACTTGAGACTGTGGGTATAATTGATTCTAGGTGATTGTTTTTAATTTTCGGCAGAGCTCCCTCATGGCTAAGCGATGGCAGACCCGGGTTCGATTCCCGGCTGGAACTTATGTAGTTCGGATTCCACGTTAAACTGTACAAGGTAGGTCTTCGTCTTCGTCTCATATAGCCTGGCTGCTGAACGGGACGCTAAACTCACAAATCAAATCAATTAATTTTCAGCAAATGTTTTCATATTTTTAGCAATTGATATCGCACTAAAATTTTAATATAATAATTTGAGTGTTAATTTTTTGTATTATGGAACATCTTTCGTCCTGGTTTACTTCTTCTAAATTTTATTTTAAAGTATTTTGGCTCTGCTAAATTTTGGAGGCGAGGTTTCGGCCGCTATATTTTGTTCATAAATTGTACAGAGAGGTTAATTGAAGCTTTTATATTCTATAAGCATTAATAATTACATTAATTATGTAATGACGAAAAGTTACCATAATTTTCTTCTCTCTATCTTGATTCTTAAATATCGTTCTTACCGATTTATAGACGTCATAGGGGTGTCATTTGGAATTTCAATTGCTTCCCCCTGAGTTTGAGAAATACGTATATACATTTTATTCAAAGATAATAATAAATAAACATAAAAATCTACTCGTATCCAATTTTGGAGGCAAGGATGAGGAGGAATGGCGAGGATTTTAGAGGAGGAATATTTCATGTCATGTTTCGGGTTTGCCCCCCTCCTACCAGAGCAAAACGTGAAATACACTACTGAATTATCATGTTGGCCTGGGAGGCCCGGGTTCGATTCCCGGCGGGAGCTCATGTGGTTCGGATTCCACGTTAATCAGTAGGTCCACGTCTCATATAGCCTCGCTGCTGAACGGGACGTAAAACTCAAAATCAACTCAACTCAACTGAATTATCATGTGACAAAATCGATTCCACGTTAATCAGTAGGTCCACGTCTCATATAGCCTCGCTGCTGAACGGGACGTAAAACTCAAAATCAACTCAACTCAACTGAATTATCATGTGACAAAATCTTTTTCGGTTTGCGTTCTTCAGTAGTATTCTAAACATTTTAATATAGAGTTAAATTTATTTCAGGGGAACAATATGATGGAATTTACACTTTTCTAATTTTATATCATAAAATTTTGATACTTCACGCGAGTAGTCATCCGCACGTGACAGAATTAAACACGTTCGAAGGTCATGAAAATTCGTATGGTCTGCCCAATAAAAAGTATTTTAACACAGAACTAAATCTTTTTCCTAGAAACCAAAATGACAGAATGTGCACTAATGTGATATCCATTCTTTACATTTTATACATTTTATACAAGAGGCTGCTTTACTTTGCCAACATTGTAGAGACAGGAAGGGGCCTCTCCGTTTATATGTAAATACTATGGATTCACTTTGATAACATTACCTCTTTAATTGTTTATTCATAAAATTAACTTACCTTAAATAGGTAATCTTTTTTGTTTGTTTGTGTGGCAAAGGCTCATCAAATGGTTCCAGTTCGCTGCTTCACAACTTAAATGAAACCGCAATTGCATCACTGAAATTGAGGAGATGAGTCGCTCGTAATTGTACGTAACGGTAAATTTAAGCATAATATGATGTCACATGCAGACACTTAGCAAAATAAAATTGCATGCTTTACCTTTGATCTTTAGACGCTAGTGTACTTATGTCAAAACACATCAAACCATCTCCCGTAAGACAAATAAATGACACTGTTCTTTCCTGAAATATCATTTAGATAAGAGAATTTCAGATATTAGGATAACATAAACCAGTATGTCGAAGAGATATGCAATATATACCGGTAGGCATTTGCCATTATTAAATGCGACTATCAAAAATAACAAATCGAACAGTACTACTATTTCTTTTTAGACTTCTAAACTATGTCATAAATAAGTATAGGAAGTCTCAAAGAATGACTCTGCCTGTCTGTCTGTTGATAGGTATTACAACAGAAATTGTAGAAAATAGTAAGAAATGTTTTGATATGGATTTAGTGTCTCAAGAATAGGTTTTGTCTCCTGCTTTATCCCTCTGTTGGAATAAGAAATGTTAAAAGTCTACCATTCCGTTGTCAATATTGATCCTCATAGACTGAAGACGTAAAATATAGCAAGAAATGTTATATATAAATTCAACGTCTAAATAATAGGTTCAATTTCCACTTTATTCCTCAATTGAAATTGGAAGTTGTAAATCTATCAGTTCCAGTTTTAACATTGGATCTCTGAGGTTTGGAATTTTACCGTAATTTCACCAAAAAGAGTCGAATGAAACTCGTGTGTTTAATTGTGCAATTCATATCCTAAGAGATTAGCAGAAATTCAAGAATGTAGGGAAATATTCTGAAGAGAAGAAAGTCAGAGTTCAAAACTTCTAGAAACATCCAATATTAGTATATGCTACTTTTAAAGTATTTACATTTTCACTCTTTCCTACTGAGAACTGTTTCCTTTTTCCCCTAGTTTTAACTCCCGGCTTAAGCACACAGAAGCTTATACGATCGTTTCATTCCAAGTACGTATATAAACGGTGTGTATGTGGTTCTTTATTTCTTGGAACTACGGGCCGAATTTGTTTGAAAATTGCTGAACAAGTAGCCCATCTTGTAAAGAAAAAGAATCGCTATATTTTGTGGCCAAGCTCGGCCAGGGGCATGTTCGGTTCTGCTTGGCTTATCTTGTATGTGGTACCTTATTAGTGGTAACGGATCTGAAAGAAATTTGGTATGCAGCAGAGGCTGTATTCCACAGTATTGCACACCAGGAGCTTCTGCGTTCAGTTCACTGTATTTCGCTTGTTCTTTCGTTCTTTTTCAAATATGGTCACTCTGTTCCACAACACAATTAACATAATGAAACTAGAGAATGGTACATTATAATTTTGTACATTATAAAATGGTACATTATAAAATTGTCTTTGTCTCTTCTCAGTATTATTTATCAAAATTGAATCGTGATTTGGAATAATCAACTGCCTGTAAGCTGTCCATTTCAAGATAATAAGTTTAGAATAAAAAGTCTATGTTAAATTTTGACTTATATAAAGGGTGTTGGAAAACAACTTGAACACCTTTTGAGCGGTGATTTCTGACACCGAAATAATACAAAAAGTATAGACTAACCTAGGTGCAAAAGTGCTTTCCTTTAGCTCTATATCCAATCGAAAATTACTCGGAAAAATGCAAAACGGAACGGAATGCTATACCCGACCTCGACACTTTGTTCCTGAGTAAATGTCCTTTGCAGCATCGATCAAATTTTCGGCGGTCAATAGCTACGAATTGACGCAATTTGTGCACCCATTGTGGTCTATAATTTTCTTCATGTCTTCTTGAAAGGAATCATTTCCTAAAATTCTGTGCTTTTATCTACGAACACTCTCTGCTATATGTGTTGACGTCTTTTAAGTGTGAAGACTCATCTGAATTCAAAATTTGGAATCCATGTGGTTTCTCATGGGTAAGAGTACGCTTTCAGCCTTTAATAAATACTTTCTGTCCTTACGTTTCATAGAATACCGAAGAAATTTCCTGATTTCTTTGAGGGCTATCCTTGTGCCATCCTTGCATCACACCCAAATTGTGCATTAATCACATCTACGATTAAAAGCAATGAATCTTCCTTTTTATCCGAGTTCGGTCGGATTGATCTGATAATAATATCAGCAAAATATTACCTGTGATACCGATATGATACCGGTATGATATGATATCTGCGTGGTAATTTATAAAGAACTAACTATGGCTTATTTTGTTCTTATCTGTTATTTTATTGAAGTTGGAAAGCATGGGGATGTGTAACAAAGAATAAACTATGGCACTCTGAACAGAAAATAATAACTAACTTGTTGCTCATTTTAGATAACTATAACTGAAAGTTTGTTTTATTTAATCATAAAAATAATATGCATCAAACCTAGAATACATCTGAGAATATCGTATTTCCACGTTATTTAAAGCGTTACAACAAACACGGATAGAAAATATGGAATAAATGGGACTATTAAAACAACAGCTGCATAAAGTCATACTAACAGAAAATGTCTTCCATTATCTAGTTAACGTTCCAACCTACAGCCTGCATATGAAAGTAATCCGAGGAGCATAGACTATCAATGTCAATTCCAATTCTATTCTATCTACTACAGCTACTTGTCAAGAAATGCTCTGCTACATTCAATAGAATCAAGCTATTAAAATGGAACCTTATCTCTGTAGAGTGAAACACTCAATTATTTGAAGTGTCTTACTGAGAGACATTGTATATACCTTTAAGTTCTTCCGATCAACACCTCAATTACGATTATACATTTAAAGAAAGATACAAAGATACAGATAGTAGATATTATTTTTTCTTCATAAAATGAACTATAGTTTCTTCTTGTCCAAGCTACTGTCAACCTTACACATCTAATTGAAGATTTTATAAGGTATTTTTACTTTCCGAAACTCATCCAGAATTTAATCTCTGTAATTGTACTTTTTAAAAGAAAACAACTCTTTAAAAATAAATTATAATTTATTTAAATTTTCAAAGCATTGACATATTTTTATAGAAGTTGTATTTTCCATGTAGGCTAAACAAAATAGATGACAAATGTAAGTGAATGATGATGGCAATGGAATGGAGAGAGAAATTTATGAGAAGCTCGAATAAAGCTATGTCAAGTTATATTCATCGCACATGACCGAGGGTGGAACTAGAGATCTTTCACACCAGAGCTAAGCTCTGTACTCCTGAGCCACTGTATCCTATCACAAATATTGATCGTACTTAAATATGAATCCTATTTCTTCCTTTTCCTCTTTTTTTCTTCAAGAACTATTAACGCTGAGAGACACTATTTCATATATTTGGATACTAGTACCGTACTTCGTAATAGTGTGAACTAACTCAGAGGAGGTACTTGTTATTTTATCGAATGAAAATTTAACACATGATGCTTTTAGAATATCAGGAATTCCTAGCTATAGGAATATCTAAAAATATGAATAGTTTATGTTATACAGCTTTATTAATAAATTAAATATCATATAGTGAAAAGAATAAACTTCAGACTTCTTAATATTCATTCCTTGTAGGTTAAATATTTAAAATCTGTAGAAGAAAGTGAAAGTCAAATATCACTTGCTTCCTTTAAACCTTTTGTATTTTTTTCAAATAAAAGAAATACAATGCTATCTTTATTTTCTTAGAATATATAATTAAGAAGAAGAAATCGTAAATGTTTCAAACAAGGGAAGGATGAGTACAAACAGAAAAACCTGTTTTCTCATACAATTTGCATCCAACAACTAGTTATATGTAAACGGCCATGAACTAAAAACACTTACTTTGTGTTTATATATTTTTGTTGCTTTTTTTACTTTCTTTATTAGCTATTAATAATATTACTTTCAAACTTGTAGATGTGGTTTTATTATTATATCAAATAACTTTTTCCTGTCTTCAGAAGGGAAAATTAATTATTCCTTTGTCTTAAGGAGGTGAATCTAGGATGAATCCGCAAAAAATAGTAAATTAAAATTGCATATTCTATTTGATGAAACAATAATGGATCAAAGGTGGGCAGTGCGAAATTAAAAAGATGAAAAAGCAGAACAAATATAGGGGTTGATACACATGAAACAAACGTGAGAAAAAAGCCAGATTGGAAAGGTCAAAATATTAAACACCGTAACTACATATTACTAAAATGCTAATTTTGATTCTAATTAAAGTCGTAAATTATTGTTTTCTTTGATGAAAGTATCATTAACCCAGTGCCTTGTGGAAAATGAGCGCCCGGGGCGAGAGTATACGACGGCGACCCTATACATATAAGTAAGGTGCAGAGACTAGCCGCGAAGTGCCACCATGGTTGGCGCGAAGCTGAAGAAAATTTTCAAAAATAAACCCTGCTTTTCCCTGATTTTAAGCACCTTTTATTACTTTTTTCCTGCCAGTTTATATAATTGCACATGTATTTTTGTAACATAAGTAACATTATAGCATCACTTCCTAAAGCAGGAAGAGAATTTAAGTACATACTATTTTGTGCTGATATGTTGACAAAACTAGTTAAATTAATACCTTTATGTGAGATCACAAGTAAGTCCATTGCTAATGCATTTGTCAAAAAATTACATACCTATAAACTGATCCTTTCTTCGATGCGAAGTCATTGATTAACTAGTCAAAGTTCAGTAACAACACTCTTTGCATTTTGATGGAGAGTATGGCTAAATTTGACAATCGTTTCTGTGGCATGCAGGATCTTAAATAATTTTTGATCAATTTTAACTTGCTGAAAGTTCTTTCTCAGGGAGCAACAGAAGACAATGTTAGGAAAATCTATATATATAAATTTTGTTGGTGGGTCAGCGCAGGTGATGCCTTTCCCAGTCTTGTTTTTATTGAAAATTAATACTCATACACAGTGATATAATTCATGGAACAAATTACAAATGACGGGTTTAATTTATTAATTAAAAGTTATCAAGATTTGTATATGTACCGACAAAATAATCTGCAATAAATCCCAAAACTTCATACGGCAAATTATTATTAGTAAATGCCTCTGCTGTGATAGAAGTGATTAAATTGCGAGCATCAAAATCTTCCTCAAGAATAGCAATGAGATAAGTTTCCCCCTCGCCAATGATTCTTGTGTACATAGATGGGTGGGGCGCTTTTAGCATGCGTCTAGGGACGCAAAAAGTATAAATCTGACCCTGGTCAAATTAAATATTAGATTGAAAAATACTGTTGTTGATCTTAAATATTCCAAGTAATTTTTCTCTTTTTCTTTCCTTCTTTTCTTTTTCCTCCTGAATTTTGCCTTCCTTACTTCGGCGCCCGGAGTCATCACCCCACTTGTCCCCCTTCCCCCATGATATGACACTGCATTAATCATTTCTTCATCCGTTGTGCAATTTCAAATATTTGCATTGGCAATTTTAATAACAGACACGCATTACAGGGTCCTTAACTCAATCCATAAAAAAGGCAATACTATGCTCAGAAACTTTCTTTAAGAATAGTTCCTGTATTTCAAATAAGGATCTTCGTTGGGTTGCCTGAGCATGCAATAGTTAGCGGGACATACTTGACTTCTACCATCTTCCCCGTTAATTGGATACAATATGTCATGAGTAACTATAACTTTCTTTCGTGAACGTTATTCATCTTCTAACGTTGATTTGCATAGTTAAATCATGCGTTGTCAACAACAAGGAGATGCGTTGTCGCCATTATTATTTAACTTTGTTCTGGAATACGCTATAAGGAAAATCAAAGATAGCAACCAGGACCTCGAGTTGAACGGTATTCACCAGGTTACGGCATATGCTGATGATGTAAATTTAATAGGGGATGATAGGAGAACAATACAGATAAATGCAGAGATCTTATTAAACGCTTGCAGGGACATGGCTTTAGAAGTAAATGCACAGAAAACTAAATACATGGAAGTGCATCGGGACCGTAATACGGCAAATTATAGATGCGTTAAAATATTAAATAATACTTTTGATAAAGTGGATAGTTTCAAATATCTAGTATCAATATTAACAGATGAAAATCATATTCACGAAGAAACTAAATGTCGACTAAAAGCAGGGGATTCGTGTTACTACTCGGTTCAAAATCTCTTGTCGTCGCGAATTCTGTCGAGAAATTTGAAACAAAATATACAAAACGATAATCATGCCTGTTGTTCTGTATGGTTGCGAAACATGGTCACTTACTCTGAGGGAAGAACATAGACTAAAAGTATTTGAGAACAAGATCCTTAGACGAATATTCGGACCCAAGAGGAACGGGAACGGGGAATGACGGAAACTTCATAACGAGGAACTACATAAGTTATACGGTTTACCCAACATTGTTAGCAGGGGTGGACTGGCTATGTAAAAAGGGCGCGGTCACATACTCTGGAAGGGCGCCGTCCATCCGAGGCTTTCGCTTGTATGGAATACCCCCTCCTAATAAAAGAAAGTGCCGGGGGGCTTCCCCCGGAAAATTAGTACACAAAAAACAACAAAAGATTAAGTAGATATTGCAGTTAATCACGATAGAATTATACAAATTCAATAGTTTCATAAACAAACAAAGAGACTTTGAGTACTAAATACGAGGCGTGTTTTTAAAGTAAGGTCCGTTTTGTTGTAGACACTTGTAGTTCGCGCGCATACCGCAACTAGCGCGTGCGTCGTGTACCGGCATGCCTCGGGAACAACTGTGCTCTGTTTCAGCTCTGTAGCTGACCTGTACGGTTGTGTTCTGTGCTTTCACAATGTTTAAGACTATCAAGTCGCCCGCCGCGTATGAGATTCGCTCAGTGATACGGTTTTAGTCAGCAAGTAACCTGTCTGCTGCAGAAATTCATCGACAGATTTGCGAAGTGTACGGTGATACTGTTATGAGTGCAAGCAAAGTGCGTAAGTGGGTACGAGAATTCAAAAATGGCCGTGACAATGTCCATGATGAGGATCGCTCCGGTCGCCCTTCTTCGATTACAGACGATTTAGTGATTTCAGTTGAAGCGAGGGTTCGTGAGAACAGGCACTTCACAATAACAGGTCTCTCAAACGAATTTCCTAACGTGTCGAGATCAGTGGTTTACAAAATTGTTTCTGAACACCTAAAGTTTAGGAAACTGTGCTTCCGTTAGGTCCCGAAACTCCTAAAGAGGACCACAAAAACCAAAGATTTGAGTGTGCTATGAAGTTCTTGACTCGTTATCACGAAGAAGGTGACGGCTTCTTGAGTCAGATTGTAACTGGAGACAAAACATCCGAATCGAAGCAACAGAGCATGGAATGGAGACACACACACTCGCCTGTAAAGGTGAAGGCCAAACAGACTCTGTCCCAGTGCAAAATCATGGCGTCGGTGTTTTGGGATAGGCATGGTGTTTTGTTAGTCGACTTCATGCAACGAGGAACCACTATCAACGCAGAAGCATACTGCCAAACTCTGTGAAAGCTACGCAGAGCGATTCAAAACAAACGACGCGGCATGCTGACAAAGGGCATTGTTCTTCTCCATGACAATGCAAGACCTCACACTGCAGGTCATACCCGCGATTTGTTGGACAGTTTTGGCTGGGAAGTTTTAGACCACCCACCCTACAGTCCTGATCTTGCGCCGAGCGATTACCATCTGTTCCTCCACCTCAGTGGCAACCGTTACAATGATGACGACGATGTGAAAACGGCAGTGAATTCTTGGTTATCGGAGCAGGCGGCAAGTTTTTATGAAGAGTGTATTTTGAAATTGGTTGAGAGGTATGATAAGTGTTTGAACAAACTTGGCAACTATGTCGAAAAATGGAGTAAAGTATGTATTTTCTGAAAATACATTTACTTTTTTGAAATAACCTTTCGTTGTGTACTTATGTTCAAACGGCCTTACTTAAAAAACACGCCTCGTATATTAGGCCTATATAAATCTGCACACTTTAACTGAGACTACAAAAATCACACCAGTTGTTTAAATTCTTCGGCTACATTTGTTAACAGCCTAATTATAACTGGAGATTTGAGTTAAGTTTGGGGCTTATGCTATTTTTCATACTTCTGTCCTTTTAAAGCTATGTTCATCATAACATTAACTTATTTTTTTTTATCTATTTTTAAAACCGTTGATAAAAAGTATACATGAAACATTTACTACAAATTAACAAAAGTAAATTTAGAATTATATACCTACCTAGCGAAAAAAGAAATTCAAAAACAAAACTGGAAAAAAAAAAGTAAAATCACTGCTTTATGCTTGAAGAAGCCTTCGCATCTCCTTGCTTTTCTCACACATTTTGTCAATAATAAGATTATTGTCTATTTTGGTCAGAATGTCTCTTTCTGGGTTCATCAAGAACAATGATTCCAGATGTTCGTCTGTAAGTCTTGAACGGAGTCTTGTTTTTATGTAACGCCACTAGCGCCTCTAATGGCGGGAGTGGGGGGAGAGACGTAAAAATGATCCAAAATGACCGAGATTAGAGTCAAATCAATATATTTCGAAGTCGCTGAGATCAATAATGGTACCACCAAAGCCTAAAACAGAAAGGGCAAGGCCGTAGGCCGAGTAAAGACGGGATCTGGGGGCGGAGCAGTGGGAGTGGGAGGGTTGATATATAAAAAAATCATCCAAAGTGACCGATATTAGAGTCAAATCTATAAATTTCAGGGTCCCTAAGATCATTATAATGACATTCCCAAAGCCAAAAACAGAAAGAGCGAGGCCGCAGGCCGAGCAAATACTTTGGGGCTGAGCGTGGGGTTGGTACTGGTGATATGTAAAAATCGTCCAAAATGACCGATATTAGAGTCAAATCTATATATTTAGGGGTAAATCTAATATCATTAATATCATTCCCACGCCGAAAACAGAAAGAGCGAGGCCGCAGGCCGAGCAAATACCGTGGTCTTGGGGTTGAGCCCTAGCTGGCCAAAAGCTAGCGAATTTATAAAATAATTATGTAGCTTTGTTTTTTTTTTAAATTGTGTTCAGAGAGGAAACTGTGCGACTTCCCGAGGCTAAGACGGGTCTTAGCCCCTCCCGGGGAGGGCGCAAAGGCACTGATGTGAGGAGGGCGCAGCGGCCATCGGGCCGGTACTTGATTATGGCCAGTCCACCCCTGATTGTTAGGGTCGTCAAGGCTAGGAGGCTTAGGTGGGCGGGTCATGTAGCTAGAATGGAAGAAAGTAGAAACGCTTTCAAAGTCTTGACTGGAAGATCCATCGGAAAACGACCATTAGGAAGACCTAGGCGCAGATGGGAGGACAATATTAAGATGGATCTCGCAGAGATTGGAATACAAAGTAGAAACTGGATGCAGTTAGCTGAGGATAGAAGTCAGTGGAGAGTTTTCGTGAACGCGGCATTGAACCTCCGGGTCCCATAGGCCATAGAGTTAGTTTAGTTAGTTAGTTAGTTAAATCATGCTACCATATTGCGTTCATTTTCTGTACTTCCGCACGTGGTTTTCATGTTTTGCATCACAGTTCGGTAGACCAGCAAGTTCTTCACATGAATATTTAGAATATTTCAAAAGTTGAATTTGTTCTAACACTAACATAGAAAACATCTTTAATTCAAAAGTTTCAAGCAAGAAGTACTTAAGTTTTGTTTATCGTAAATTTGACGTGTATTCTATTTAATTAGATAATATAGTTCAGTTGTACGTTCCACGTTTATTCCATGTAAGTTAAAGAAGACGCTGATAATGAAAGTTAATACGAACATGGCGGAATGAAGAAAGTTGAAGGAAACAGAAGAACCCGAAAAGACCTACGCACACATTGATTGCCGACTACAAAATCCACTAGGCCTAAGCTGGGATCAAACCAGAGAGCCCACGCATCAGAGGTGAACGCTCTAGTACTGAGTCGTCGTTCGCCTTTAACATAATAATAAAAACACAATTTGTTGACCAGATATTTTCTCATATGTATAAGCAAAAGTTTTCTGACATGCACACGAAAACAAGATTCTCGAAAGTATTAAAGTTAATTTTAGACAAAATGTTGCAGGATCGTTGTGTATGATGCAACCATAAAATATATAACAGTAAACAGGCTCGGAGGCATACTTGGGAAAGTGTTCAAGAATTCATAATTATACGATGTTCAATTGTTTGTTCATGTCTTGGAAAATAATCATACAAATAATTCACTTTTTATTATCTACATCGTGTGTATGATGATAAAAGATTAGGGGAAGATTACTGTTTATCTAAGATAATCTAGGCGTACAATATTTAGGCACATAGAAGAGATTATATTGACACCATGCTACGTGACCTGTACCTCTCATATTTCCCCTTTAGCATTGTTATCAACAGACACCAGTAGCCTGTTCCTTTAATAATATTATAATAATTTGGGTCATGGTAGTCAAAACGTTTATTGATCCGCCAAATCTCCAGATTGAAACTTTATTTAAAATCTAGGGAATCTCTTAGAAGAAATTGCAAAATGCCATTTACAAGTTCTGGGTAAACTGCGAGATTTCCTCATAGACGAATTGGTGAATATTAGTGTTGACTATATAAGATATAGTTACTGTTTTGTGGTGATTTTTCTTTCTCACGGAGATATCACCCTTAATTAGATATTTCAGCTAGAGAAATTTAACAATTTGTCCGGTGAGGATATAGTTTCTCAGTAAATAACTAATAACGAACTTTTGTTGTTCATAAAGGGTGTCCCATAAAGAACGTAACTTTTGAAATACTGCAATTTCAGTTCTTGTAAGTTGGCAGCACTGAACGTTACATAATTTTCGTCTACTCTTCTTTCAGAATTCGTTGTGTGCTTGTTCCGGGAATATCTAATTGTTGTGAACGTCGGGGAATAGATTTCACCGGACTTACAGCAACATTATCACTCACGATGGCAATATTTTCTGCAGAACGACTAACACGAGAACTTCCCAAGGGTTTAATGTCCATGACCGAGCTGGTTTACTCATATTTAGCAATCAGTCTCATCACAGCCGACTTATTCGGTTCATTACGTTGACCAAACATTTCACGGAGTTCGCAAACAGTCTCTGCTAGTGTTGTAAAGGCCTGGAAAAAAACCGGAAATTTTGGGTAAAAAAACAGTTTTTTACCGTTTTTTTCCCGAGCTTGAAAAAAAACGGAAAAATGGGGAAAAATTGAAATTTTCGAATATTTTACTACGCTATGCTTTTAAAATGAAAAGTATTTCATATGTACTAGTTTACAGTTAGGATCAGTGAGTAGTTATATTTCTTGTATTAGAATAGGGAAATTTTTGGGCAACAAATATATTTGCACCACTCCTTTAAATAGCACCGTGATAGAATGGAGTTATGGCCACAAAAGATACTAAAATATAATCCTAGTTAAATTAATTAATATAGACGTATTTAAATTATCTTAAGTAATATTATAAAGTTACCGTTTTACGGCAGGGAAGTGTTAAAATAACAGGGCCAGAATCATTTCAGTTATAACCAGTGTGTTAAAATAAAATATATATTTTATGGAAATACGTATCTTCCTTGTGCTGTGTAAAATTTCCGGAAATTTTGAACCCATTACAAAAAAATCTTTTATTCGGAAATATTGGCAAAACCTGGAAAATATTCCTGATGCTAATCTTATTTGCTGTAACGTGTCTGCAGAATGTATACAATGTATTTCGCTAGCAGGAAAAATATTTAAAGCAACAGTTTTTAATTTTACTTTTTAGTTTTCTGATTTCCGATAAAAAAAATCCCTGTTTATTATTTGTATATTTTTCGAACAACTCAAAAAGAGAGATTATCTTATTTACATATACTCACATACGCAGTACAAGTGCGTAAATTTGAGTAGCGACAAATATATTAATAAAGTTAACATGTGTAACTTCCGTTCATTATCATTCAAGACTAGCATAATACCCGTTCTTCACAAGGGGAGAATACGTTTCATTTTGGGTATAAGGGGCACCAAAACTGTCACCAATGAACTTAGGGACATCAAAAACTATGAATTCGACACTAGTATCAGTCATTTTTAATTACTTTTACATGCCACCCTCCCCCTTTACTAGTACTAATGGGGCTGAATCTGGATTTAAACATCTTCGGAAGTGTTAATGTTCATCTCAGAACCCCTAAAACCATGGATTCGACACTAATATCGGGCACCTCTCCCCGCCCCAAGTTACGAGGATGAATTTGGATTTAAACGGCATCTGAAGTGTTACTGTTCATTTCAGCGACCCTAAAAACTATGGATTCGACACTAATATCAGTCATTTTCGATCATATTTATATATCTCTTCTCCCCCTAGTTACGGGGATGAATTTGGATTTAAACGGCATTGGAAATGTCACTGATCATCTCAGCGACCCCGAAAATTATAGATTTGACACTAATATCGGCCACTTTCAGTTATTTTTATATATCTCTTCCTACCCAAGTTGCGGGCCTGAATTTGGATTTAAATGGCATAGGAAGTGTTACTGTTCATCAAAGCAACCCCAAAAACTATGGATTCGACAGCAATATCGGTCATTTTCGATCATTTGTATATATAACTCCCTTCTCCCCAACCCCCAGGTCACAGCGCTGAAATTGGATTTAAACGGCATTAGAAGTGTTACTGCTCATCTCAGAGACCCCGAAAACTATGGATTCGACACTAGTATCAGTCGTTTTCGATCGTTTTATATATATATATATATATATATATATATATATATATATATATATATATATATATATATCATCCCCTTCCCCCCTCTAAAGTTTTGGCGTTGAATTTGAATTTAAATTGCATCGGAAACCTCAGCGTCCCCGAAAACTATGGATTCGATACTGATATCGGCTATTTTCCATCTTTTTTATATATCTCCTCTTCCCCTTCCCCCAAGTTGCAGAGCTGAATTTGAATTTAAGCTTCATCGGAAATGTCACTGTTCATCTTAGCAACTCTAAAAACTATGTGTTCGACACCAAGATCGGTAATTTTCAATATATATTCGCACTTCTTTCCTCCAAGTTGCACCTTCAAAGTGAAATGCTAAAAATCCATCCCAGGTCCTAATTTTATCCATGTTGAAAATTTTTATTGAGATCAATCTCGTGGTATAAGAGGTTTTAAATTACAAATATATTCAGTTTCATTTTTATATATAGATAGATAATTTGTCGCAGTAGAAAACAGGTATTTGTTTACTTACAAAATTTTGTACATAAAGTTTATAGTAAATTCTGTGTTTGAATATTAAATGATAGTAATTATATATCTAAGTGCATGAGTAATAGAGAAATTTGCCTACTGCTCTTTCTTTTAAGAAATAATTTGGTTAAAATTAACAAAATTTCACCAGATCAAAGAGCACATTAAGGACTCAGTTTCATTCAAGAGCCCTATTGCAAAACAGAAGTTGCAAAACAGAAACGCTTCATGATGGTAGATGTGTATGTAATTGTAAAAGTTCTGTAATTAGTGCACATCCTGGTGTAAACGACTTAAAGGCATATAAAGAAAACGAGTACAGACTATTAATTTTTAAGAATAATTACAATAATTTTATTTTCGATTTTTTTTTTTTTTTTTAATATTCGCTATATTGAAATTTCTCAACTTACACTTTTCACGCGCTCGAAAAAAAAGGTACCATTACTAGTAAAACTAACCTAATACAAAGATTTTTGTTATTTTCCCAATTTTTCCGGAAAGAAACCGGACAAAAACGGTTTTTTACCGCAGGTTCAAAATTTCCGGAAATTTTACAACACTAGTCTCTGCACAACATTCACCACATTTATAATAACTTTTCGCTATAACAACTTATACAGAAAACAGACAACGATCATGTGCTATTCGGCGCTCCACGACTACTAACCACAAAGACAATAGATGAAAATTGTGTAATGTTCAGTGCTACCAACTTACTAGAACTGAAATAGCGGGCATTTCAAAAGTTGCTTTCTTTATGGGACACACTTTAGAAACATACCGCCTTATGCAAAGTCGTTTTTATGTTATGATTAGCGTCATACTAAAAACCTGATTACTGCAGGGAACATATGTTAGTCGAACTCTTTAGTATGCCACTAATCACGCTTCAAAACGACTCTGCATAAGGCCTATAGTGTCTACTGATCCTAATTAACGAACTATACTGACAAAATAGAGAGCTTTTTAGGGAAAATTTTGAGTTAGTTTTAAAAAGTACATAAATTTGAACTATATAAGTTATTATGGGAAAAAGCAATGCATGTGACTTAGAACCTTTTTAATTAATTGATTGAATTAGTTATATTCACAACATATTGTGTGCTGAATAGGCAAATAAAGTTTTCTGTGGTACGTTTTGACATAATTATTAGGTAGCAATGCTCTTGACAACAAAAGATTTTAATTTTTTCCTTGTCTGACTTCACGTGTTCTTTTCTCCTTGGATACTAGGCACGTGCATTAATCCAATCGTATACCTGCCAACAATTTCAAGGATGGTCAGTTCTCACTTTCAATCTTCTTGGATCTCCCATCATTTTATGAAGTTGTTTCGTTACCAAGTCTAAGGAAGAATTTTCTACATTTATCGACTTATCTCAAAATATCTTTTCCATTTTCTAAAGACAAAGATTGTCTGCAAAAATCGGGGGAAATGTATTTAGCAAACCAACTACAATTCAATATAATTAAAATATGGAATATTTCCAAGTATTTATAGTCTTACTGCATTTTATTCCTTAACTTTGCATTATTAAAATTTATTGAATATGCATAAAAGATGTTGCATGATAATTAATGTTAGGTCCCTTGTAATTAAACTATTGGAAATTATCGTTGTAATTCATTTTCTTGGAAATAGAAGTATCACAAGTAAATAAAATATTAACAATATTTTTCTATCTGTAGTGTTCACATCCTTGTGCTTATTTTCTAATATATAGCATATATAAACATGTTTGTTTAAGTTAAAAATACTAAATGAAAGTTATAAGCTAAGGAAAACTAATATAGTCGCTTCCTCATAAATATTTTTAAACATCCCTATCCGCCTTTATTTCTTTCTTTCAAAAAATGTTATTCACGTACAACTGCACCATTTTCATTTCATTCCTAAAGGTTTTAACATCGGGTATTTAAAATAGTTGACATATTAATACCTTCTTATGGAATAGTGATAAATGTTCTGGATGTAAATTACGTAAATTATGAATATACGTATCAGTATCAAGTAAATATTCTAATATCATTTCAATATCATTTCACAACTACGGTCTTTGAAGCACTCTTTTGATGGCGCAATGGTTCATTAAATTTAAACTTAGCATCTCTTTCAGAAGCGAAGCTATATGAGACGTAGATCTACAGCTTAACATGGAATCCGAACCACACGATCTCCTGTCGATAATCGAACACGGATCTCTCACTTCAAAGGCGCGTACGCCCAATGGTTTGATCTTTAACTTCGTAGTAAAATTAACAAATTTTCAACTCACTCCATGAATTTTTTACAACGTATCCTTCTATAGTCTACATATTTTCAGTTTATATGTCCGTTCTCTTTTATACAGTTTTAACAGTACTGCGACTTTGGACATCCCGAAGAGGGTTTTTCTTGCAGCACGAGATAAAAGTGCCAAAATTGGGATAGTCTCAAGTAAACTGGAGCTGTTAGTCCCCTTATTAATACTATTTTTTAATTTATCAGTTAAGTTTTAACACTAATAAAGGGTACATTAAATAATTTTTATAATGGGCATACCTTTAAATGGAAACGAAAATACAGTTCTTAGTACAAAACAACATTTGTGGTTGGTCTCTTACATGGCTAAGTCACTAATTACGTGTTCTATCAATAGCTTCAATTCTCATGTGGATGGATTATGGCAATTAAAACAAATATTTAACATGACTTATTTCCTTAAGTATTTATCGGCCTTGTACTCACAATTACAACCCTATTACGCATCACAATGTAAATCACACCAGTTTAGACACCTGCAATATCTTTATCTAGAAGAAATTCTAAATATCCTAAATAAGTGAGTATTTTAAATTCTAAGTAAACTAAGACACAAAATTAAAAATTGGATGCAAACGAAATAGTATACATGGTAAGGAGACAAACCTTTCATATCTCATTTAAATAGAATATTTCTGTCTAACAGTGTTATTTTATGGGAGGAAGGGAAGGAGAAATTGAATCAAATTTAGTTTAACGTCCTAGTATTATACTCTTTAGGATCAGAGAAATAGACGATTAATGAAAATGAATGATACAATAATTATTGGAATGATAATGCGGAAGGAAACGGGAGAATGCAGGGAAACTCCACAAACACAACATTATTCCTTACAAACTCATGGCATGAGATTGAATCAGGGACCTCTAACACAGGTAAGTGCTACATTACTAAGCCATCTTGCCTCTCCCCTCTTCTGTGGAAGCGAGAAAGTACAATTTTTAACGAAGTGTGGCAATAATTTGTGAGTATGCTGAGTTGGGCATGTACAATACGAAGCAAAAAACCTGCAACATGAAAGTTTAAGTTCATTGTGAAACTACGCCAACAACATAGGCAACCAACCTAACGTCTTTGTGGCACTGATCACGCCAGGATAACCTTCGGCTTCGTCCCCCTGCACACTTCGTTTGGAGCAAGAAATGCATAGACCACGTGACTACAAATCACAAATTTCTCACAAGATGGAGTAATAGATTGAGGTTCTTCTCATTTCTCTTCTCATTTTACATCCTCAGTTTTAAAGAGAGAGAAAGAGAAAAAGGTCAACTTGATAAAAACTAAATAAAGAGGAATATGCGAAATATAAAGGAAAAGAAAACGTGCGCATATATTGACAAATGACACATGCACTTCAAAGGAGACCACCTCAAATTTGGTTATGAACCATATATAATAACTGTGAGAATCAGCAAACCACATATACATAATTACACACAGTTAGTGTTATATAACACATATTTATTTAAATAAATAAAAATGCTCGCAGAGAGCTGAAAATGTCTTTAAAATCTCAACCATAACTGAAACAAGAGATTACTTCTCTATTGTTTTTCTTCGTAGCATCCATCTACATGGAGAAATGAGAAGAAGAGAACATCTTAAGAGATTCGCACGTATACAATATCGGAAACTGCTAAATGGAAAAAATTACAGTCTTTGGATGGGATTCGAACCCAGAACGATAGTATTAGAAATCCCACACTCTACCGATGTAGCTAGTCTGACAGTAATACCCTGTTCCTCCATCATTACCTATGAAAGATGGAATGGAGTCTGCAGAAAACTACGTCTAACATGTCCACGACAGACCGCCTATAACCTATGTCTAATTGGTACTTAAAAAAGCTAGTTCTACACGTGCATAGAAAAGTAAAATCAAATGAGTAGTTAGTACACATCACTTTGTCTGTCTCACTCTATCTCTGACTGTAGAAATCGAGGAAGAAGAAAAAAGTATAGAGGTGAGAACATAGGAAGAACAAGCAAAAATATAAGTTGCATGAAACTGAATATCAAGGAGAGAGAGAGAGAGACATAGAGACAGAGAGAAAAATAGAGGAACGGAGCAAATGATTTAATATACATCGGAAAAGAAGGTTCACAACTGTGCTATACATTTAATGTATTGAATACTCTGCAGGCCCGTATCCACGGGGGGCTAGGGGGGCCGGGACCCCCCTAAACTTTGGCTGGCCCCAATAAAGGTTTCACGATAGGCTTGCAAATGAACTATAATATGGTGATGAAGTATAATATGATTGGGTCGGGCTCCCCCTAACTTCGGCCGCCCCCCCCTATATTTTTGGGCTGGCTACGGGCCTGATACTCTGTTTCTTCTAAATTGCTTGCTAGATGATAAATATTAATTTGTAAAAACGTAGCAAATGCCCGCGTTGTCTTGTTTTGTTACTGTTTCAGTAATAGTGGAAAACGTGGTTTATGCAACATAATAAATTACTAATTTTCCCACAACAATCATGTAGATGTTGTTGATGATTTTGAGTTTAACGTCCGTTCAGCAGCGAGACTATATGAGACGTGGACCTACTTATTAACGTGGAATCCGAACCATATGAGCTGCTGCCGGGAATCGAAGCAATCATGTACTGTTGGTAAGAAATTTGTAAGCAAAAGAAAAAACTGATCAGCAAAATACATAAAATGATAGTCCTGCAAACTATTACTTAAAGAGAATTTATTGTAAAGTCAATACATCCATGTGGCGGTATATAGTCGTAAAGTGATTAGAAAACTTAATATTAAACTGTCGATCACATTGTTTTACTTATTTGAATTCAATGTCGTATAGATTCGGTTTTAGCTCTAGATTTCAGCGTTCTCACTTCGATTCTTAACTTGTTGGAAATATGCATTAATCGAAATTATAAAAGTATACGAAATTTAACTAGCTAAAAGAAGAGAATAACATAAAAATCCGGATTAGAGTATTACAATAAACATGTGTATTTTGTTTAGTGTTTGCAAGTCATAGCTTATAGGAATTATAGAAAAAACGTTCGTTGTGAAAGCACAAGAAAGAAAGCAGAGAATAGACACAAACCTCAGGTGGGTTTGAACACGAGAAGGCGGAGGTAGTAGACTACTCTACTAAACCGCTCGGCTATATCTTAATTCTCTAGTACGTTTTGAAAAATATTGTCTAGAGTATTTGCACTTTACTTGTTTCTGTTTTGTTGTTTGTCATATAATGTATACGAGTGGCGAATAATAGAATAGAACTGTTTTAGACGAGTATGAACAAATTTCCCAGACAAGTTGTAATCTTATATGTATCTAAATTGCACAAATAAATCAGATTAAATCTGTAAAGTGCTTCGGGGGTTTTGATGGAAGTTAACTGTTGCATAGTTACGAGCTTTTGTTTATACCCACCACTCGATGGAAGTTATGTTCTTGAAAGATAGTAACTGCTACTATATTCTAATGTATTGGATTTTTAAAAAAAATGGAAAATATTTTGTTACTAACAGTGAGTGAGTATTTTTGCGTGCAACAACAGTTGATTACAGGCACATCTACTTCTTCTGCGCATGTTTTTCATAATACGACGTCATGTATAGCAATATTGTGCATTATCGTATATTCAAAGACGTTTTTAGCACTTTTACTTTTGTGTAAGAATGGCGCAATATGATCATTCTGTACGTGAGAGTGTTATCACTCTTATTGAACATGCGGGATTGAGTGTTCCTGAAGCAGGCGCTCGATTAGGCGTGCATCGTGCAACAGCGTTCAGATGGTGGAAAAAAATATGAGGAAACTGGAAGTCTAACTCGAAAATCTGGAAGTGGTCGGCCACGAGTGTCCTCACCGACACAAGACCAACGATTAGTTGGTCAATGCTGTCGACAGCCTTTCATGTGTGCCCGACAACTGCAGCAGTCTACCGCCTTTCCAGGTGATGTAACTACAGTCCGACGGCGACTTCGAGCCGCAGGCTTAAGGTCCTTCCGGGCTGCTGTTAAGGAGAGATTGACAGAAGATCACAAAGTCGATAGACTGGCGTTTGCAGAGCTAAATATTACTTGTCACTGGGGCATTGTTGTCTTTACAGATGAGAAAATATTTTCCACTGGAAACTTTGGGCCAACACGTGTGTATCGCCCATCTGGAAGACGGTTTGATCCACAATATATGGCCCGTTCAGCGCGAATGGGTCATGTGACGATTCACTGTTGGGGATGGATATGCGAGACTGCAGGTTGAGGTGGTATCCATCGAATTATAGGCCGACTTAATGGTAAAGAAAATGTTGATCTTCTCGACTTTATGCTCCCTGAAATAAAAGCACATGTTGGCGACGACGTACTCTAATCCGGATTTTTATGTTATTCTCTTCTTTTAGCTAGTTAAATTTCGTATACTTTTATAATTTCGATTAATGCATATTTCCAACAAGTTAAGAATCGAAGTGAGAACGCTGAAATCTAGAGCTAAAACCGAATCTATACGACATTGAATTCAAATAAGTAAAACAATGTGATCGACAGTTTAATATTAAGTTTTCTAATCACTTTACGACTATATACCGCCACATGGATGTATTGACTTTACAATAAATTCTCTTTAAGTAATAGTTTGCAGGACTATCGTTTTATGTATTTTGCTGATCAGTTTTTTCTTTTGCTTACAAATTTCTTACCAACAGTACATGGTTGCTTCGATTCCCGGCAGCAGCTCATATGGTTCGGATTCCACGTTAATAAGTAGGTCCACGTCTCATATAGTCTCGCTGCTGAACGGACGTTAAACTCAAAATCATCAACAACATCTACATGATTGTTGTGGGAAAATTAGTAATTTATTATGTTGCATAAACCACGTTTTCCACTATTACTGAAACAGTAACAAAACAAGACAACGCGGGCATTTGCTACGTTTTTACAAATTAATATTTATCATCTAGCAAGCAATTTAGAAGAAACAGAGTATCAGGCCCGTAGCCAGCCCAAAAATATAGGGGGGGGCGGCCGAAGTTAGGGGGAGCCCGACCCAATCATATTATACTTCATCACCATATTATAGTTCATTTGCAAGCCTATCGTGAAACCTTTATTGGGGCCAGCCAAAGTTTAGGGGGGTCCCGGCCCCCCTAGCCCCCCGTGGATACGGGCCTGCAGAGTATTCAATACATTAAATGTATAGCACAGTTGTGAACCTTCTTTTCCGATGTATATTAAATCATTTGCTCCGTTCCTCTATTTTTCTCTCTGTCTCTATGTCTCTCTCTCTCTCTCCTTGATATTCAGTTTCATGCAACTTATATTTTTGCTTGTTCTTCCTATGTTCTCACCTCTATACTTTTTTCTTCTTCCTCGATTTCTACAGTCAGAGATAGAGTGAGACAGACAAAGTGATGTGTACTAACTACTCATTTGATTTTACTTTTCTATGCACGTGTAGAACTAGCTTTTTTAAGTACCAATTAGACATAGGTTATAGGCGGTCTGTCGTGGACATGTTAGACGTAGTTTTCTGCAGACTCCATTCCATCTTTCATAGGTAATGATGGAGGAACAGGGTATTACTGTCAGACTAGCTACATCGGTAGAGTGTGGGATTTCTAATACTATCGTTCTGGGTTCGAATCCCATCCAAAGACTGTAATTTTTTCCATTTAGCAGTTTCCGATATTGTATACGTGCGAATCTCTTAAGATGTTCTCTTCTTCTCATTTCTCCATGTAGATGGATGCTACGAAGAAAAACAATAGAGAAGTAATCTCTTGTTTCAGTTATGGTTGAGATTTTAAAGACATTTTCAGCTCTCTGCGAGCATTTTTATTTATTTAAATAAATATGTGTTATATAACACTAACTGTGTGTAATTATGTATATGTGGTTTGCTGATTCTCACAGTTATTATATATGGTTCATAACCAAATTTGAGGTGGTCTCCTTTGAAGTGCATGTGTCATTTGTCAATATATGCGCACGTTTTCTTTTCCTTTATATTTCGCATATTCCTCTTTATTTAGTTTTTATCAAGTTGACCTTTTTCTCTTTCTCTCTCTTTAAAACTGAGGATGTAAAATGAGAAGAGAAATGAGAAGAACCTCAATCTATTACTCCATCTTGTGAGAAATTTGTGATTTGTAGTCACGTGGTCTATGCATTTCTTGCTCCAAACGAAGTGTGCAGGGAGACGAAGCCGAAGGTTATCCTGGCGTGATCAGTGCCACAAAGACGTTAGGTTGGTTGCCTATGTTGTTGGCGTAGTTTCACAATGAACTTAAACTTTCATGTTGCAGGTTTTTTGCTTCGTATTGTACATGAATATCTTAAATTGATATTTTAATTACTTGATAATAATAATAAATAGTGATTACACAACTCTACTTAAGGTATACAATAGAGATGAACGAAATGCTTTATAGAGGAACGCAAAATCTCTGCCGTGTCATTGAAACCGTATTTTGTCTCGTCATACTCCTTCTATAAAAAATATAACTCTTTACGCTTTTTCTTGATAGATCATCAGTGGAATGTGTGTTTGTATACATCACGTAAAACTTTGTCATAGAAATTCTTACATCATAAGTCAAATTGATTACCATCTAGCTTAGTGAATGAAGGTGAGAGTTAATAACTACTGAGAGTTCTCCAGTTTGAAGTCCTTGAACTTCTCAGCCACTTGGGCACCTGAGAAATCGTACAAGGTAATAAATTTTTCTTCCTGAATAAAGCAAGCACCAAGATTTATAGGTAAAAGTTTCTCCGGTTATTACTATCATTATAATGCAAATATGCATTTATTATAAAATATATGTATATTTCTCTAATTATTATTCAATAGAGCTTAGCGAATTTTCGAGACGTTGCAAATTTTGGACAACTTAAAAACTTGTCCTAGTCGACGGAATCACGATTCCGGCTGGGCAGTCACTTCTTAAGACCTGATGCGCAAGGCTTTTTGACTTTTTTATTGGCAAAGCGTGAGTAAGATAATGTGGATCTTAGGCTGCGATATGCGATTCTTTTCTTTCTTTTCTCTAGTTGGCATGCACGTTGTACCCTGTAAGCACAATGACCTATCTACAAGAAGTTAAACATTATGACCTTACTCGTTTTTCATGAAGAGAAAAATAATTTTTGCTTTATGATAATGTGCTTTTACCGTTAGTGAGTCTGTTAGTAGTAGCACTATAAGCATACGCATTTATTGAAGTATGCTTAATTCAATGTTCAATTAATCTAGCTTATTGATAATTGGTTAGGACTTAACATCCCTTTTCAATACTGAAGCTATACGAGATAATGATTTACAGATGAATGTAGGACCGGAACCATATGGACCGCTTAAATGCTAAGGGTCGTAACTCCATAAAATGAAAAGTGGATAATGCTTTCATTCACATCTGTAGATGTGTAACTTTCTTAAGAGATTTTTGTAAACAGTAAAATACAGGATAAAACCATAAATTACATAGTTATTGTTTTAGTTAACAAAAGAAATGTGAATTGTTTATGAGACGTTGAACTTTGAATTTCACTCCAGAAAAATTTCAATTGTGAAGTTAAGCCACTTGGCATCCAAGCAGTCCATATGTACTCCCATCATAAATGTACCCTACTAATGGAGATGAGTAATCTTGTATATACGAAACAAAAATCATTTGGTTTGAAAAGTAATAAACAAAACTGAGTCTGTTAGCTATACAATTACCATTCCGAATACTATAGTTGTATGAAGATGACTTGATTTTGCACATTACTTTCAGTATGCTTACAGTATAAATATACCGTTATTAGAGTGTAAATGATGTGTAAGACCTTTATGGTTGTTAAGCTTACTAACTTAATCCCCCACTGAATGAAGTCATCCACTTTGGAGGCAAAGAACTGGATAACTGTTCGCCGTATCGTCATCTTACAATGTTTTCCCGAAAAGGTGGTTTTGCATGCTGCGAATAAGACAGTAGTCTTCTGATGCAAGATCTAGTGAAAGAGCCGGGTGAAGGATTTTCTTCTAATCGTATTCCTTGATTTTAAACAAATCTTTCTTGTAATGTGTGTGACACGCGTTATCGCTGCGAATTAGCACCATTAAGATGAAATGAAGCAGGCCGTTATTCTAAAAATGCAGTACGTAGGCGTTCAATTTGCTGACATCGAACATCTGCATTGGTTGTCTCATTACTTGGAAAGAATTCAAAATAGATTATCCCACGGATGTTCCACCACTCAACTTCACTTTGCATGAATGAAGGTCCTGTTTATGCACAGTTCTTGGGACCGCTCTCCCTTTAGTACCTACTGGCATTTTCGCGTAGTGTTATTATAGAGGACTCACTTTTCACCCTTGTCAGCATTCTGTCCAGGGATGGTGAACGTCTGTGACAGATGAGCGGAGAACTGCATATGTTCACTCACTGCTGCTTTTCGTGGAGACGTTAACGCATGGGGTATCCATTTACCGAGCTTCCAAGAGCCTACAGATGACGACGGACGGTTGAATGGATAGCATGGAGTTTGCTGGCCAGTTCTTAAACAGTTTGCATTAAACTTGCCTCCATCGTTGTCCAGCTGCATAGAACTTCCTTCTTATTGGTGAAACTTGTGTTCACAAGCCGAAACCTTCAGAACCATCTCTGCCACTTCTGCACATCTACAGCACCTTGACCGTATGCGTCGATTGATGTTTCTGCCGCTCCTCTGGCTGAGTCTCCCTGTGAAATTCATACAGGATGATACGTTGTATGTGACTTCCGACATTGCCATGATCAAACACAAGCCATAATTCCAAAACGTGGAGTTGATCATTCTCCTTTTACACACTGCTGTACAATGAGTTGTCCTACGTGACAGTGCTATGGTAAGTGCCGTCTACTTCACTATTCGGTTGCCGGATTGCGTTATTGCAGCTACCATAAAAATGACATTATCTATGGAATCAGCTGATATATTTCTGTTTGCAGGCATTTCAAGAGGGAAACTTCTCTAATATAAGAGTTGCACCCACAAGTCTTCTTCTTTGCATATTGCCATTAATTAAATGTCATAACCGGAACCTATTGTGATTGTATTAAAGAACATAGAGAATCCAATCTTTCTTAGTGAGGATAAAGTATATTCTTTCAAGAGTGATATATTAACAGGATTTCAGCGAGTTTCATTTCAAAACGTTTTAAAAAATGTTGGGTAACATACTTTCAAGTGTTAGTTTTCCACGAAGATGCATTTTTATTATTGTGCCTTTGTTTTCTAAATTATTCTTATCAACATGTCCTAGAACTAATATTTAATTGTTTTGTTTCTTTTTATACATTTTACTTACACATCTTGGTTCTCTTTTCGCCAGTTCTTGCTTTTTCTATTTGTCACGTCTCAATTTATTTCATTCGCCCATGCTATTAAGGTTCTAATAATCATACATGAATTCTTCTTAACAGATTCACTAAGAGTATTAAGATATTTTAGTATATTCCTAGGGTGTTTTATGAAAACGAGTATGATGGACTCTCCTACATTCCATGAATATCCTTTTAAAATGTTACCTGAATTCATAAATTCATGAATATTCCATGGATCTAAGGCTTATTTAAACATAAGCTCTAGCGTATAGCTCTTATGTGTTAGTAATATTCTAAAATTATAATCAAATATTCACACAAAACATTATCAAAGTTTAACGTCTTTCTCAACACCGGACATTGTTACATGAAATTTATCTTGTAAAGTGCAAACGACTCGATACATGAGTTTTTATTTAAGGTACTTCGATCAGAAACCAAGTTCGAAATCAAATCCACAGACAGTGTGTTAACCATTTGGCCACAAATAGGATAAATACATAAAATACTTGGAGAATATCCTCTTACAATGCTACGTACTTCTACTTTTTCTAGTAAATATGACATACTCAATAAACAATACTACATTCATTATGATATATAATCTGAGCGGTTCGGGCGAACACAGTATGTCAAATTTTCTAACTTTTGAGTGAACTGGAAAAGAATGTTGGCGATTCCCATGCAATTTAATGTAATGACATATAACAAACTCCCCTTGCCATATGCAGGTACATTTCCGAAATTAAACTACCTACATGCTCTTCTGTGGCTCGATCACAACCTATTCTGCCTAAAAACTCAATTTCATTACCATTATGTTCGCCTTACCATTAAGTGCGCTTACCATTATGTTCGCCTTAGCAGCTTATACACACACAGGGCTAAGGACTAAAGGACTAAAATTTTCCTTCTGAAATATTTTCTGAACGTCTAATACTCTTTCCCAATATTCCTAGTAGCAGCAATGTCCAAACAATATTTTGAAAAAGTGGGGTGTTTTCTTCATATATGTGCATTCTGTATGAGAATAGTACAGGAATATACTAAAGCATAACAGGATTACCTGCCCGGATAATCATTACTAGAAGATTCACTGGTTAATATTTTTACTGTAGCAATTCTCAATTGTATATGACATGAATAATTTTAAAAGACCAGCAGATCATTTCTTCTATTTTTACTCATCTAAACGAATTGTTTTATAATTTATTATCTAAGCATATACAATTTTCCTTTTGACTCTCTTTACGGAAATGGAACAATAGCTCGTAACTTAGATTTTATTTTTACATGTGATTATCCAAGGTTCTGCGGGCTGAGGTCTTTCTTAATTCAAATCCATTTACAGCACACACACACACACACACACACACACACAAATATAGTGCTCATCCTTTGCTATATATAAAGAAGGTTATTTCCAGCTTCCGTGCTAGAAAGTTTTAACGACTGCAGTATTAGCACTTGCATCGGAAGTATGCCTCGACAATCTCTGCACTTTGGAGATCATAGAACATTTTATTGTAGTTTCAAGGTTTTTTACACGCCACAGTATGAAGCATCATTTGTAAATATAAGAATAATAAAATAAAATAAAAAGTAAATCAATTACCTCGGTCTTTACTATCAACGCGACTGTAACGCTCTAGAGATTTCTACCGGTAAGGGTGTCTGGTAATGTAAAATAATAGTAATAAAAAAGGAACAAATTTCATGCTCAAGAACTATGAGTTGTGTTCGAGTGTGCACGCAACCGATTGTACTCTGTAGTGCTAAACAACAAAACACTGACATCCAAGTAATTTCCTCATCTCAATTACTGAATTTCACTCCTTCTTCTCTTTGTTCGTTCAATGGTCGCAAGTCACGCATTAGAAATAAATCATCTAAGAACTTCTATGTCTTGTTTCTATATTTATAACCTTTGGTATAAGGTTTAGGATTTATAAATTGACTCTTAGAAAACTGCGTTCAGAGTTCATAACCATAGATCGTATTATTTAACTTCTTTACAGTAATATTGAATAATGTACTTACTTGCAAGCAGTTTGTATAATCGAAATGTGTTATTATCCTTCACATTCCATTTATTTCAAACAGAATTTAATGTAGAATTTCTGAATAATAGAGGAGTATTGCAATATTTTGAACGTGAGTTTATTAGAAAGGAAATTTAAAACTTGGGGAACATCAAATGTAATTCTGTGGCTTGGATCTAAAAGGGCCAATGTTACTATTCTTGGCAAAAATGAGATGTTCGTCAATTTTAGCGCCCATAAATGGATATTTTCTTGTGCGAGAAAAGCTTCTTGCACAAGAAATCATCCATTTATAGACGTTAAAATTGAAGAATATCTCCTTTTTTCCAAAAAGTGACATTGGCTCTTTTAGATTCAAACCACAGAATTTAAATAACTGTTCGACAGATCAAAGATAATACAAAGTAATTTCAGTTTCAAAAATAAAATTACCTCTTTTGATTGTTGATATTCTAATAAACAAGAAAACTTAAGGGATAATAACTGGAGAAACCAAAAATGGAAGTATTGTGGAACCGTGAAAAGAGAAAAATGAGCAATATTGAAAACAATTAAGAAGCAAAAAAAATGGTTAGACCATTGTTTGGAAAGAAATATATTATGAAACATCATGAAAGTATGTTGGACGAAAAAAGAAAGGAAGAAAAATGTAATTTTATGTATTTATTAAAGAGAAAATGTTTACATAAAAGCAAAAAGTTTAGCGGAATTCGGTCTTATGAAAATAAATGAGTATCAAGCAATCTTCCAGTAATTCGATATCATAGTAAACTTAAATAATGATTATTGTGATGTTATAAAATCAACACAGTAAATATAATAATCTTTTTTTCTCTCTCTTTTCAGGTGGGCATCACCATCATCATGGCGAACATGATCACGACGAAAACCATTCCCACTCTGGTCACTTCCACGACGATCATGATCACGATCATGATCATGTGACGAAAATGATTCAAAATGTGACGGAGAAAGTCATCACAGGAGTGACTAACAGCTTGACCAACACCTTGACCCCGGCGATTTCGGGTATCTCGGAACCAGACCATCATCATGATCACTCTCATGACGACCATGATCACCGTTAAGAAAAGAAGTGACAAAAAATGTGAGAAATATATTATTTTTGTTTAATCGGTCAACGTGAAATAATGTGTTCCTAAAAATGCAAAATAAAAAAAGTATAGTGCTTGGAGTAGATGTGTTAAATGAATGTGTGACTTCGTACGATGTATACATTCGCCGCGCAAGTGTGTTCCAGAATATTTGTTTGCTTAGGAATAGATAATCTATCAAATACTGTTATTGTTGTTATAAAAATAATAGACAGAAGATAATATAATTTAATATTTTTACGCAAGGAAAGAATAGACGAAATGACGAAAACTTAACACAATCAACATGAATTGTGTTATTATTAGTTTCATTTAAAAATAGTTAATTATATATAAAATAGTTTTGATCATTTTCATATTGCGATGTAATTCATTATATTTAATGTATGTGCTATAGTGATTTGGAACATGTTTGCATTTACGTACTGAGCGAAATACATTAGATATAAAACATACACACACATATATATGATTTAATTGTGACTAGTAGATATATATATGGTAATTTACAATTACAAACTTGATTGATATATTCTCTTTCTCAATTATGCAGAATAGATGGCAGGCCCATCTGAATACTTAACTAATAAAATACATACCTTAAGTATATAGTAAATACTTAGGAATATAGTAAAAAGAAAATACACAATTTCAATTTACGAATATTTTTAGTAAATTAATTATATAAAGAAATTGTTTATGTCGTTCCATTGTTATTAAGTCGAATGCGTATGCGTATTTACAAGTGCTTCTTGTTAGTATACATATATGCAGAGTAATAGCTGTATGATCATACTTAATATCTTCACATCAAATTCAACCTTAAAGGATTCGTTCTCATTAACTGAGAAATGGCTGCCCAGTGCGTGATTTTCAATGAGATATAGTGAAGTATTTTTTTAAAAAAATAATCCGAAAACTTTAAAACTTAAACCCACCTATCTATCAAAATAGAAGCATATGATAGTGTCTGTGTATGTACACGGTTCTAAAAAAAATCTGTGGTTCTATTTCAAAGCACTAAACTATGAAACTTGTATGATTTTTAACAACAAAAAGTAACAAACGTTTTCTGTCTATACTTTGACTTCAAAGTAATTGCAGGAAATTTTGGAACTTTTAGCAATGAATTTCTAATCAAATGTGGTTTCAGAATTTTTGGTATTCTCTGTATCTGAATATTTTTATTGATCAAGCTTCATTACCAGGTTGCATCGAAACTTATGAACTTATCATTAATCATTATAGTTATCTGTAGCATTTTGCTCATCTTTTACAAATTAAATGAAAGTTTTAATCAGTAAAATAATTATCAGTTCAAAGTGTAAACCTAATCAGCAAACAACTCTGTTCATAAATAAAAGTTAAATTCTGTACATCCTTTGGATATATTTTACGTTATCAAAATACAATATACCATTCATAGTACAACATACTGATTTAATAGTTTCATTTGATTTAAATCTCACTAGATAGGTTATCATTACTAGTCAATGTTTCAATTTAAACAAAAAATGCATGCTATTACACTGCAAAAGCTTAATGTAACATTTGATCTATGAGTCTTCCAAAAAAAAAAAAAGTTTCATAGCATCTATGTCACTTTTACATACCAATGTAGGAGGTGCTTATTTTATCGTAAGACTGAAGTAAGTATCCTTTATTGCTTAGTTACTGTACATTATCTAATACAAATTCTTGATAGAAGTTACAACTTATTTTTCATGTGTACTGTATTGTTAAAAGTTGTTGTAATATGAAAGTGTGTATTTTTTCAGATGTTGTTAGCGGTTCATGGAAGTCAACAGTAGATTATACAATACAATATATAAGTGTGATAAAAGTTGTTTGTGTCAACGCGATGCACGAAGTAGGCAAATCTTAACTTCATTAATTATGAACATATATGTAGGTTTAAATGTATTGTGCTCTATTTTGCAGTACTTGCACTTTAAATGTTAAACTAAAAACATTCTGTAAATCCACTAAATATTCTCTTAACTTTGAGAATCTTTTATACATGTGTGTGATAGTGTCATAAAACATCAATTGCTATTTTTTAACAAATAGAACAGCGTATTAATTAATGTTTCAGCATATGTTGCTCTTACCTGCTGTTCCTGCGAATGATATTAAATGTTAAATTAATTTCACTGTAACCTTACAAAAATATAAAGATAGTCAAAAAATTTAAAATCCATATAAAATCAAATTGTTAATTATAAAGGAAAATTTTCATGTGGTTCATTAATGACGAACTGAAGTATCAGTATGATATAGTATGATATCAGTTTTTTCTTTTAATTCAAACTTCTGCATAGTATTATTATTTCTGTTGTGAATGTCAAATTATGATGTTATTTATGACAGAAAGATACAAGAGCGCGTTATAGAAAATAAAATAAAGTAATACAGTTTTAAATGTTGGAACGAGCGAGAAAGAATCATAAAGAATAAGAATTATATAGAGGGGCCTAAAACTCGCACCTGTACTCAGTGGGGTGATGCTAGATATAAAAAAGACGAAATCATAATATGCTATTTAATTTTTGGAGCCTTTATTCGCCTGTAGGGCCTGGTAAAGATATGATCTTCTGGCTAAGAGGTTAGTGTATACGCCTTGGCACGGGAAATCTCTTTTTGATTTCTGGTGGGAGTTCAGGTGGTTCAGATCCCACATTAAGCTGTAGATCCATATCTCATATAGCCTCGGTGCTGAATGGAATACTAAACTCAAAATCATCCAACTAATCCAGTGTGCGTAAGCCTGGTTCGAGTGCCGGGGTTCGGACGTTCATACATTTATATACCAGATCGTCATATTTTTGCCTGGCCTAACCTCTGAAACAAGACCCCAGAGTTTAAAGGTCATAATATGTTTTCGTATTCTTTCTACATCTAGGATCAACAGCCCTCGCAGAGCAGGACGCGAGTTTTACACCAGTCGATATATCAATTGATTTTTCTCTTTCTTACGCCAAAATGTCAATATAAAAAGTCAGAGATAATTTCGAATGAATTGGATTTATTTGCAGAGAATCTATTCTTTAATTATATCTATGCTTGTTTTTCAAAAATGTTACCTTAATTCTCTGGTCAATAGCCATTAAATGTTGGTGTAGTAATCTGATCTCAAATTACAAACATACACTTATATTACTGAATATAGTAATTGGTTTGTGTATGTATGTATGTGTGTGTGTGTGTGTGTATGTATGTTCATATATACCAAGTGGATTATTTAAATATATGTGATTTTGTGCCAAACTGCTCTCATCACACATAACTCAAATGGATGTGTGATGACTTACAGTTACCGAAATCCATAAAATCCTAATACTATGTTTGAAATGTACTGAAATATTATCGTCAATGTTTTAGAAAAAGTACGGTAGTCATGGATTTTCAAATATGCCTTCCAGCGTTTTGTAAGATGTTCTCACGACTTTCACCTGGGTGAGGTGTTGAAATTTCTCTGAAATTGGGATGTGCAATGGAAAGCTGAAGTTATTGGGTATTATTGGCATATGGGTACAATTTCTTTCCAGGTTATTATATTTTTCAGGGCTATCTTTCATGTGGTGTTTTAAAAATAGTTTGTGCTGATAAATCTTATTAATGTGTCTTCAATACTAACAATGATCTGTCAGGAAAATAATAATAATAATAATAATAATAATAATAATAATAATAATAATAATAATAATAATAATAATAATAATACTAACATCAACGAAGTCAATGAATAGTAAGTATTCAATATTAGGCTAAATAACAAAGTAGATTAAGTCAAATTTTAAAAATTAATCAACATGTTAGGGATATTTACGTCGCCTAAATTTTACTAATTATATTTGCTGACAACAACTTCTATTGTATCTCGCATTACAAGAAGTATTGATGTGTTATATTCCTGATAACCACAGAAAAACCATAGTCGAGAAAGAATTACGTCATGTACTCGAAATAAGTTAAAATATTTTTAAACACGAAATCAATTAATTATGATAATGTCAAGAAATTTTCAAATCAAATCAATATTTGAAATGAGAAATCATCGTTAATATCTTTTTAAATAGATTTGAAACCTATATGGCAGTTCTATTTGTTGTATGTGATAGTCAAAGACGTTTCAAATGTAGTTTTTCCTTCAATTATAGAAAATCTATAATAATGTATTAATAAAAAATATCTTAACTAACAATAACATATTTCACATCATTTCTGTGATAAATTTTTAAACTATTCTATCATATATAGCTCTACTACAATGATGCATTTACAATGGGGTTTGTATTTACAATAAGTGATTGAGAAAAAATAATTTTTATCTCTTACGTTTTACCTTTGACCATGTAACCGTTTGATGAGGCGTTTCTAGTTATAGTTTCTTAATCTACCGGCGATAAAGTCTTTACCATCGGGTTGTATAGAGTTAAGATGTCTCGAGTATAGCAGTTTCCTTGAGAAATGGATGGGCATTAAATTGATAGTAATATGTCTCACTAAAAGAATATATAAAACTGTGGTGCCAAACTACTCTTAGGGAAGAAAAGACAGAAAATGATCGTAGAAAAGAATTTTTAAGCATGCAGTCACTTTGGTGGCAGATATTTGATAAGAATTCGTTAAGTAATTAATATTTTGCCAGTAACTACTGAATATATGAATGTCAATATTAATTACATGTTAATTATCTGTGAATAATTGATCTCTAGAACTGTAAGAGAAGTGAACACTATTATAGTGTCTGAACATTATTGATTTTTAAAAAGTGTAGTAATAATTTAAATATGCGTTAAAAGTAAGTTTAAGTATTTTCAAGTGTCTTTCATTACATAACGTGTCTAACGTGTTACATTGTCAAAAGTGTTATACAAATATTATTAATATATATTTGGTACTTTGGTCAGTTTTGATTTAGTAATATTGTAGAATATTTCCAAAGCTATAATGAACAAGATACTAGTTTTTCCGTTCAAATACTTACAAAAATAGAGTAAATATGTTATAATAAACACTAAACAAAATGCAAATGTTAACGTTTGTAATCTAGGTATGTGTTATAATGACAATAAGTTTTTGTGTAGCTCTCAAGGATATTTTTGACATGTACGCATTGTTTCCATTGCATTTTCTTTTCACATGTAATATTAGTTCTTCGTTGTAATATAAGAAAGAAGCACCTCCGAAGCTTCTTCCCTCTGTTACTATATGTAGAGATAGAATCCAAACATTATTAACTTTTGATTTGGAACTGAACTATACGATTTCTTACCTTCGTATAATTCGTTTCCGAAGTTTTTACACGAAATGATACAAATAACTTCACGTCAGTCATAATTTAAGTCTGAACCCCAATTGCAAACAAATCTCAATTTTTTCAGCATTATAGTTTTTTTCGCAAGTGCTTTTCCGACTTATTTACCAATACACGCTAGTAGCATATTATTTTACAAGCCTGCCTTACCTACCAAGAATACTTACGTGATATGTGTGTATTGATCCTCACCATACAAGAAACTAGTGTCTTCAAAGTTTCATTTTGAAAGTTCTATTGATCTTTTTTTAAGATAATAGACATATTTTCTGTTCGGTGTACAAAATGAATGTAAAGTATATTTTAATCTTACTTGATGAAAATCCATGACACCTACCTTTTCACCATGTATCAACATTGATGTATACCCAAAATATAGCAGATTTTCATTGTGATAGATAGATAGTTGAAGGTTCTGATAGATTGTGTACTGTGGACTTCTTTATTTTCATATTAATGTGTTAACTACTATAAGAAGATTATAGTGTATGTTATAGAAAAGTAAATGCTGCACTTATTAATTTTGTGCAGATTTATCTAGTCCTTTCAAAAAATGTAATAAAGGGAAAAATTAATTTGAAAAATATACAAAAATAAAAAATACATTGTTTTGTTATTCTTTCCTTACTTGTGACACCATTTCTTATTTTTATATTATTTTACATGACCAGTTTTAGCCTTGAATCCTATATTCATAATGAGAAAAAAGGTTTCTTTTTTTAATTTAATGTCCCACGACCATCCCCTTTAAGTTAAAGGAGACGGATGATCAATGAAAATAAATTATTATGAAATTAATTTTGTGTTCTCCCACTGGAAATCGAAATCGGGACCACATGCATCAAAGAGGCACGTAGTATCCACTAGACGAGCGGAGAAGGCTGTGTATTCGTAATACATAGAAGATGCCATGATTATATATATATATATATATATATATATATATATATATATATATATATATATAATTAATTTTATGAATAGTTTCTTTCTTAGAAATTGTTGTTCTAGGTTACTAGATGGTTTTATTTACTACGTATATGAAATTGTGGCATTATTTTTCCCATGCCTTAAGTGTCGGTGGACCACCAATGAGTAACCAGCGATATTTCGCTAGAAATTGGCGGCCTGGAGTGACGATCCGCAGTGGCCCCATTTCCGTTTTGAAAATTATACCACCAGCGGCATAGACGCGAAGAAACGCCAATGAACTACAAAATTACTCTCCCAAAATATGTTAAATCGCTTATATGAGTGATTTGTTTGCATTGAGGTGTCTGGAAAAACACTAAAAAAAAAAAAAATACGTCGGGGTGGGCGCAAACCACCAACCTTATGGTGCTCTTCCGACTTCGCCACGGAGGCGATAAAGAAAACATCGCTTGTAGAGGAATCAATCTTTGAGGGTTTTTTTCCTTTTTTTATTTGGCTAATCAGAGTGTTACTTTAATCATGTATATTCTACGATAACCGTTGGGTTCAGATAAAATGCGTTCGTCATGTAATTTTATTACAAAATGATGCACATTTATTTACTTTATATCATAGTTCTTCCATATTCACTTTCTAATGATCGGGACAGTTGCCACCTAAATTCATACAATTATATGATGGGGTGAGCGCAACAGTGGTCTAACCCACATTTTTAAAAATGGAGAAAAATCAAGCTAAACACATGTGGTTTTTTGTACAATATATATATGTACAATGTATGACACATTCAACCACTTGTGGTTGCTTTTGGTATTTTTCACTTCATGATGTAGAGGCAGGGATGCGGCAATTCTTCGACGCGTCCCTATATCGACGATCAACATTTACCAGCAAGTGAGCCACTAGGTGTTGGCTACGTTTACTGCATGGGATGTTAGTATTATTTGCATTATTTTATTAGTCACATCGTAATTCGGATTCTACAAAACGGATTTCAAAATACTCGTGCTTTCTTACCAAATACAAAACGTTCTAAAAGTAAATTTTTCAGTGATATTCATGTCTTTCATTTTCCATTTCTCGACTAAGAACAAAGAAAAGTGAGGATGCGGAATAACTAACACTTTAGATGCAAAAATATGTTTTCAAATTATTTTCAATTTTTATTCATGATACTGTATTCTGCCATTGGTTTTGTATCCATAGTAAATGTACATATGAGAACGAACATTTCTTAAATCCCAAAACACTTTTTTCTTCACCTTTTGTTTTCGGAGTGTTTACTGCAATAGTAAACTAAAAAATACATTCCTGGCTCTATGTAAAACGTAAACAATGTAGTAGTTCAACATAATTTATTCTTATCTATTGTAGATGTCATTCTTACAATTTTCTGAATTACCTTCGGACCAATGTTTCTGCTTATATCTAGCACGAAAAATTATTCCTCTTTAGAAATACAGCGATATTAAAGGAATAACATATGAGTCTGAATGTGCAAACTCTGGTGAGTGTGAATGATAGAGTAGTTCCTTACACTTATATATTTGTTTCTTTGTATTGTAAAATTTGAGTTAGCTATAGACAAAATGGGCAGAAATAGAACATATTTACGTAATATATGACGTTTCAATAACAATTAGACACTAACTGTCACAACAAGTATGCCAACTTGTAACACTTCTAAGAATAAGTAACTCAGTATGCAAATTTGCAGAAAGTGCAAACTTCGTTTTCACCAGACTTGCTGGGTTTCTAATGTTTTGGAAGTATTCTGCAAATTTACAGCAAGTGCACATCTGCAAGACATTCAATATCTTCACGCTTATATTGTAAGCAACATGCGCGATGGCTCAGTGGTAGAAAATTCACTCCTGGTTCGATCCCAGCTCGCGCCAAGTGGACTTTGTGGTGGACAAACACCGTATACGTTGATTTTCTCGGGGTTCTCCCTTTCCTCCACTGTATTCCACTATTCATTTCTCATCATCACCGTCTTCTTTAGCCTAGCCAGCATAAGCGTGGGACGTGAAATTGAAAGACTTCGTTTCATTTCATTTAACTAGCATACATTAAAAGTCTTGAATTACTTTGCGAATACTAGTTGGAGCCACATTCGTTTCTTCTTGCTACTGGACCAACCCCGGTGGGGCTGGTATTGGATTCTCACAATATGTACCTTATCGTAAACATACAACGCCATTCCAGAATCTACCGAAATATCTAGTCATCACTCTTCACTACAAATCTGTTTATATCACAAACCACTGTCTACGTCTGACCAGAACATCTAATCCCTCCAGCATTTTTTTTTTTTTATCAAATTCCTTTTAACATTTTATAAATTTATTATGCAAGTTTTCATAGCCGTTCCGACGTAATCGAACACTTTTTGAATGTAATTATAATTGCAAAGACAGGTACCTACTATCAACTTCCAAAACCATGAGACTAGAATTAACTACCACTTTTGCAACTTTCTTAATGCAGTGCTCCACAATATGTACTCTCGATCCTTTTGTAGTGACCTATGTCAATTAAGGTAAGAATCCAATACATATCTCGACATCTAGACGCTTATTTACTTTGCATGAATCTATTGTCACGAAGCAGACTGGGAGAGATGCTGATCTAAAAGTTCTTGATACAAGCATGCAAGTTAACATAACGTAGTAGGTATGAATCTCTATGGTAAATTGAGTTGGGAGTTACCGTGACTGTAAAAGTTTGGTCACCAGACTGCAGATTCATTCTTAATTTTTTTGAGAATCGCTTTAAACTTTAAAATTGAATACCTCCGTAATTATGAAGAATTGTGAAAATATTGTTATAACAAAAATTGTAGATCTTATTATATTCTATTAAACGGGAGCAATATATTTAAACATTTAACGCAAAAGAGTTACGTGATTTTATAGAGGACGCCGTGTGGTGAGTACGCAGCTGTAATTCATAGGTACGTTATTCTTGCATCGTTAAGTGAAAGTTATCGTGAGCGTTACAGTTTCTCCACCACAGCAGATTGTCTTTAGGTCATGTAAGTTAATTACTTATATAGGATGAGATAAATAATATTGTAATAGATAGGGATATTGTAATAGATGACGTCATCAATATGGCCGTCCGTAAATATTATAATAAAAAATTTAAACTTGTGGAACTTCCTACAGACAAGAGATAGAATCGCAATCTTTGCACCAAAACGTAAAGAGTTATTCACTAATTATACAAAATGAATTTGTAACAGTCCAGAATCTAGTTATATACTGGTGTCTATAAATTTTGGATATTCTTTTAGGAGTTTAAAAAGTTAAATGAGAAAAGCGAATACTGACAAATTTGTATTTTTAGAGAACGAAATTTCAAAGTAATTTAGATAATAACACTATTTTGATTTGTAATCATTTGTACGTACGTCGTATAATCTCTTACATATTTATTTTTATCATTTTGAAGGGACTAATGAACAGAATACCCTCTCTTTGTCTTTACTTATCACCTACAATACACAGGCGCGCCAAATACAAGGAACTCCTTTGTCTTCCCATTCACTCAAATTTAAAATTCATGGTGCACAAACCTTCGATGTCGAGAAACACAATGAGCATCATTTTTGTATTGGACTTCACGTATTGTGACTTCTTTGCTAGGGGAGAGAATGTTGTTGCCATTCTGTTCGTTTTCAGGTCATAAGCGATCACCCAGAACTCGTCACCAGCAACGAGTTTCTTAAGAAACGTCGAATTCTTCGTGCTTTCCTCGAAATATTCGAAAGCCATCAATTCCAACATTCCATTTGATCTGGGTTCAGCTGCTGTGGTACAGACTTTGCACTGACACGTTTCATCTTAAAATCTTCAGACAGAATGGCGTGAATGGATCCATGAGAAATACCCACTTCTTGTACCAACTCGTCGATTGTCATTCATTGGTCTCATCTGATAAACTGTTTCACTTTTCAACACTTTCTTCGTTTCTGGAGGTTGATGGTATAGGGATATAAGGACGGTAACCTATGCAATGCGTCTTCCAACGATTCCTGTCCACTCTTAAATCTTGAAAGCAACTAGTAAACGGTTGTTTTCCTTAAAACATTGTCACCATAAACTGATTTTAAGGCTATCAAAGTCTCTGAAGCAGATTTTCTCAATTTGAACATGTACTTGCACGTTGCTCGAACTGCAACATTGCGCCAACTGATCTTTACAAACTCATCCATTTAGCTACACACTCGTACACTGCTTGTTATGACCCATTCTCTCTTGTCAAATACGTAATTAGGGATCCTAAGGATTGTATTGTAGAAGATTCAATGTGATTGCGTTAAAATGCAAAAACTGTAACAACATTCCGGAAACTTTTTACTGCCCGTCGTATAACTCTTACATAATAATTATGGAATACTTCTTTTTTTACTATTTTTGAAGAACTAATGAACAGAATACCCTCTCTTTATTTCAGCTCACCATGTACAATACACAGGTGCGCCGAGCACAAGAAACTCCTGTACATCTCGGCTTTCTCATTCGCTCAAGTTTAAAAGTCGTTATCTTGTAATTAATTTCATTGCCTGCGCCTTGCAGTAAACTAAATATACAATACAGTAAAGTATCTGAAACGAAAAATAGGTGATTGTGAGCTACAATAATTCAACACTGAGGGTGTGGTGTTCCTCACATGGAAATGCGTTATAGTCTTTACTGTCCCAGCTGCCGATAATATCTAACACAATCTATCCTCCAGAATTTCGAAATATTCTTTTCATGGAAGTGCAATATCACTACTTAAAGCAAGGTATATACATGAATACGTACACACACACAGAGATGATAAATTCTCTCTCTTTTTCTTTAATTTTATTGGTCTACTTTCCTCTCTTTATAATATATTCGTAATCTTCGTGATGAGAGCATTAATTTGATACCATATGGGGAAATAAAAAAAATTCAGCTTAGGTAAAATGGCGGCTGACGTCCACAATATTGACTTTCTTGTGACATCACTTATTCTATGTTGTCAGGAGCAGGACTGACACCACAACTCCAGCGATACCTTATTTATATAAATCAGTTGAAGCCTTTGAGCTTCACAGTGGAACTAATCGACATGAATACATACACACATACGGACATGTCAAACATACGACGGTCTCCTTTTGACTTCGCCGTAGTTGATAAAAATGGGAAATACTTACTTTTATGAACTAAATAATACAGAAAATATTTCTAAATGTTTTAATTAAAAAGAACATTTCTTCAATTGCGAATCAAGAACTAAATCTTTCAATTTTATGTCTTATGGTTATATCCTGTAGGCTTAAAAGGACGGACGATTCATGCAAATGAATGATTCTGAAAGGAACTGAAGGAATGAGGATGTGGGAGGAAAAGGAGAAAAGAAAAAACCCTAGAAAACCCATGTACATTATGTAAACCACAAACTCACATATCTGGGATCGAACCGTGTACTTCTCGCACCAGAGGAAAACAAGTCTCTCCTCAATGAAATATTGTTATCTCATGTCATATCACAATCCAATACTCAACTTGCCTTACACAGTATATTTCCATCTTGCACATCATACCTGCAATTTATTGCTTATACTCGTATTTCGTATTTTTTTAAATTGATTTTGCAGACGTATTGCCAATTCGTAAATACGTGTAATAATAGTAACTACATTGGAGCAAAACAAATATTGTTCAAAATTGCATTACACAAGAAGGCTTGTGTTTCCCAAAGTTTGTGTGTTTATTGAATTCAGGTTATATTTGAACCACATGACAATGAGAATGTTATTACAATAGTAACATTATCAAATAAAGCATCCGTTTATACCTCTAACATGTTGTGTTTTACGTATAAGTTGCAACTACCATCACTATTACAGCAAAATACAAGCCAGTAATTTTTGGAGAGAACAGATTGGTCAAACATCATGTATTTCCGGTGGGCTGCAAAAAAAAAAAAAAAAAAAAAAAAAGTCTTACACATGGAACTTACAAAGCTTCTGTTTTGCTTTGATCTTTAAACATTACAATGGAAGAGGAAGGTCCAACTTGTTTCTAAACTTTCGAAACAGTATACTGAATATGCATTGAATTAATGCGTGGTGGCGTAGATGGGCGCCCGAAGAAAATCTCCCTGGTTGCTATATTACGTTTGGGATTTTTTTTATTTGTATTAAGAAAATCTTAAGAATGTAATACATTTTCGCGAGCCAGGAAGTGACCCGGCCCCCCTGACCCCTTCGGGCGCCCAGTGTGGCGTATCAAAGGTAAGGGCGATAAGGAAATGTATGAACACATAAGAATCATATACCGACCTTGGTTTCTTTACCTAGCAACTATATTGTATGGAACTGAAAATGCAACTGTCGGAACCTTGCACCTTCATTGACACCCGAAGTGACAAAAATAGTTTACTCATCCATAGCAACAGACAAATATATTTTTTAATATGAAGTATTTTTATTGATAACAATAACATAAAGAACATTCTCAACAAAATATTGCTATAGAAATACATATTTAATATATATCAGATAATCACATATCACAATATCAGATAATGACGTGAAAAGTTGTTTGGTTTATATCGAGCAGAATTTGAAGGATAATCACAAGACACCTCGCCGCTGCCACCGACCCTAATCTATTGGATTCCCAGTACTGTGGACCATCGTATGACATCGACATGTCAATTGGAGCAAACTCTAGTGATGCACGTGCACGGAAATTTGTTCCTACTTCGCCTTGCAAGCTTTTCAGAAACCAGCGAAGGTGCGCGGACGACGAAGTTGGAGACGTTTCTTCAATAGGCCATAGTCACAGAAATCAACATCCATTTCACGAAATATCTTGAAATGGAATGACACAAATTTCTAATTCCCATTCCATTTCCTGATAAATGTCGAATGTAAACATCGGTAGTGAGATGGATTTGTATATCTTCCATTGCGACAACTCTGCCATTTGGAGGCCTCAAACAGTTTCCTGCGGTTCATTTTTCAATCTGGAATATTACACGCGAGAGGTTGGCCTTACGGATGTGCCTCAGTAGAAGCTGCTCATAAATGGTTGTGTTCACACTTGAAAGTGCCAAATTGAATCACTCGCCGATTGCACGTTGAATCGGTTGATTTTCCTGGCACGCCAGTTAATAGATACATGCATCACGATGGGAGTCACTTTCCCTGGAGCCCTCTACCTTGTACTTCTCATGTGCGACTCTTTCGTCACGAACTCCTGGTTTTTGTAACGGGGCTCAATGCTTTCGCAGTAGTCACTCAGAGAGCAAACCCATTTTTTCAGCATTGTTTCATTATGTGTATGTAGCAAAGTCTCTTGAATAAATTATTGCAACATTTTAAGAACATTTCTTTAAAAATTTGAAAGTAATGTAAAATAGTGGGCTAAATAAAAAAATAGTTCGACTGACTGTTGAAAATTGCATTGCAGTCAGTCTTCTCCGAATTTGAAAATTTGAACTGAAACCCTTCTGTTCCAATTCTCTCCAAAGAACAATGAAAAATGGTTTAAAATGTATTGTAAATGGTTTTGTTACTCTTATACAGAAGTCCTCATTTGTCAGCAGTACGGCGTGACTAGTTGTTGCTTCCGGGGCTTCAGCCCGCCCTACACTATAAAATAAAATCATGCTTAATTAATAACTCTAATTCTTTAACTTTTGTTATTAGTTTGTCCACTAACTATTTAGCGGTTACAGAATATCAGTGCTCACATCTAAGTACGGAAGATTCTTGACTTAATAATAATAATAATAATAATAATAATAATAATAATAATAATAATAATAATAATAATAATAATAAAAACAAATCATCTTCATATTCAGCACCATCACTATCCGTTTTCAAATAATTAAATTGAAACATTATGGGGTAGTGTAAGTTACATTTAAACACACACAATAGTTTCAAATCGGCAAACTGCCTACACGCTAGCAACATATATTGGCATCTGGCAGGCAGGCAACAACACCTATCAGCGTGGCTGTTTACTATTATATTAGGAATTAACGTGCATATTGACATGTTTGTTTTTATAATAGGACTAAATTACGGTAATTTTGATTTTCAAATAATAACTAAGAATATAACATTTATTAATGTGAATGTGATGGAACTGGCTACCTCACTAAATGTTCTGAGTAAAAACTCCGCCGCTTGGAAACAACAGAAGTTACGTTTGTACTACCTAGAAAAATTTGTAGCTAAATCCAACTATAAAAATAATTCTTTCAGACATTACAAATTGTACATGAGGATTTAAAGCCAAACGTATCACCTCCAGTCGAGGCTAAAATACAAAAATAAAATGCATTTTATGTTTTAGCTACCTATAGTGCTCTTTAATCTGAAAACGAATGATTAATAAGGGTGAACGATTATGAAAAATTAGTGGAATGAAAACGTGAGAGAAAACTGAAGAACCTCGAGAAAATTCACAAATATGATGATGCTCGCTACAAACTAGTGTGTCTAAGGATCACACCAGGGGCCAAAATGGAGAAAATGCAATTTTCATGCTGTTCTGACAATTATCATCTGTAAAAGCTCCCATATCTCAGGAACATACAGTGTATCTCTACTATTTCATACTGTGTATCTCATACACAGTATGAAACTTCTCATAAGGGAGGGTCACGAACTGGTTCCCTTGAGATCCGAACAAGATCATTGTGTTTGCATTTGATATGTTATAACTACACGAATCCCAAAGTTATACGTGCCACCGTGCGAGATACCGTGAATTAGAACAACATATTTTATGATGTAAAAGGTATTAGCTGGTAGAATAGTTTAAACAGGGTCATTTGTTTGGAAACGGTTTGGTAGATGGAAAATTCGACGAACATGTATCCCATCATTTTCAAGGGCATACTTTTTGGGGTAAAAATGTGTACCCAAGGGGGCAACAGGGATCCAACTCAAAAGATTAAAATGGCAAGGGAGATTAAGTAACACATCGTTTGAAAGCTATTGCGAAATGAAAGAAGATGGAACAAGTCTCGACTCTCTACGACAACCCTATGCAAAATGGCGGCGGATCAAATTGTAAACAAAAACTTAATTGAAAAGTCCATGGCCACCCCTATAAACCGGAAATGGTGAGACAAATGTGAAAACAGGGAATCCGTGTAGCATTATTTTCAAAATGCAACGATTTAAAGTAAAAACGTCTTATCCCAGAGCCCCCGCATGGTCACAGGTGGGGTCCAACTCAAAGTATTCAAATGACAAGGAAAACTTAATTGAAAAGTCTATGGCCACCTTGAATCCTAGATGAATGCTTAAAACTTATCTCGAAAATATAGGCACTCCAAACTGCTGAAGTTCAAAAAACTAAATTTGGCATGAATGTTGATCAGTAAGGATAGGGGACGAAAATATACGAAATGTTCAAAAACGCAAGATCTTGAGTTCAAAATGCCTCACTATTTATCACACGCATGTCCAGCTCAAACCACTGGAGCTGGAAAAGTGAAATGTGATATTTACGGTTATTGTCAGTAAATAGATATCAACAAAAAGTCAAAGAAGTATCATCTGTAATCCAATATGGCTGCTATTGTGTAAAATGATTTTGTATATAAATGCTGACAATTATGTTGCACCTGACAATCACAGCTGACAATTATGTTGCATCTTCATTCATTCGACCCTTTGAAATAAAGAGATATACAAGTGACCCGACCGAAATACAGAAATGGTTGCCACCAGGAGGCAGCTCCAACCGCCGCAGCAGACGATTGGAAATATTATAGAATGGAGACTACTATTGTTTTTTTCTTTTTATTTATTTATTTAATTTTTCGATTATTTCTTATGTCTTTGTTATTATCACTTTCATTTTCTATCATGTTTGTAACATACATAAATTGAAGACTTTGGGGCAAAAGCCCGTCAAGTCAAAAAAGTGAAAATGTAGAGGAAATAGCTTCACAAGAGTTTCTCTTCATCCGATTTTCTTCAAACTTGGCGCATACTGTATATACTAGACCGAAAATAAATCGACATGTTTTTTTTGTTGTTGTTGTTGTTTCTTTCGGAAAATAGGATAAGGGGACAAAGGCCCCTTTTCAAAAAAGGGTCCCCTTGATTAAAAGGGCCACTTTAAAGAAACGAAACTCTGTCGATGCAAAGATGACTTCAAAGTAGGAAATAGAGTTTTTGTCGTTTTTGCGAGAAAAGGGTTATGGGGCAATGCCCTCCTTCGAAATGACAAAGGACTTCGCACAATCCTTATGGAAATTGGATTTCGGTGGAATTGCTTGAAACCGTGATATTTTGGAGATATTGTGTTCTTAAGAAAAGTTTCAATGGGCACAACCACAAATCACTGACCGTTTGGCCACCACAGGTCCACTTTTTTGGAAACAGCCGAATATAACGAGAGTCTGGATTTCGGTAAAAATGACTAAAACCATGAAATGTAGGTATTGTAATCCTGAGAAAAAGTTTTAATGGGAATAACCACAAATCTCTGACCGTTTAGCCACTACAAGAGCGCTTTTTTGGAAACAGAAGGTAACGGTATTCTGGATTTCAATGAAATTGCTTGAAACCGTGATATGTTGCAGATATTGTGACCCTGAGGAAAAGTCTTAATGGGCACAACTAGCACTCACTGACCGTTTGGCCACTACGAGGCTATTTTTTTTAAAAGTAACCGAAGATAGTGATGTTCTGGATTTTGGTGAAAATGACGGAAGCTAAGATATGTTGTAGATATTGCGATTATGAGAAAAGGTCTTAATGGGCACAACCACTAATCACTGACCGTGTGGCCACTACGAGGCCTACTTTTTTGAATCTGGATTTCGGTGAAAATGACCAAAACCGTGATATGCTGTAGATATTGTCATTCTGGAAAAATGACAAAATGAACACAGCCATAAATCACCAATCGTTTGGTCACTACAGGGCTACTTTCTTGAAAACATCCGAATATAACAATGTTCTGGATTTCGGTAAGATTGAGTAAAACTAAGATGTGTTGAAGATCTCATCATGAGAAAAAGTAATGGACACAACCATCGAATTATCGAATTATGACCATTTGGCCACTACAGGTCCAGATTTTTTAAAACACACGAATATAACGATATTTTTTATGTCGGTGTAAATGGATGAAACTGTGATGTCGTAATCTTGAGAAAAATTGTCTAGGGCTTTCCAGGGTTTTCCTTTGTCCCGCAAGATGAACTTCTGAATGTTGTCTATGCTTATATGATGTTGGCCTCTGCTCTCCCCATCCCTTTTTCCGGGTTGTGGGATCGGACTTTTCAGGGTTTCATACAATTTTACCAAAATTCCAGAGTATCTTTATTTTCTGCTGTTTTAAAAAATGCGGCCTCATTGTTGCCAAATGGTCACTGATTGGTGGTTGCGTCCATTGAGACTTTTTCTCAGGATTACAATATCTAGAACATATCACAGTTTCAAGCAATTACACCGAAATCCAGAATAACGTTACCTCCTGCTTGTTTTAAAAAAGCGGTTCTATGGTAGCCAAACGGTCAGTGATGGATGGTTGTGCCTCTTCAGACTTTTTCTCAGGATCACAATATCTACAACATATAATGGTTTCAAGTAATTCCACCGAAATCCAGAATACCGTTACCTTCTTCTGTTTTCAAAAATGTGGCCCTGTAGAGGTCAAACGGTCAGTGATTGGTGGTTGTGCCTGTTGAAACTTTTCTCAGGATCACAACATTTGCAACATATCACAGTTTCAGTCATTTTGATCGAAATCTAGAATATCTCTATCTTTGGTTGCTTCCAAAAAAGTTTCCTCATAGCGACCAAAAGATCAGTGATTGGTGGTTATTCCCATTAAGACTTTTTCTCAGATCACAATATCTACAACATATCACGCTTTCAGTTATACTTACCGAAATCCAGAATGTCGTTATTTTTGGCTGTTTTCAAAAAAGGGGCCCTGTAGTGGCCAAAAGGTCAGTGATTTGTGGTTGTTCCCATTAAGACTTTTTCTCAGGAACACTACATTTACTACATATCACGGTTTTAAGCAATTCTACCGAACACCAATTTACATAAGGATTGTGCGGGGTTCTTTGTCATTTCGAAGGGGGCATTGCCCCTGTAACCCCTTTCTCGCAAAAACGACAAAACCCGTATTTCCTACTTTGAAGTCATCTTTGTATCGGCAGAGTTTCGTTTCTTTAAAGTGGCCCCTTTAATCAAGAGGGCCCTTTGTCCCCCTTAACCTATTTTTCGAAAGAAACAAAAAAAATACGTGAAGGCTTATTTTCGGTCTAGTATATAGGTGCCAAGTTTGAAGAAAATCGGATGAAGAAAACCCTTGTGAAGCTATCTCCTCTACACTTTCACTTTTTGGACTTGACGGGTTTTTGCCCCAAAGTCTTCAATTAGTCCGTCATTGTGAACTCATCTTTTCTCATTTCACAACAGCTTTCAAACGATGCGCTACTTAACACCCCTTGCCTTCGAAACTTTTGAGTTGGACCCCACCTGGGACTCTGTGGGGGCACCTAAGAGAAGACGTTTTTACTTAAAATCGTTGTACTTTGAAAATAGTGCCACACGTGATTTCCTTTTTTCTCATTTGCGTCACCATTTCCGATCTATAGGATGACCATGGACTTTTCAATTAAGTTTTCTTTACATTTTGACCCGCCGCCATTTTGCATAGGGTTGTCGTAGAGAGTCGAGACTTGCTACATCTTCTTTCATTTCGCAATAGCTTTCAAATGATGTGTGCTACTTAAACCCCCTTGCCATTTAAATCTTTTTAGTTGGACCCTGTCTGAGACAGGGATGAATTCAGGGGGTAGCCCGGGGGGAATCTCCCCCCCGAAGAAAATTCATTCCCCCCGGAGAAACTCCCAAAGTTTCAGTCAAAAAATGTAGAAATTACTTCACCCAATTATTTGCTTTTCTTTCCGTGCACGTGCAGACGAAATCCGATCTCTCAATACACATATAAATGACGCAGACCAATTCTATATAAATACTAAACATGTAACATCTAAGATAGGATACCAAATAGTGAATAAAACTTGTATTTCTTAACGCTATGACCGAATTTGGCAGAACATGAAATTGTTAACTGTTGAAGAAAGGTTTGTATTTTAGTAGGTACTATACTCTCGCCCTATATTATATATTAGTAGGTAGCACCAGTGCAGATTGAGATAGGAAAGGAAAGATAGAGAAGATCTTTCGATCATTCTATATGATCTCTGATGTGAGCAGACTTCAGTTCTTGAAAATGTACAGTTCTCGCATTATCTAAAATAGAGAGCCTAAATCCCATTTCTCGCATCGGAAGTAACAGACGTAATGTGTTTTACGATTGTTAAAGTAAACAAACTTTTCTTTAATTAAAAATAAGTCAGTTAAAGGATGAGTTTCAGAGGGCGTCATTTAGAGGGTTCAGGGAGGAACAGTTATCCTTCCTGGGTTAGAGATTTATATAGAATTTATCAATATAATAGTAGTAGATAAGTGAAAGATTGCTATTGAAGGTGATGAAGATCCTGCTCAATGCCCTGCCATGTGGGAGAGGCAAACGGGGCGACGGCCCCGAGCGCCGAAGTAAGTACGATGTGGGCATGTGCACATATATAAAATGAAAGGAAAAAAGTAATGAAAAGTGCTCAAAATCAAGAAAAAGCAGGGTTTACTTTTTAAAATTTTCTTACCTTTCGTGGCTGGTCCGTCGACCTCACTCATATATACGGGGGTGTCTTCGTATACACTCGCGCCAAGCGCTGATTTTCCACGACACGGCACTTATAATACTGAAGATTTCGTAAACTAAACTATTGATGTGTATGCAGTGAAGAAACCAAGGCTAATATGCTTGATTTAGAATCAGAAGTATGAGAAAGAATGATAACTTTTTGTTAAGATATTCCTATGTATGTTTGTTTAGGACAAAAAATATTTGAGTTAATTTAAATATTTTTAAAAACTTCTACATTAGTAACAAACAGTAACTACTGAATATAAGAAATAATAACAAAAATAGCTACTGTAAATAGCAGTTAAAGTTTAGTCTATAATATTTTTACCAGTCTTTATTTAATGTTTTAGATAAAATTAAAGGATTGTCTTTTTCAATTGTAATCTCACATAGAAAATTTATCAGCAATTAGTCTCACAAGGTACATTCGCGAAGTGTCCCCTCGGGATTCATGCAAATGGTACAATCTACCGTAAATCTCACTACACCAATGAATTTCCGAGAAAATTTTGTATGAATTTGATGTATCACATGCACCTATTCCTATTTGAAAAACCGAAAGTTGAATCCAATATGGCGGATCCAAGATGGCGGCCGGTGTGGATAAAACCTGTCAGAGAAGCAATACTTGATCCACTTTGTTTTGTATATGCCCACATTCATATTCAGTTACATCTAAAGAAACTAAAAGCAATCTTGTGACCAAGCGTTATAGTAGTGTGTGAATTCCGGATATTTGAAGGCCCATAAATATACAAATTACCCGTATGGGCCGCTAAAATTAGTACAATACACTTTGGGCCGCGGAAAACTTTGCATTTAAATTAATTTTAGACGAATCCCGAGGGGACACTTCGCGAATGTACCTTGTCAATATTAGGTAAGATGTGCATGTGAATGGAATTGTTAAATATGCTGCTTTCTTGCAAAAATACAGAAAAACAACCCTCCCCCCGAGGAGTTGACATTCCCCCCGGGTGAAAATGTCTGAATTCAACACTGGTCTGAGACGCTGCATGGAATCTTGGGGCAAACTTTTTTACCCCAAAAAGTGTGCCCTTTAAAATGATGGGATACGTGTTTTTCGAATTTTCCATTGACCAAACCGTTTCCAAACAAATGACCTGGTTCAAACTATTCTGTCAGGTAATACATTACATTACAAACTATGTTCTAACTCACGATATTCCGACCGTGCACGTATAACTTTGGGATTCGTGTAGTTATAACATACCAAATGCAAACACAATGATCTTGTTCGGATCTCAAGGGAGCCAGTTCGTGACCTTTCTGTGTAAGCTTATACATACTCACTTATGCTTATTAAGGCAAAGCTATCCTCGATTTATGTGTTCTTTATAAAGATGAAGATATGAGAGTTTTACAATCTGGACCTTAAGTTTTCGAATAGGAACTTATAAACATAGAAAGAGATTTTACACACAAAGGATGTTTTCAATTTTTACACATACTTATAAGCTTCGATATTTTGCAAATATTCATACAGTTTCAACTAATAAGCTCGTTTGATCGTTACTGAATTATACGTCCATTGATGGTTTTAGGCAAGTACTCTATTATTCCTTAAATGTTTTCTTGTTAGCCATCCCATATATTATTCAACTATTATTTGCACACGTTCCTTGGGCCTACTGTTCATTATAGACAAGTCTGCGCGGATATAAAATCTTGCATCCATATCCGTACCGCATCAGCAACACCTCTATCATCATCCATGGGTCTCTAACTATAGGTCAAAATCGTGCTTAATTAAAAGTACTAATTGTTTACATTTATTATTATTATTATTATTATTATTATTATTATTATTATTATTATTATTATTATTATTATTATTATTATATTATTATTGACTTTCTGCACCAACCACTCTAAACTCAATATCACGGACATCTTATGTACAACATTGTGTTAGTGCTCCCTCATGGCTAAGCGGTTAGCGTATGTGCTTTTTGCGGGCGAGGCCCGGGTTCGATTCCCGGAGGGAGTTCATATGGTTCGGATCCCACTTTAAACTGTTGGTCTACGTCTCATAATAGCCTCACTCTTGAACGGACGCTAAATCAAAATAAAATAAAATAAAACAACATTTAAATTATTGAAGAAGCAAAAGGTAACACGCAGTCGTCATAGACAGACAAGTGACAGCGCAAGTAGTGACATCTAGTAGCGTAACAAGCAGAATAAAGGACTGAGACACTTGCTGTTTACATAAATATTATTAGAGTTTTGATAATTAATATAAATATTTAATTAATATCGGAATCCTGCTTAACTTGCTTGGCAGCAAACACACACCTTATAATCAAGTCAGTAATGGACTTCTATTCTTTATCCAACATCATCCAATATTAACAAGAAAACGTGTCTATGCAATGGGTGAAGAAAGAAATTATCCCGTCCATAGCTTACGTAATGGTTTCTCTCTCACGGCATAGCATAATTACAATTTGCAATTTTTTTCAAGGTTGGAGATCTTCCTTTGTTGATACGTATGATAATTATGATGTCTGCCAAATTCATATGAGATGAAGTAATGGAAAATCCTTGACCACACGCAAAAATAATTACTGGAAGAAAAATCGAACCCAACTTCACAATTTGATAGGAGGAGTCTCATTACTGCAAGATGTTATTTACGCATTTTTGAATATGCGTAATTCCTGTTTCCTCTATATTTTTGTATTCAATTTTCTTAAATTATAAAATACTACGAAGTGTGTTTCTCTCAGTCCTTTGTAGTAAATACTATTTATGAAAGTAAGATTAGTGGCTTATAAATGGACCAGAACAACAGAACATGAGTCACGTGTGTGAAGAATATGTGAGTCAATATTTTTGTTAGTGAGGAAACAAATTAAATTTATTTATTTTTATTACTTTACTTTTTATCCTTCATGATTATTTCTTACACCTTCGAACTATGGCTAACTTATCTGAAGTTCTAATGTTCCATGAAAATAAAAGTTGGTTTTGATATAAGGTACCATTCCCACTTTTACCTCCTAGGGAAAACAGTAAAATTTCTAATAACAACCGACTCTGGATATTGTATGCAAGGTCAGAGTACGAAGACAATAGATAATATTATGATTTCAGCTTACAAATGTCCTTTGCTAATACTCCTGTTATGTCGTTTTTCGATTAAAATATCAAAATAAATTAAGTCAGAACAAAATAGCTTACTTGCAAGTATTTATATGAGAAGTGGAAATTGGTTTGTATCGCTTCGAAATAATTATACGTTAAATATTTGTCACAATACCACCATGATGATAAAATATAAAAATAATATTTGATGCCTTTTTACAATCATAGGCACTATTAAATTTTTGAATTATGTAGACATATCATAGCCATACCCACAAGCAATTTTAAATAATAAAGAAGTATTTTTATATAGTTTGATTTAGAAGTATTTGGAAATGTCTTTGAGATAGCGTGGAAAAATTACATGAGTATAAAATCTATAAATAATACAAAATTGGATCTTAGAAGTATAATACTTATTAGTAAATTGTTCTGACATATGACAGAACTCTCACAATTTATTTTTCCAGAGATTAATATGTAGACTAGGTTCCTTAAGTTATGGAATGAATTACTTATGTACATTAACCTTTATTTTACGGCTGTCACTACACTGCCAAAATAGTAAATCCGTTCTTTCCCGCGTGTCACTGTACTGACACAGGCGAAAGATTTACTTTGACCCGCGAGAGAGGCATTTTTAAAATGATGTGCCTTATTGTATGAAGAGATAGTCCATAGTGAAATGAACCAAAAACGTTGGTTCTCAACCGGTGTGTTCGCGGGTCAAAGTAGACCTTTCGCCTGTGTCACTACAGTGACACGCGGAAAGAACGGTTTTACTATTCTGGCAGTGTACTGACAAACGGTAAAATAAAGGTTAAACTTCTTATCTCTGACCAAAAGCTTTAATTTAATGTTTCCATTCTAATCTTAAACATAAAATATACACCGAATATGATGTTTTTAATGATGGAGACATAACGCTGAAATTATTGACAGAAATTGGTACTTATATTACAAACAAAAAATTATTTGTGATTGATTTGATAGCTCAGGTCAGGTTTACATCAATCTACTTCCATAAAAATGGAAATAGATATGGCCTACACATATGCCCTACAGCACGAGTGAGTGGCGATTCACAGTGTATAAGAAAATGAATGGACAGCAGAACCGTTAAAGCACTTACAAACGTGGAGATAGTTGCGATATATTAGTCTAGATTGGAAAGAAAGGGAGTTATGTAAACACGAGATAGCAAAATAATATGTTCCATAATAATTAGAATGAACTGAAGTCATGTAATTAAATATGAAGTTTGGGTCTTGTAGTTTTAAAAGGTGTAGGTCAAGACTAAAATTAACAAGTTCATTGGTTCTGATTGTGTTGCGCTTCTAATAAAGGTAGTATGGAAGAGTTGAACGAACTAGAATTCAACTATAATAACCAATGCCATCACAACAAGCGCAAGAAGTTTAAACGGAATCTGAAAACATAAACTAAGCAAATTCACAAGTGAATGCTTACCACCGGTAGCAAATTTAGTTCGAAAAAGTCGAAAGTTTACATGCAAATGTATAATATTGCTTTTAGTAGACTAATGCAGGGTTGACAATAATAATGTATTTTGCGTTCGTAGAAAATACATCAGGTGAGTTTAAAATTGAGTAATACTTTTGTGGAGGACACTCCTGCAGAGTTACGGGAAAATATCATGGACCATACGATTGTACGTCCTATATAAGTCTCTGAAGGATTGGCTTGGTTTCAGTTTAAAGTCCGTTTTTAGCGCTGAGGTTAGATGAGATGTGGATTTACAGTTTAAGGTGGAATCCAAACCACTGTAATTTGTTCAAATTTTAAAACTTCCACAGGACATTAAACCTGGGACTCTTTACACCACATGCCCGCCTGGTAGCAACTAGTCCAGCGTAGAGTAGAACTTTCAAGTATGTGGAAAGAATTACATAAAAGTAGGATACAGTAATATATTAAACATTAAAACATTTTTATACAAACAGGACAAAATCCTAATATAGGACATAGTTCTAAGAGAAAAGTACTTTTCTTCACGCATGAGATCGCGTTCTTTAACAATGACTTATACATTAAAACTTCTGAAAATTCCTACCAACAAAAAATAATTCTTTAATTTTTTTTCTCATTAGATCATACACTAATAGCCAGTGTAACAATCTAAACAACCAGTGTAATAGCCAGTCTAAACAACAAAAATCTCAATGTTTGATCATGTTTATAATGCTAATTATGCTGTACCATCAATACATCACATCAAATTTTACAAATTATTGTAAAATTAGTTTAATTCAATTTCATGCGTAAAGAATCACGATGTTTATGTGAAAAATTTCTCATATCCAGTGTGGAAACAAAGCTCGATTTTTCTCTCATCATGTGGACTTGGTACAGGACAAACATCATGTGTCTTGGCTTTTCTCGGAAGTTTCCCTTTCTAGTCTTTGCTTTAATCTGTGGTAATGGTTATATTACATGCCTCTACGAATTGAAAAATACCATGATTAAGTTTGAGAACATCACGTTTAATGATTACAGCTCACTAGAAAATCGAGAATCACTCTTTTACTCAATAATTTGTCTGAAACGATTTACAATGACATGCGTTGCATTTGGCATGGTTAAAAGATGCCACTAATCATCCAAAAACTGCAGTTATGTAAGAACACTGTAAAAATGTAGATTCGTTGTTTTCACATAGCGAGGATGATATTCAACACTTAAATTACTACGTATAATTTAAACATAATACATATTTAAATTATAATACCAATTAGTCGGAACACAAAATTTATCTAACCTTTTTACACTTAAAATATATAATACACATAATAGTTTCGAAACGGCACATGATGAAACAATAAAATGTGTTGGAGCCAGGTGCATCTGTTTACGCTGTATTAACCGTTGTCTTGTGTCACACTGTACACATCCTTCATATGATATGATGGTACGTATACTAACAACTTCCTCAATCTTAGAAATAATTATCCAGGGATTATTACAGTTACGCAAAGTCAACCAACCGATAACAAACCTTACATAATTTTAATATTGCCTTTGTTCCTCTCAGCTGTGAAGAAACAAGAAGGTATCCTTTCATCAGTATGTTTCTTTTTTCTTTTGATATTTCTTTGTGCTTCTTTAAAACAAAGTTGTATTTCATTTTCTCTCTTGTTGTGAGCTTGTTTCGTTAAGGTACGATTCCGACTTCCTGCTCTTAACATCCCAAACAATGTTACCAAATACTCAACTCTAAACGAGGTAAGACGTAAGTCACATCGGTAATGGCGGCGAATTCCGATTTGCACTCTTCTCCCATAAAATCAACCTTCGGCTTCGAGGTCTGCAGTGACATTTTAGTTTGAAGGCATTCTTTAAATTGTGATTTGACGTACAAGTATTATAGAAATAATAACAACGAATTTCACATATTCATACATGCAGACTTACTTCACTTAACTTTAAATATTTTGTTCAGCACGAAGGATTTAAGCTATTCAAGTACTGGAAAAATAATTGAAGTTGCCAAAACTGTTCAAACTATTTCTTCAACTTGAATTTTCCAATCATTTCTGTAAAAATAATTTGGTGACATACACATTAACATGTATTCAAGTGTTCACTCGAATTCAAACTTTTGTAAAGCGTTGCTATTTCATTCGACCATCCATTTTCAGCACCAAGACAGTCTCATTGTTTAACGTAGAACCAGAATCACACGTGCTCCTACCGGGAATAGGATCCTGGTATGCCATGCGGAAGACAGTTTTGCTAACTATATATCCACGAGGTAGCTCCAAAAAATGCATGAAATTCCGCAAGTCTGGCGGAACCAAAATTACTAAATACTCGCAGGTATTCTCTGCATGACCTATTTTACATTACGTAACGATTGACTTGGGCGGGCAAGGTAGCTCAGTGGTAGAGCGTTCACCTCTGGTACATGGGATCCCTGGTTCGATCCCAGCTTATATCAAGTGGGCTTTGTGGTAGACAAACATCGTGTTCGTGGGTTTTCTTGGGGTTGTCCCGTTTCCTTCTACTTTATTCATTCCACGATTACATTCATTTCTCATCAACACCGTCTCCTTTAGCCTAGCCGGTATAATCGTTGGACGTAAAGCTCAAAGATTACATTTTTGACAATTGATTACTCTCTACTTATTGTATAACATAATTTTATTTACTTAAATTACAAGTCTATAATTAACACTTATAGTTGACTGTAGATTTGCATGCTTACTTTCACAGTAACATTTCAGAGATAAATCAATTGAAAACATCACTTAAGTAAATTAATTAGTTCCCTAGATGCTTGCAAAAATAGGATACACTGACATACATCACGTGTTACAAGTAGTACGCGCATCACTGTTAGGAGAAATCAAACAACAATATATACAATCTATTACGCCACACTTCGTATGTTCCTTGCACAGAACATACATTAATAATAATAAAAAGCTATTCCAGCAGAATAAGATCTCTCTACTACATCACATTGGCATCAAGTGAACGCTTTAACCCCATAAAAGTTAGCATCACTCAATGTTCTCAAAAGCTATCAAGAAATGAAATGAAAAATGAAATTTTTCAGTTTAGCATCCCACGTTTTTGACATTTAGTCTAACGAAAATTAAAGATTTATGGAAGTGAATGATTGGGAAATTATATTATTATTATTATTATTATTATTATTATTATTATTATTATTATTATTATTATTATTATTATTATTATTATTATTATTATTATTATTATTATTATTATTATTATTATTATTTTGTGCTCTACCACCGCCAATCATACTCAAGTTCACGTGCACTAAAGCCACCAGCACTAGACACCAGACCAGCGAAGCTGGCTTAAAAGAACAATGTATCGCACCTTTTCGAGAAAAGTGACACAAGTGAAAAAAAAAACTAAAGGTCCAGGTTCGTATCCCTCGCGAGAAAAGTGATATAACATGAAGTTTGTCATTTTTGTTCTAATACACTCTGATTTTGGGATAATTTTAAAGCCATATTTACAACACTTTTACACATAAAAGAAAAAAAACATTGTGATTATAAAATAACTTTAAAACAAGTTACGAGTTATGTCACTTTTCTCACGAGGGATATGAACTTGGACTTTCAGGTTTTTTGACTTGTGTCACTTTTCTCGAGAAGGTGCGGTGTGATGATTCAAATTTAAACATCTCAATCTATTCATATTGGTGTGACCTATCGATTGACACATATCTTATCTTTAGATAATACTAATTATATGGAAAATAATTAAACAACAATTAAAGTTTTAGAGTTAGTCATAATTTTTGGCTATATCGTTAAACGCTAATGATCTAGCCTTCTAGTATAAAAAATTGAAAGCGGCTATGTTTGTGACTTCATAGCTCTTGAACTACCCGATTCATCTCGATCAAATTTTCAATATAGATGAGATTCGGGCCTAGAATGTTTATATATATATATATATATATATATATATATATATATATATATATATATATATATATATATATATATATATATAGAGAGAGAGAGAGAGAGAGAGAGAGAGAGAGAGAGAGGGAGAGAGAGCACGCTCTAATTATTGTCTTTTTTTTTTTTACATAACACTACACAAATATAGTTATACATAACCTGCAAGAGCAGAACCATTAGTTATTTTTTTTTATTTTCACTTTTTAGAGCCACAAAAGTTCATTTTTGTTGATTTTCTCGGAAACTACGCATCAATATTAGCCCTTAGATATGTCATTTTGTTAAGGCCTATGTAATCTATCAACTGATATATGTCTTATCTTTGGGCAATATTTTAGTGAAATAGAAATTAAAGTTTAAGAGTAAATCATAATTTTGAGCTGCGTACTTTCGTTTTGCTAGTGTAATAATGTAGAGCTTCTTAAGGATAAGGAGTGTCAGCCTCGCCTTGATAAGTGGTGTGGTTTTCGTTTAGCTTCAATTTTTAGATTTTCTAAATAATTTGTTTTCATCAAATTTCTCGAAAACTACGCATGTGCTTTTACACTGACAAATATCATTTTGTTCTTATTTATTGGTATGTGTCTGAACTTGGGATAAATTCGTATTTCGTTAAATGCTAATAATGCTCCAGAATACAATTCTGAAATAGTACTTGTAAAGTACTAACTAACTCTATGGTCTATGGAACCCAGAGCTTCAATGCCGTGTTCACAAATGCTCTGCATTGACTTCTATTCTTGTTCAACTGTTTGTTCTGAAAGTTGAAATAAACAAAGGTATTTTAACAAATAAATTATAAATTTACTTTTCTCTGTATTGACTTCTATTCTTGTTCAACTGTTTGTTCTGAAAGTTCAAATAAATACAAATATTTTGTCAAATAAATTATAAATTTACTTTTATTACTATTATATACTTTTTAAGTGATATTTTGTTTGATATATCTGATAATTTATGTGTGTGTGTAAACAATAGTTTGTTTTATTCTGTTGATAATATCAGTATTTTTAGTAAGTTGAATTTTTTGTTATTATTATTATTTTATTGATTCTAGTTTGACGTTATCGACTCATATAGTCTCTGTTCTGAAAGGAACATTCCACTCAAAATCAACTCAATTCTAGTTTGACGTTCCTTTCCAGCACAAGGACATTCATTTTAATCAAAACATGCACATTCTAGGGATAGAATTCCGAATTACAAATGAACGTGACCTTTCACTTAGTTATGTACACAGAGAAAAATCCGTTCTCCGGACAGCGGTATATTGTACAAATATACGGTATCCTCTTGTTTACTATAGAAATCAGTATGGAGCATACGTTATTCGTATGCTACATAGGCACTGCCCTCAGATGTTACATCATGCCGTTGTAGGATGTCTGATATCTAACAGTCTTCCTTATATTACATGCATATATGTATGTTACCTTCGTCAGTATGTTATATACGTCCATTTGTATGTGAGATCCTGACCGCCTATATTGTTTCATACGGAAAGTACATATAGATGGAACACTTATACAGAAAGTGTTATAAAACATGCGTTTTCAGCTATACGTCTGTTGTACGTTAAGTCCAAAAACTACAGGAATTACACATGTAACTTATCTTTTTAAGTACGCCACCTACAACTTTTTTCTCAGTGTAGTTAATGATCCGCCTTTGGGGCAAAAGACCTTATACAATTTCGTTCTATCATGTGGTTCGGATCCCACGCTCCACGTCTCAGATGGTCTCAATGTGAAAAGGAAGTTAAAACTCCAAACTGCCCAACTACAAATACGAACACTTGGAGCAAAAGAAGTAGCCTATGGATTTATAAAGGCAACCAAGAAAGTTCGTCGCTTTTTGTGAAGGTCTGTGTTCCATTGGCCCTCACACTGTGAGTTGAATGCGAATGGAGATAAGCCGAAGACCGGTTGTTGGTGTGGGTATATCCAACATACTTCCTGGTTATGGCAGTTCAGTTACACCGTGAATTTGCATAAGGACAGCGTGAACATGGAACCTCCACAGAGCGTCATAAGAGCTTACGAGTTCAAACTGAGGTCAAACTCCGTTGTAGTGATGAAGCACTTGATCTTGCAGTTTCTGCAAGAGTCTTGCATACAAGACCAAGACCATACCTGCAAGACCAAGACCAAGACCAAGACTCTTGCGCAAGAGTCTTGCACAAGTACCGCTACTACTTGAATATTTTTATAGAATGTAAAAAAAGAAGGAGAAAAAACATTAATCTTTTACTTAAATTTCTTTACTTCAGTAAAGCCGCTGGAGTGAATGTGTTCCCAGTAGTTATGCAACTCGTGTGAGTCGATCTGCTCCTGTAGCATATAGCTACAGTATGTCGTTTTCTGAACTGGTTATTCGCGTTTTCTGTAGATATTGCTCGTTTTCAAGCCACACAGGTGTCATCTAGCACCATGTTAGCTTTTTTGGTGGACAAACACCGTGTGGGGGGGTTTTCTCGGCATTTTTTCGTTTCCTCCTACTTTCTTCATTCCACCATTTCAGTCAATTATCATCATCACTATCTCCCTTAGCCTCGGTGCATAATCGTGGCAAGTTAAACTAGATACTTCATTACATTTCAAAGCATATTAGTGGTGTTCTTCTTCCAAAACTAAAGAGAAATGTAGTATTGAACATCGGCAATTCCGTACACCATAGGTGCCGACTACTTGGGTATGGCTTTGATTCCGAGACTCAAGCATCCGTTGGAAATTTGTAATGTGTGCTCATAAAATTAATATCGAAATAACATTTTCATGACATTGACAAAAACTTAGTGCATGTGACTGCAAGTTTGATTTCATGGGCGGATGCTTATACGTTGAATAATTGTTTATCAATATAACTTTTAGCCTTCTTAGGTATATGGCACATCGAGGATAGATCGAAAAGTGATTATTTTTGTGATTTCTAATCTCTTGAACCATCAGAATGATCTTGATCAAATTTTCAACATAGATGAGGTTTGGGCTTGGGAGTGTTTTCATCATTTCACTTTGACGATAGAATTTAGGGGAGGAGGAGGAGTTATAAAATAATAAATAAAACTTAATGATTCTTGAACCAAACGACCAATCTCGATCAGATTTTAAACATAGATGAGGTTCACACCTGGAATGTTGTCAGTTCACTTTGATGGTAAAACCTAGAGTAGGAGGAGGGAAGGGATATATATATATATATATATATATATATATATATATATATATATATATATATATATATATATATATATATATATATATATATATATATGAAACTTAATAACTCTTGAAACACCCGACCGATCTCCATCAAATTTTCAGCATAGATGAAGTTCAGGCCCTGGAAACGATTTTTATCATTTTACTGTGACAGTGTAACGTAGGGGGGAGGAGGAGGAGGGAGATATATGTAAAAAAAAATATTATAAAAGTGGCTGTATTTGTGACTTCATCACTCTTGAACTAGCCGATCGATCTCAATCAAATTATCAACATAGATGAGGTTCGGTGGTTTTCATCATCACTTTGACGGTAGAACTTAGGGCAGGGGAAAATGTAAAAAAAAATAAATAAAACTTAGTAACTTTTGAGCCACTCGAATGATCTCGATCACATTTTCAACATAGGTCTAGATGAGGTTTGGACCTGATATGGTTTCTGTCACATCACTTTGACGGTGGAGCTTATAGAAAAAGGAGGGGAGAGATATTTAAAAATGATCGAAAATGACCGATATCAGAAAGCACTTTAGTAATAGTAAAAAGTGACTGACTAACGAAACATATTATTATCATTAATTTTAAATTTAATCCAAGGAAGTGGGTAATTGATGCTAGTAATTCATATTCAAAAGCGGGACTTATTTTGTACGGTTATTTCAAATAACTTGGAGTTTTATGCCTTTATTTTGTATTTCTAATAGAGGTCAAAAGTATTTATATAAATTGAGTTTACATAAAAGACATAGACAGTTGAGTCGTTTTCAGTTTTCACTAAAATTATTCTAAAATATTACGAGATTTTATTATGATAATTTATTATTTTAATTTTTTCTCTCTTTTTTGGTCAATATTGATAAACATATCATCATAACCATCATTTTGCTATTCTGCAATCATTGGCAGGTTAACTGCTGTAACTGAGAAGCTTCGATGTACGGTAGTTTTCAGATAGTCTCTTCGTCTTGACGTAGCAATTTTCTGTTTTAATACCTTCCTTCAACTTTAGTCTCCTTCGCTCCCTCTCTCTCTTTCCTTCGCCCATACCCTCTAGCACGTTCCTCATAATACAGTTCGTCCTCAGACAATATCCCAACCAGTTCCTCTTCCTCCTCTTAACAATATCTAATTTTTTTTTTTTTTTTTTTTTGTTAAATAAAGATAATAGCCTATGTTGTACCAAATTTCACAAAATTAAATCCCCACGTTAAGCGGGTTTGCATATCCAGGCTCCTAACTATGAAAACATTTACGCTCAGTCCAACCTCAATCATTTCACGAATTCAACCTGTTTTACGTATGTTATTAGGACATAATATCGATTGTGATTTATTCTAAAAACACTTTTATACATTGCAAGAGCTGTAACGTCCAAATATTTACTGAGAACTCATAGTCGTATCGGAATAAACAAAAGCGAGTATGGAACAGTAAACTGCTTTCACAAAAGGAAAAAGAAGAGGTGCAAAAGGCCTGCAAAACGGTCGAGTGGTTTGGATCAATACACTATCAATCACATGTTTGTGAGTTCAAACCCTGTAGCAAGTTGCTTCTTTTTTATGTGTCTTCCTATTTTCATCCGGAGGCTGAAAATATTTCTTTGAGTAACTCATTGAAAACTTCTTTTGTTTCAAATTCGATTAGAACGGAACGTTATATGAATTGCGAATCTTAAATCCATAGATAAAAAAAAATGAAATATACTCACTACTCCATTATCCTCTGATTTGTAACGAAAAACTATTTATAAACAGTGGTGACTACAGAAAATTATTCTCGGGGGGAATTTCAATATGCGGGTGGAGGGCAAACATTGGTAGTCCACATTGAGCGCGATCGAATATATGGTCCTGAAAGCGGAAATTTCTTAGCTCGAGAGGTGTCTCAAAATCTCCCTCAGATCACGTCCTGAAAGCATCATTGCTTAAAAGCTTTTCGTAACAAATATAATATTACACTTGTTTCTCGTTCTACATTTAGAATTGGTAAAATCATAACTTATAGAGGATTATAATAAGAGCATAAAAATTACAATACCGATCATGTATAAATTATCCTGTAAGTTACCAACATTGGGTCAGATTAAAACTCAAATATTTGTTTTCGGATTGCACTTAGAAGTAAGTCCTCTCTATATAATCCTGATTGGAAAGCCATGTTTAACACTAATTAATTAACCAATATTTATACGAATATTTTTTTTTATTTTACTATTTTTACTATTCAATATTATATACACTTTATTTCCAAAATCAAAATCTCGAAAATGTATATTGTACGAATGCAGACTCGCAAATAAATGATTATTTATCATATATATTGGTCTCTATTAGAAATTCTATTTAATCGAATCCGACAAGAACACAGACAGAAACATCGAGAACAGGTGAAAAAAAAGAGAGAAAAAGACGTTGTACCCGGCGGAGACTCGAAGTAAGTTCGAATGGTGCTTTACAAGCCGAACGCCTTAGACCACTCGGCTATGGTAACAACTAGTGATTGTAGCAAAGGCTTCGAGTAGTAGTTCTTATTACAGAATAACATTTTCTATTGCCTAAAATTTAAACCTAATTTACTTTGATATAATATATCTATTAATTTGTTTCATGAACGTTTTCGTTACTTAGATGAATGATGTATGTTGTTGATATAGATTCTATTACACATTCTTTCGTAAATATTATAGAAAGTATCAGGGTTATTTATGATCTTTCATGGAAATTGACTGGCGCATGCGCAGTACACAGACAGTTCAATTGGAAGGCGAGGAAGGAAACGCTAACAGACTGTTAAAATGTTTCATCGCTATGAAGTATAAAGAATAGCTAAAATGTATTTTACGCTTGTCATTGCGTAAAGAATCACCAGGTTAATGTTTGTCCAAGTTCTCACTAATCAATTGGACTCATGAAAAATAATTAATATTGTCATTACTGCACAATATGAAGAATAAAGAATGTATATTACACCAAATTGTTCTCGAATTCGAACTTAGCTAAGGCAGGGACAATAAACAAAATGTGATTTATTCATTAGAATTGAGATAATTAAATGAAACTAGAAATTACACAATCAAAAGGAAAAATATCGTTAAAAAGACAATAATACTTTTATCCGAGATGTGAAATAAAGTTATTAATTATCTGAAGTGAAAGTAATATTGGGCATGATATAGAGTAAGGAAAAAAGTAAATGTATTCTTAGAAACGTTCAAAGTAAATTCACAAATACTTTTTGAAGATATACTACTCTTCCTTTACGTTTTAACGAACTAATAAGTAAACAAGCAAAGGAAAAGAATGAAGAACGAAAGTATTGCTCTTGAAAAAAATATAATAAATAAATGAAACTTAAATAAATGTTTACACAAAAAATAACACACTAGTACTTCGTGTAGTCACCTCCAGAGTCAGTAACTTCGTATAGTCACCTCCAGAGTCAGTAACTTCTTGAAGTCTGGAGGGGATACTAGATACAAGTCTCGAACAATACGACGGTGTGTCATGAAAATGTTGCCTCAGTTCCATAACATGAATTTGAAGAAACGTTTGGTCTCTGTCTTCGTCTCTCTTCCCATTCTTGCACCATGTAGGCCCACAGATGTTCATTTGGGTTCAAATCTGGGGATAGAGGGGGCCACTCAATACAAATTATCACTGGATGTTCATTTAGCCACTCTCGTGTTTGCCGGGAAGTGTGAACAGCACTGTTGTCATGCATAAACATATATTCTTCCTGTTCGGGGAAGTTTCTTTCTAAGGATGGTAACAACGTATTTTCGAGGATATTAATGTAAACACTGCTGTTCATTCTCTCAGGCACCGCAACTAAATCTCCAGGACCAGCAGCCGTGATGTATCCCCAAAAGTGTGCTGATATTCGTCCTGAACAAGAAGTTCTGATAATATTTTGTTCAGCATACCTGGTTCAGCATACCTATACAATATAACTCTGAATTGTTGGTTAGACTTGAAAACCTTCTCGTTGGTCCAGATGACTAAGTCCCAATATGACTGAGGTTGAGTTATGTTATTCTGTGCCTATCCATTCGTCTGGCCTTGTGAGTTTCAGTCAGGAGAGTCTTCCTAGCGGGTCTTGAACAGTGTAGACCAGCCCCCAATAATCTTCTTCTTATTGTTTCGTGAGAACAATTATATTCTCTGGCTTTGTCCAAGAGGATTGACGTGTGGCATAGAGGTCTGTTGATTACTTCTGTAACTAAAGCTTGATCTTGAGCTGAAGTTGTCACTTTTGGCCTTCCACTTCTTGACCGAGACCTGAACCATTCACCACCTTCTTCATGTCGCTGAACCCATTTCTTGACCGTTTTCTTGTCACATCCCAGATCTCTAGCAATCTGAGGCACAGTTTGTCCCATTTTTGCTCGGCCTATGATTTCTCCTCTCAGAGCAACAGACAGTTCTCCACAGCCTTTAGAGCGAGGCATTTTGAGAACCTGTTGGAAATTTGCGTTCTGGCGTGTATGACAAATGTCGGTAAAGTGCATCTTTCTGTTTCTACTGCGCATGCACCAGTCAATTTTCATGAAAGATCATAAATAATCCTGACAATTGCTGTTATATTTATGAACGAATACGTAATAGAACCTATATTAACAACATCATTCGTCAAAGTAAAGAATACCGTAAACATAAAACAATTTCAACAGACTATTAATCAGGCCAAAATAGGCTTAAACTTCAGAGAATACAAAATAAATTTCATACGGTAACAAAAGATTGAACATGAAACACGCTTACTACATTTTCAACTTGTCACATGAGCCGAGTGGACTAAGGCATTCGGTTAGAGATTCTGAGGCACCATTCAAGAGTAGTTCGAATCCCACCACAGTACAATTTGATTTTACCTCTTCTTGACGTTTCTGTTTGTGATCCTACCGAATTCCATTAAATATAATTTTGTAATACGCTAAAATATACGTAATATTTGAAGTTCTTAAACTCCCATTTTTCAAGCTCAGTTGAGAAGAAAGAGGGAAAATGAAAGTACAAAGATTTACAATAATTATTTAGCATTTACTGTCATTGTAATTGTGGATATTTTATTTATGAAAATGTATAATTAACTAAAAATATATTTAGTAGGTCACATGTCTCCATTTTTCGATTCTAACTTGAAAGTTACAGTTTAGGCGGTGACATATCAAAGACCCAGGGGGTTGAGGGGGTTGTAGCCCCTCCCATTGAAACTTTTCTATTCTATTGAAATAAAAAGTGTTTCAGTTTATAATCTTGGAAAAGCAACAACCACTGTATGTGGAGGACGGTTAATTTATACTACGATTTATCCCTTCCAAATGTGTAGAAGACGTGACTGGATATTGTGTATAATCATTCAAGAAATATAAGACAACGAAGGGACTTCGTAAATCCTTCACGCCACCCCAGGAGAAGGAAGTGCGTCCCGCCGTCCCTCGGTTGGGAACTACTGCTTGCAAGGGAAACATTGTAACAGTGTGTAAGCGTTTCATTCCTCGCCTTCCAATTGAACTGTCTGTGTACTGCGCATGCGCCAGTCAATTTCCATGAAAGATCATAAATAACCCTGATACTTTCTATAATATTTACGAAAGAATGTGTAATAGAATCTATATCAACAACATACATCATTCATCTAAGTAACGAAAACGTTCATGAAACAAATTAATAGATATATTATATCAAAGTAAATTAGGTTTAAATTTTAGGCAATAGAAAATGTTATTCTGTAATAAGAACTACTACTCGAAGCCTTTGCTACAATCACTAGTTGTTACCATAGGCGAGTGGTCTAAGGCGTTCGCTTAAAAAGAACCATTCGAACTTACTTCGAGTCCCCGCCGGGTACAACGTTTTTCTCTCTCTTTTTTGTCACCTGTTCTCGATATTTCTATCTGTGTTCCTGTCGGATTCGATTAAATAGAATTCGAATAGAGACCAATATATATGATAAATAATCATTTATTTGCGAGTCTGCATTCGTACAATATACATTTTCGAGATTTTGATTTTGGAAATAAAGTGTATATAATATTGAATAGTAAAAATAGTAAAATAAAAAAAAATATTCGTATAAATATTGATTAATTAATTAGTATTAAACATGGCTTTCCAATCAGGATTATATAGAGAGGACTTACTTCTAAGTGCAATCCGAAAACAAATATTTGAGTTTTAATCTGACCCAATGTTGGTAACTTACAGGATAATTTATACATGATCGGTATTGTAATTTTTATGCTTTTATTATAATCTATTATATAAAAGAGAACGCACAAATCCTTTGTTAGCTCATCACGCTAATACGGCTGAACCAATTTCTTTAATTTTTGGGGGGTTATTAGGATTTGGACCCTAGATGGTTTTTATCATATCACTTTAATTTTTAATTACCAGTGTCTTGAGATAATTGACCATTCAAGTGTCCATAACGTACAAATCCTTTGTTAGTTCATCATAGGTATAAAAATAAACGTATTTATATGCAACCCGCATGACCGTGTCACTCGGCGGGTTAACATAAATGACAGGCGCTATAATGTTAACATTTACTGCAATTTGAAAGCGAAAAAGTAAAAATTATCTAAGTAACAAAGTTTATTGCGTTCCGGGGTGACCGCAGCGAAGCGGGGTGAACGCTGCTAGTCCTCTATAAGTTATGATTTTACCAATTCTAAATGTAGAACGAGAAACAAGTGTAATATTATATTTGTTACGAAAAGCTTTTAAGCAATGATGCTTTCAGGACGTGATCTGAGGGAGATTTTGAGACACCTCTCGAGCTAAGAAATTTCCGCTTTCAGGACCATATGTTCGATCGCGCTCAATGTGGACTACCAATGTTTGCCCTCCACCCGCATATTGAAATTCCCCCCGAGAATAATTTTCTATAGTCACCACTGTTTATAAATAGTTTTTCGTTACAAATCAGAGGATAATGGAGTAGTGAGTATACTTCATTTTTTATCTATGGATTTAAGATTCGCAATTCATATAACGTTCCGTTCTAATCGAATTTGAAACAAAAGAAGTTTTCAATGAGTTACTCAAAGAAATATTTTCAGCCTCCGGATGAAAATAGGAAGACACTTAAAAAAGAAACAACTTGTTACAGGGTTTGAACTCACAATCATGTGATTGGTAGTATATCGATCCAAACCACTCGACCGTTTTGCAGGCCTTTTGCATCTATTCTTTTTCCTTTTGTGAAAGCAGTTTACTGTTCCATACTCGCTTTTGTTTATTCCGATACGACTATGAGTTCTCAGTAAATATTTGGACGTTACAGCTCTTGCAATGTATAAAAGTGTTTTTAGAATAAATCACAATCGATATTATGTCCTAATAACATATGTAAAACAGGTTGAATTCGTGAAATGATTGAGGTTGGACTGAGCGTAAATGTTTTCATAGTTAGGAGCCTGGATATGCAAACCCGCTTAACGTGGGGATTTAATTTTGTGAAATTTGGTACATTATTATCATACTTACACGAGTTAAAATATCTTACATTTAGAAATATATATTGTTTTTCCGTTACTATTGGCGCATTGTAGAATTTGTTATCCCTTATATCCAAAGAAAGATTTAGCTATGAAAAGCATAAGATTTCTTAAAAGCAAGACTTGCAAGACTATTGCAAGCAAGACCAAGACCAAGACCAATCTGGGTGTGCAAGACCAAGACCAATCTGGGTGTGCAAGACCAAGACCAAGGGTTTCAGCGCAAGACCAAGACCAAGACTGGATGTGCAAGACCAAGACCACCCCGGTCTTGGTCTTGGTCTTGCATTTGCTCATCATACTCCGCTGAAGCCGGGCGGAAGATATGCCAGGCCTTTGGTTAGGGTGTCGTGACTACGCGGACAGAGAAGCGGTGGTTTAACAAGTTTAACGACGGTGAAGAAACAGTCGAAGACCCACCACGTGCCAGAAGACCAACACATGTACAAAATGAAGATCAACAGGCAGCAATTGAGGCGAACAGTGGCCAGACATGTGAGGAACTGGGGCTACAATTCAGTATGAGTGGAGAAACCATTCGGTAGCATCTGCATCAACTTAGGAAGCATACAAGTTGGGCAACGCGAGCAGACACCTATCATTCTTTGCTGTCTCGTCTGAGGAAGAAGCCATTTTTGGACAGGGTGTTGACATGTGCTGAGAAGTGGGTCTTGTACGAAACTCCACGACGTCGTCATCATTAGTTAGCATCCCATGAACCGGTTTCAAAACAGCCGAAACCAGCACTGCACCAGAAGAAGATCCTCCTATATGTTCAGTGGACTGCTCGCTGCATCGTGCATTAGGAACGCCTATCAGCTGATCAGAGCATCAATGCAACTGTATACTGTCAGCAGTTGAGCATTGTTTAAGAAAAACTCAAAACTCTGCAGCCAGCACTTCTGAATCGCAAAGGGGTCCTCCTGTTACTGGATAACGCTAAGCCCTACGTGGCTAGGATAAATCGGGACAATATTCTACGCCTTGGATGGAAAACACTTTTGCATCCGCCATACTCCCCGTACATTGCACCGTCCGATTATCACCTGTTCCATTCCTTGGACAATCACATAGAGAACGCCAGTTCAAATCCCTAGTAGAGGTGTAAAATGAACATGATACCTTTTTCGCTTGACGCGCACCAAGTTCTACCGCGATGGAATCTATGGCCTTCTAGAAAGTCGTCGATGCTGATGGGGACTACTTTTTATCTTCGAAGTATGTCTTACGTAACATATCGATGTTCAAAAGTGATGGGTGAAAAAGCGACCGAACTTTCTTCGTTACATTATAGTTAAATACCAGAATTAAACTAATAAAGTATTTTGTCTTTGGAAAAAACTTTTGTTTTGGATATTCGATTGGAACGATTATAAAGGCTTGCTATTCTTCAAATACATATTTTTCGTGTTTTAGAAATCATATTACGTTTATATTATATAAGCAGCATTTTAAACATCCTATATTTATTTTAATAAATTATTGTCTTTCTATTTTAATAAAAAGATTAGCGCAATCAGTATCTTTGGTGTGCATGATCGCGGCTTCTACACTCGGCAGAGATGCTGAACTTTTAATGTTGAGCAACATTGTGAAGTAATTTTGGGGGAGCTACTTAGATTAAGAAGTATCGAATTTCAGTCTAGAAAGCAAGATACATTGATTTTGGAAACCGATATAGTGATCACTCATCACTCAGATGAAGGTGCACCAGCTACGTACGTACGTTACCTTCTACTAAGTGCAAAGAAAATTGCAGTGGAAAAACTATGAGAATACTGTAAGATCAATTTAGATTCAAACTACTGATAAAGAAAGTTTAGTTACTGTATTTGTCAATAAAAAAATTCTCACAATGTAACAGGAAGTTTTCTCCAACAGAGATAATAAAAACTCTTAATAGAAACTCTTCACTAATGTTATCAGCGCTTCATTTCTTCGTTATATATTTTTCTTATTTGTTTTCAATAGAATCCGGAAATTATCCAGATCATCTTGTATGTTATCTTCTCACAGGAGGACTAGCAATCATTAATCTTCTTCTCATAACAATGCAAACAAAAGTGGAGAAAGTGAAGAAAGGAGATGATGACTTTTCTTTGCACGCGACGTCTGCCGACGACTAATGTGTCTTTTTCTTTTTTTCTCTCATAGCCAGAGAAATTCCCTCTCGCTTTCATTCTGACCAGTTAAGTTATACAGTTAAGTAAATAGATGAATGTCCACACGACTTCCATTGACCGACCACCAGCCAGACTTTTTTTTTTTTTAAGAGATTGGATGAATACTAGTGAGTGAATGACCTAAGAGCTAGTTACTGACCGACCAACGAATGAAAGCACATACACATGTATCTATATGCATATATAGAGTTTGCTGGAGATGATAAACAACTAACTAAATGATGCTTGGTATGAAAAGTGTCTCTTCAATGACAAGGCCGCGATGAAGAAACAGTCATCGGTGCTCGGTGAAAGCTTCAATTGATCTATGATGTAGCTTCTCTCTTTCTCTCTCTATTAAATTCTGTCTTTGCGTGAGTGTGTGTGTGTGTGTATGTATGTGTCTTAAATTAATCTGCGTGAAAATTAGAAGATAATGAAAAGGATATGTAATAAAGAACAAGAGCTGCTTGCTTTAAAAAATAAAAAAGTATTGCTTAATGAAATTAAAATCGTTTTCAGTTTCGTATTAAAAATGATACATCTTGGCGTTAAGTACCAGGAAAGGATATGAACGTTCAGATACCCTCAGTTAGACTGTGTGTAGCCAGAAGTGTTGACCACCAGAGGAAACGAGAAGAGAAATAAATTTTTTTCGTCTCATTCTGCGAATTTATGTACAAACTTATGCCCTACTTTTTCTCTTTATTTCAGCTCGAAGTTATCCGCGTCACGAGAGATTCAAAAAGGGTGTGATATTACAACATACAAACTATATTTATTATTAGAGTATATTGTGTAATGACTTGTGTGTCTTTGAACGTTGATATATGCTATTTATTATGTTCGTAAAAATCACTTTATCAATTTATAGTATTATTTCCAACTACAGTATTTATAGTATTTTTCTAACATGATAACAGTGTTTAAAGGAGCAGTTCGACTTAGAAATGCATTTTTTACAATTTATTTCCATTTGTAGAGTTGAAAATTCTAAAAGGAATGGTGTTTGTTTGATCGTGATACGTTCAGTCGTTAGCGAGTAACAGAGGAAGAAAGATTTTGTGATGACGTCATAGGTGGGCAAAGAGCGAGAGCACGCTTACAATACATACTACACAGTGCCAAGCATTTCGATTGTGAGAGATGCGGTGGCACGTTCTAAGTGCGGTTTCCTTTCCCAGAACTGATTGCAAAGACTTACAAATATCATCTGCATGTAGAAAATGATATCTGATGGTGGGCTGTACAAATGTTTTTATAATATTATAAAACGTATCCTATAAAGCATGAGTTCAGCGTTTCAAAAAAAAAAAAAAAAAATCGAAACCATGTAAATAGATGTATAATATGTAAATAATATGTAAATACATGTCGGACGAGATTGCTGCAACACCTAAGTACCTTTTCTTTAATCATTCTTCCGATTCCCAAACATAAGTATGTTCATTTTCACGTTTTGTTGCAATTTTTAACGCTGACCCTATAATTTTGTGCTTCAAGGTATGTACAGGAGCGCAACATATGAGGCAAAAATGAAATAACATCTGTAAAGTTTGCCAGAATACGAAAAACACTTCACCGGTTAAATTTCTTTTATTCTCATAGCTGTTCGCGGAACAACTCTCATCACCCGTTTCATCATCATTATCACATGATACAGAGAAATTAAACGATGAATCAATGTCTTGAGGAACAGTCATCGTCACTGATTCCTTCTACAAGCCGATATATTTCACTCCCTAATTCACATTGTATAGCTTATTTCTAAAGTAGTATCTTCAGAATCATGAGTGACATTGTCTCTATTACCCTCTAATGCCTCGTCTTGACTACAACCCTCAATTGCGTCTTGTACGATATTTGTACGTTGGTAACTGGACATAGATCGGTGCTTGTTCAATGGCTCGGATTTTAAACCTTTCAATAATATACTTGGAACAGCATTCTTTCTCAGTTTGCGTATAAATAATTCTCCTGGCATTAGCCAGAAGTGGATCTAGACGGTAAAAACTAAGGGGGGAGGGGAGTCAGAACCCAGACTATGTATATCATGTTTACTAAAAACTTTCAAAAATATCTAAATAATAGCTTAAATCAATTTTGTCACTCAAAAACTGGGGGCCTAGGCCCCCGGCTCATCTTAGTTCCGCCACTTACATTAACTTTTCTTTCAGTAAACTTGACTTCTCGGAGGCAGGCTCTTCAAGATGTTTGGAACACGAGTGATTTTATTTGGTACATTTTTTCCCATTGATTTTCTTTGGCCATAATTTATATCGATCTGGTGATTTCTCACGACTTAGAAACGTAAGAAAAGATACTTTACGTCCTCAGCTTCAATTGCAGAAGAATTACAACCGAAAACACAGCAGGTGTTAGGCATTTCTACTTCACTTCACAGACACAGCACGCGCTGTACTAACACGTGTTTTCTACTTCACACTAGTGTTTCTTTCAGAAAAAAATCCGGGGGGGGGACACTTAGCATTCGGAGAGGCACACTATTTTTACACAGTACTATTATATTTATTATATTATAGACGTATTTTGGTCTCCTCCGGGAGACAGTGCCACCATAAAATCATGTCTGGAAGAAACACTGTTTCGCACAACAAACGTAATTACTGCTCTCTCTCTCTCTCTCTATCCTCTTTTTTATACTAATGCTATAGGAAAAACAACTAACAAAAACTTCCCTCAAGAATTCAACACAGAGCAACTAACAAATCCAAAACACAATCTATTAAATCCAATGCACTATTAAAGGTTTATCAGCTGCGTACAAGGGAGTGGTTGCTGACTCACATTGAGTTTCTCGCGTATCCCACCAATGACGTAAGCAGTTACGATTCATCAAAAACAAATGTCTGTAGAAGCTGAACGAAACGGCCTATCAAGATATAAAAAAATACGGGTCTCTTATTTTTTGTTACTCTTTCTATTACACCAAACTTGTTTTTAACTCGAACTGCTCCTTTAAGATCTAAGACTTGGGTGACTTGGTGTTGTCCACAAGACACGGAAAATTTATCGTCTCGAAAACAAGACGAGAATTACCCTAAATCTCATCTCGTCTCACATTACAAAATGCATTTCTCGTCTAGACTCTGGTGTCGTAGACAATTCTAATACGTGCAAAAATCATGAGCTGCATGCAATGGCATTCAACGCATGAAAAAAATTTTGTAATGAAATTTAAATCGTTTTTCAGTTTCCTATAAAGGAAAAAATTACTCCTTGTCATAAAAGTCTAGGAAGGGCTATAGCCGGTCAAGCTCTAAGTTAGAGTATGTGAAGCAGCGGCGGTTTCTCCGTAGAACAGACGAAACAGCATATTCCCTCCCAATTGTGTTTTTCTTTGTAAGACTTAAATTATTATAAAACCAGCATTTTCTAGAGGGGGGGGAGTCTATTCGCTGCATTACTGCAAGCAAGATCTATGTCGTTTGCTCTGCTGCTTTCGGTGGTGAGAAGATTATTTACTTTCGAATGAAACCGAGTAGACACGAACATAGCAAAGAAGCAGAGGAAGCTGTGCGTTTGTTCTGTTCCTATCAGAGCATTGGGCATACTGGAATTTAGCGCGTCATACAGTTCAATTTGTTTATGTAATTTTAATCTGTTAAGATGTAAAGGAATTAGCTCTTCCTTTTGTATAATATTGTTTGTGATACTGTATCACTTTTTAAAATAAAAATCGGGAAGGCTTAGATTTCCGCACTACTAGTTAAACTTGTGCAAATGAGACGAAATTGGGAAAACTTAGTGATGCGTAACAAGTTCACGAATTCGGAAAATTCGTTTTGCCTAGAAATGAACCAATCAGTGTATGATAGATCAAATGAAATAGAATCCTTTTGGTTCACCGAATTTTGTAATAATGCACGGTAGTTTCAAATGGTTGGCCTACTCCTCACCTTGCAGAATTTAAAACGAAAAAAAATCTTGCTCTAGGCATATTCTAAGTAGTCACCGTAATTCTACGAAACGGTTAACTGGGTGTTCATCAAGTGACAAATTGTCATATTAGCAGGCCCGTATCCAGGGGGGAGGTCTAGGGGGCCGGGCTTCCCTAAATTTTTGCTGCCCCCTAAAAATTTTCACGGTAGGCTTGCAAATGGACTATAATATGGTTGGATCGGGCCCCCCTAACTTCAGCCGCCCCCCCCCCCCCCACATTTTTGGGCTGGCTACCGGCCTGCATATTAGTCATATTCATTTTGTTACTGAAAAGGCGTTTGGAATGTTTCTCAATTCAGTGATCATTTTTATGTAAATAGCGGGTGTCGTGAGTAGGTAGTCCTAAAACTATCTCCATCCAAGTACTGCATAAAGTCATTCGATTATACAAGAATTGACGGTCAAGTAGATCAACATCGCTATTACATAGTTAAATATAATGAAAATGTCAAAACAAACAGAAAAAGAGAATGTCCGATTAGGCCAGATATTTTCTTTGACAAAGCAGGGATTGAAGCATACAAGATGTGGAGACGATAGCAAGTCAATGAGCAAGAGCAACTAAATTGAACTGCTGAATTTTGATTGCAAGATATGATTTTAAAAATTGCAAACCATTTGTTGAACGCAACTACGTATGCTAGAACTTCGAATAGAATTCAAAATAACCTAAACTACTCTGTACGAGTGGAAATGCTTAATGGAATAAGGCATGAAATTTTCAGTTTTCCCCTTGTTGCAATATTACTTCACAAAGTAACAGACGAAGCATCTTTGAGCACTGTCACAGGTAGAAATATGATTTCCATAATTCACAGATGTTACTGAAAATCGATCAGCCGCAGAATTGGCCGAGCATGTACAAAAATGAAATGAAGTCTTTAACGTCCCAGGATTATGTCATTTAGGTTAAAGAATACGGATGATTATGAAGGAATTCGTGGACTGATAATGTAGGAGTAAACGTAAGAGCCATGAACATGATATTTTCCATGTTATGTGCATGTCAATATTATATTGTATTTGAGAATATCGATGGATGTCTTACCATTCACGACATGTTCCTCTATCGCCAACAGCACTACATGCCACTAATGTGAAGCCAGAACATAGACATATCTGGTTTTCCTAAATTGAGTTTCTTATCTCTTCATTCAAGTAGTTTTCAAATTATATTGCGATGATGAGTCAATAACTAAAATTCTGCCCCTACCAGAAGTTGAACCTGAGACTAATTCACAATTGGCAGAAACAATATCCATTTGGATTAAACGAGCACATCAAAAACCCTTATTTTACACTTGAAAAACAAAAGAGCACTGGCGTCTCTGGCATGTAAAATTTGGGGGGAGACATCGAAGAAAGTGATTGAAATGGTGCTACCTAGCCCAACCTATTTATTATCTTCGATTCCATTTGTTACCTTTCTGTTTACCTTCACGGATCCCCTAAGGTATATCAAGAACTCTGATATTTCTATAATCGTTCCACAGCCTGAATAATATATTCCAAATAAATATTATTATTATTATTATTATTATTATTATTATTATTATTATTATTATTATTATTATTATTATTATTATTATTATTATTATTAAGTTATTTATTTATTTGTTATTTTGTCGTTAGTAAATAAATTAAATTAGAATGAAATATTGAATATTTTGTACTTCAAAATATTGGGGGGACGCAACCTCCTCGTCCCCCCGCCAGAGACGCCTATGCAAAAGAGTAATAAATAATCCATTTGTATTAAACGAGCACAACAAAAACCCATATTCTATACTTGAAAAACAAAAGAGTAATAAATATAACATCAAATATATTAATGTCTGTACAAAAAAAAAGTTTCTCAGATTTTAGAAAAAACAAAATCGGTTATTGACAATTTTTAAAAACCAGATGCGTTTTCTTTCAGAACCGACTTCATATTTAAAAACCGGTTCGATTGTCCATCAAAGCCTCTATTCGGTTCTGAAACCGATTTGTTCTTCTATTCAAGATCAGGTTCCGGTTTTATATCAAAAAACAGTAACGGTATTAATAGCGGGTTCGGGATAAAACCAAAGCATCGGTTTCGGTTTCTCTATAAACCAGTTTCTGGTTTTTATAAGAACCTGTTTTTTCATCCTACTTACTATCACATAAGTCTTAACAGCTGCCCAAGTATTTCAACTTTATAGTTGATAATAATAATAATAATAATAATAATAATAATAATAATAATAATAATAATAATAATAATAGCCTAATAATAAGATAGTACATAATAATTATTTCAATTTTCAGGGTATTTATGAACTCAGTGCCATAAATTCGGAAGGTGTTTCTTTAAACCAAGATACGAAAACATGTTCATATAAACATACGAGGTGTGAAACTGCATATGAGAAGCTGCTGAAATTGAAGGAAAAAAGTCTTTAGAGCGGTGTTTCTTTGACTAGCCATCAATGTACACCTGGAGGTCTAGGATTTCGACACAGAAAGTAACCCTGTACTGTCCAAAACAGTACTGTAGATGGAAAACTTGCGCAATGATAGGAAAATGGATTCCCCACAGGACGTGAGGGATTCCCTAAAAGTCTCTGATGTAAAGATTGATCGATATAAACATGAACGAAAGGTCTCAATCGGAAACAGGATTCGTTTCCGGCAAGTCGATATTGCAATCAGATTCGACATGGCGGAAAAGTTTTCAATGTTATGCATGGTTGCATAACAAGAGGAGAATTCACTATTTTAAACATGCAATGAGTCTCGCGAATAGAGATCATTTAGGCTGCACGGTACAATTTCATGGATTGTTAGGTATTTGTAGTGTTAGACATCATCAGGCGGAGGTATACCGTCCCTAGTCGAACAATCATCTGGGCGAAAGAGTAATGAATGAGCACCAAAGATTGTGAGATTGTACTCTCGCTCTGCAGGTACCTAGCAGACTATATAAACTGGGAAACCAACAAGGGATTTGAACCCACATAACCTGGATGGGAAGTTAGCACTCTAACAACTGAGCTGCCATCTTTTAATGAGTCAATGATTTAAACAAACTTTAAAATGTTAAATGTACAATAAGTACTGCAATTGATTTTGCCCTGATGCTAAACCTGGATTTCAGGAGGGGAGGACGACCCCGTGGTAGGGCGCTCATCTTTTGTGCGAGTGATCCCAGGGAATGTGAGTTTGTAGTGGACAACATCGTATACCCTGGGGTTATTTCCCTGGGGTTATCTCGTTTCCTCCCACATTTAAATTCCATTAATTCTTTCATTTCATTCACTTTCAAAAAACATCCGTCTCCTTTAAAGGCCGGGGCCGCTGTTGCTCAGTGGTAGAGCGTTCACCTCTGGTGCGTTGGGTCCCTGGTTCGATTCCCGCTCAAAACAAGTGAACTTTGTGGTTGACAAACACCGTGTGCGTGGGTTTTCTCGGGGTTCTCCCGTTTTCTCCCACTTTCTTTATTCCACCATTTCACTCATTTCTCATCATTACCGTCTCCTTTAGCCTAGTTGGCATAATCGTGGGACGTAAAACTTAAGATTTCATTTCATTTTTCCTTTAAAGGTCATAACTATGGGACGTGGAACTAGACATTTCTTTTTCTTAAAACCCTAAGGTTAGAATGCAGACGAAAAAATGGAGTTCGCTTTTTATTTAATCTGGTATATGGCTAACTAGCAGCCATAAACTCATTGGAGAAAAAAGGTAACAACCAGAGCCATACCATTCTGAAATTCATCTAGTGGTACCTAGGCATCTTAGAACGACAGATGGCTAAAGTGCTACGACATATGAGAACTCTGGTTCTTTGGAGACAGTTTTTGAGTAAGGGGAGAGGTCAGCATGGAAGAAATGGCAGTGAATTGATGATTGATACAGCACCTCACAGATAGTTTACCTCTGGCTGTGCAGTGTAATCTTTGTTGCAGTGGCTTTGTGCAATTAGCTACATTCATTCAAGTAGGGTACAAAGAAGTGGGTCCAGTTGGACAATATGGAAAGTGCGTACTTATTCGCTGAACAGGCTGATATACACTTATGTTATGGGAAAGTACAAGGGAATACGGTTGCAACACGACAATTGTACGGAGAAAAGTACAAAAGCAAGAGACTGCCTGACTGGCGCACATTTATCGTCGTTGATCATCGTTTACGAGAAACTGGAATAGTGACGGTGGGTAGGTAGGAGACAGGTACAACAAACATCAGGTGGGCTCCAAAATTTGAAGAAGCTCTCGAACATTTCACCAACAATTCTTAAACAAATATACGGGTCATTACGTAAGATTTGAATGTGACTTACGTGAGTGTGCTCGTCTCCATCCTATTCATGCGCACGAGTCCAATCTGTGAACGAAATTGATTTTACACCACGACAAAAGTTTATCCGGTGGTTTCTTCACCATTGTGTGACCCGCTCAACTTTTCCCAAGCATGTACTAATTTCAATAAGCCACAATTCACACGCAAGGATATATTTAACTCTTGCAATAGCTATGTGGAGGCAGTGGATAATCACATGCATCAGACAGCAAAGATACCAAAAGCAAATCTCTGTAAATATTTGGGCAATATTTTCGGTCCTCACATCTTACCGCAACGTGAGTGATGCAACATATCTACAGTTTTCGGAGAATGTTATATCACAACTTCTTGAGGATATTTCTCTGCAAGTGCGAGCTAATATGTAATTCCAATAGGGCGATGCTCCTCCGCTCCCACTTCGATCACCAAACTCGCGTGTATCACCTGACATTCTTTTGACTTCAAGTGATTGAAAATAGGTACTCTATTCATTGGTCTCCGCGCTCTCCAGACTTCTCATCCCTAGATTTTTCCTTGGGGGTAAATGAAGTGTCTTGTATACAAAACACCGGTGAATACTTTCGAGGAGATCACTAAGCGCATCTCAAGAGCTGAGGTAAGGGTGTACTCTTTAATAGCGTACGACAAAACATAGTACACCCTGTTTCAAAAAGAATATACGTATTTCGAATGCATATATTAGTTAAACTTTAAGACATACGAATATGAAATTTTACACATATATTTACGAACCTCTCAAATTCAAATTACAGTTTAAAGTTCAAATTACAGATGTTCAATATGTCCTCCATCAGCGACACGAACAATATCACATTGATACTTAAATTTCTCCCATACTCGGACAAGCATGTCCTGCGTCACTGATGTTATGGCCGTACGGATCCGGTTCTTCAACTCTTCCAGATTCTGTGGGAGTGGTGGTACATAAACGTTGTCTTTAACGAAACCCCACAGGAAGAAGTCACAGGGTTTCAATCCGGTGACCGTGGAGGCCAGCTGAGACTTGACGACCAATCCAACGGTTCGGTAGAGTTTCATTCAGATATTCACGCACTTGGCGACTCCAGTGAGGGGATGCCCCGTCTTGTTGAAAAATGAAGTTGTCTTCGTGCAGCCTCGGAAACAACCAGTTTTGTAACATAGCGAGATACTGCTGACTGTTAACCGTGTTTCCATTAAAGAAGAATTGGCCGTAAACAGATGATCGAGATATCGCACAAAACACATTGACTTTGAGCGAATCTCGTACATGTTCAATGACTGTATGTGGGTTCTGTAGGCCCCAAATTCGAACATTTTGTTTGTTTACCTGACCACTAACACGGAAAGTCACTTCATCACTGAACACGATGCGTTGTGCAAAAGTGTTATCATTGTCAATACCATCCAGAATCTCGTTACAAAATGCCACATGTTTGCGTTTGTCATTAAGACGCAGAGCTTGTAACAGCTGTAACTTGTACGGCTTCATAACCAACCAACGTCTCAAAACACGCCAAATTGTTGCTGTCGGCACTTTTAACTCCTGACTGACACGACGAGTTGATTTTGAAGGACTACTTTGGAAAGCAGTTTGAATTTGTGCAACATTTTCTTCAGGAACACGAGGGCGGCCAAGACTCTTTCCTTTACATACACATCCTGTATCTACAAACTGTCGATACCATCTTCGAATGTTCCACCCATTCGGAAGATCAATTTGGTACCTCAACCTGAAACCTCTTTGCACTGCAATCACGGAATTGCACTTCGCAAACTCGAGAATACAAAATGATTTCTGCTGCGGAGTAGCCATTTTAAACATATGACGGTTACCAAGCAAAACAGAAGACAACTGACATCTAGCGGCTATTAATATAAACTAGACTATGTATTCGTTTCTACAATAGCCGAGCCGAGGCGCAACGATCGATAGTTTGGACAAAATAATTCTTCGTAATACGTATATTCTTTTTGAAACAGGGTGTATTAATAAAAACGAACTAGATTAAAACAAACGTATCTCATTTCAAGTTAAGGAAGTTAGTATAGTCGCTTATTTTCTTTACATTTTGTGCATTAGAACAAAAAGGATCTGTCGTGAGTAGCTAGGATTCAATCGTATTCACTTTTCTATTTTATTATTTACTAGCATCAGTTACCCGCTTCGCTGGGTTAAATTAAGATAAAATAGTAATATGTTCCGTTAGTCAGCCACTTTTTACTATTACTAAAGCGCTCTCTGATATCGGTCATTTTTTTAATCATTTTTATATTTCTTCCCTCTCTTCCTACCCATGTTGCGTAGCTGAATTTTGATTTAAAAGACATCGGAAGTATCACTGTTCATCTCAGTGACTACTATGAATTCGACACTGATATTGGTCATTTATTTACATATATATCCTGCACCCTTTCCCCAAGTTGCGGGGCTGAATTTAGATTTAAACAGCATTGCGAAGTGTCACTGTTCATCTCAGCGATCCAGAAAACTATAGATTCGACACTAATGTCGGTCATTTTCGATCATTTTTTAATGTCTCTCCTTCTCCCCTCTCTTAACTTGCATCGTCAAAGTGATATGATAAAAGCCATCCCAGGTCCGAACCTCATCTATGTTGAGAATTTGATCGAGATCGGTTGGGTGGATCAAGAGTGATGAAGTCACAAAGACAATCACTTTGAGATTTATTTTTTCATATATCTCTTCCTCCTCCCCCCCCCCCTCTACGTTACAACGTCGTGTAAAATGACAAAAACATCGCAGGCTTGAACCTAATCTATGTTGAAAATTTGATCGATATTGATCGTTTGGTTCAAGACTTATTAAGTTTTATTTAATTTTTTTATCCCCTTCCCAAAGTTATACCGTTAAAGTGAATAGATAAAAACTATCCCAGTCCCAAACATGATCCATGTTGAAAATTTGATCGAAATCGGTTGGGTGGTTCAAGAGATTAAGAGCCACAAACATAGTCACTTTCAATTTTATAATATAGATATTAATCATATCAGCTATGCGAAATACAGAAGTAATTCAAAATTTTTGAACATTATATGATTATTTTTATAAAGAAATTGACTGTAGAATGTGAGGATTTGCATTATGACTCCTGAATAATAGACCTATGGTTTTGAAAGCTTATTATTCTTTTGCGTATTAAAATGTCGCTGAAGTGAAAAACACAATCTTCTTTTTCTCGGGAAACTAATGATTTGCATTAACCGTTTCCTCATTCAAATACATAGTACCTAGTTATAAGGTAAGGAAGTAAATAAGGCGTAGGTAGTGGAGCCTGAAACCCCTCTGAAATTTCAATTTTTCTGTAAATTTAGTCTAATTTAAGTGGACACATTTAATTTGCAAATTTTCACAAATTTAATTTTCTATAAATTTATTTTATTTATTTATTTATTTATTTATTATTATTATTATTATTATTATTTTTTACAAATTTTAATATAAGTTTTCCTCATATTGAATTTAGATAGCCTCGAAAAGCTTAGGACCTACCCATCTGAAATAAATACCTGCTTATGTACCTGGTAGAGGTAATATAACACTTGTTAGCTCTATGACTACTGTTACAAACTACTATTGTTAATGTACTTCTGTGCAACAAGTACTATAATAACAATCTGAATCCTTGTTTGCTTCTTCACACTCCAGAAGGAAAAGTTCACGGTCGTCATTAAAAGACTTTCCGGAAATCACGCTTGTGCACACGAAAAATGACTTTTCTTTTCATCATCTGGAAGGTCAATGTTCAACAGAAGTGATGTTATGAGTGAGTGTGCACAGATGGCTACACACACTAAAAGGAGAGATGAAGTTGATCTTTGGTTGTAAAGAACTCTTGAAATCACAAAAGAAACAAAAGTGGAAGAAAATGGGAATTACTTTCACTAGAGTAAGAAAGAAGTAAAAGGGAAACTTCCGCGTTTAGAGTTGTTTTAGAGGGAATCTCAATGTCTTATGTATAATGCCGCACAAGATGCTATTGTCCTCATGAACAGTTAAGGAAACAAGAAAAGAAATATCTTTAGGAGAGTCAAATCAACATGAAATAGATTATTACATGTCCCTTAAAAACACACAAATTTTAACAACGTGAAGGTCTTCCACACCCAACCTCCAACTATGCTTCACTGCTATCCGAACATTCTTGCAGCCATTTTCATAAACCGCAAACCTGCAAGGATGTTAATGCAACTCTCCTTTAGGATTTCATTATGCTTTCAAATCCAGTGAGACTTTATGCGCAACCAGCTGTATTCAAAATGACGCATTTGTTTCAGTAAATGTTGAAGTAAAGAAATTACAAATTGAGCTCCAAGGACAGTTTTGACTCCAGCAACAGATTTCGTTTTATTTCATTTGTTACGTTCCCTGTTGCGTGCCTGCTGTGCATTAATCTCGTAGTTTCTAAATATAAGTTTAGAAAAATGTCCATTTTTTTTTTCAAGTAAGCCATTGCTACTTCAAATATAAAATGCTATAACGTTGTAGATTGTAATTAACAAATAAACATGTTTTGTGTGAATGTAGACTTTCCCGTTGCCCTAGTGGTTAACACCAGGGTTTTGGTGCATGTGGCCCCGGATTCGATTCCAGTTGGAAAGCTTAAAAATTTGAAAGCATTACGGTGATTCGGATTACATCTTAAAATGAATATCCATGTCTCATACAGTCTCGGTGCTGAAAAGAGACGCAAAACTTCAACGAATAAACAAACATATTATATAACAAATTTGTTTAAATATAGCTACTGGTCCTGTTTATCCAAAAACTCATTCATTCTGAAAAGTTCAACTCGTGCTTGAACACAGAGACTTTGCTAACTGGCTATATTTCTGATGATATATTGTTAGATAACTTCATATCCACATTATCAGGATTTTTTTTCTGATATAATCTGTTAAGTGTAGATACTTTAATTATTTTTACATGATTCGCATTTTGTGAATTCTATTACTTTTAAAAGAGAGATTATAAAAACTTGTTTACTTTTTTCTTATTTACACTCAAAGTTGTAGCCCCGAGCGGCAGAGTAAGGGAACGCAAAATTCGGGAGAAAAAAGGAAAAATTACTTGGAATATATGTATAAGGGCGCCGTCATATACTCTCGCCCCGGGCGCTGATTTTCCACTTCATGGCACTGAACGTGATTCAATAGAGCTTAAATTTATAACTTTTACTGATTCTAAATCTAATGGTAGTACTTCTCTAAGGTCCGAACAAAATAGTAAAAGAAGTGGTTAGCAAAAATCCCATTGAATAGCTTCCATGGAAAATGTGGATGTAATACTTCCCCTGAATAAACATAATTATACATTAAAAATAATCTATTAAAATAAATAATGTAATAATAATTTAAGAATAATGAATTAAATATTCGGAATAATGCATTAAACTAACAGGTTCCCTCTAGAAAAGGGTTCACTGCAAAAATAGGCTACAACGCAGTTTCGAATGTACAATGTAAATGTAATTTCATAGAATAATTAAGTAATAGGATTCCCGTCAAAGATGACATTGTGTTAAACTGTGTACTGTACTTAACAGTTATATATTTATTAATTATTTGTTTTGCAGTTTGGCTGCTACTCTTAAATAATAAAACTGTTTTGGTTTGACACCTAATTAACGATCAATTTATTTCATGAAAGATTTTAATACGAGTGCGGACTATGGAAAGTCACGTTTTCTGATTTTGAATTTTTGCCTAAGTACTAGGCTAGTCGACAAAGCGTTACCCCCCACAGTGAACGCGGCCTAAGTGGCTACACGGTAATTTTAGTTTCACCAAAGTTGTAAATCATAGTATGAGCCAGTCAGGGTTTCCAGGTCTTTTCTTTTCATTTCCCGCGCCAGAAGTGGTAGACCTGGATTCGATTCTAGGCAGGAGCTTATGTGGTTAGGGTCCCACGTTGAGCTGTAGTTCACGTCTGATGTAGTCTCGCTGATATAGTCGAAAGAGACGGAGCAAGAGGCATTTGTTTTTAAAGATATCCTCTGTATCGAAAACAAATATTAGACCCCAATCAATAAATTCCAACATTTACACTACTTTATACTTTACTAGCTATGCACGTGCCTTTGGAGAATGGGGTTCCGGATTCGAATCCTGTGGGAGATCATTGAAAAGTTTCAGCGCATAAAGGTAGTTTAGATTCCACCTTAAACTGTAGGTTCACATCTTGTATAGCTTCGGTGCTGAAAGTGCCGCTAAATTCCAAGCCACCAACTATAAAATTTACATCATGATATTTTTAACCAATTCTCTGGTTTAATCTTTTAATTTTTTTCCTCTCATGATTTTGGCTTCTTCTGAAATTCCTACTCTCTACCAATTTTAGCACCTTATTTTCAGTTTCAGAACAAAGTTGATAAAACACGAGCAGTTACAGTTAAAATAAATAAATAAAATAAAATAAACATATCTTTCCCAGGAATATTTCTAAGCTGCATGGAAAGAAATGTCTGGAAACTGAAACATTATGTGTTTGTTTTACAAAACTAAGTTTCGAAATAATTAGGCAACGTAGTTTTTCGGTCATTTCAAAGACTGGAAAGAGAATAAGATGTATTGAATCCCAATTTAAAATTATGGTCTTTGCTGTTTAAAACATTTTCGATATACCTAAGTACCAAACTATTAGAGGTGGCATTTTCCGCCTTTCTACTGTGCACACATCTATGGCTTAGACCATCTAAGGGCAATTGTTCCATCATCTAACATATCCACCCCATAAAATGACGCATAGCCGACCCTGGCCCTTTCGAGCTGTTGCGCCTTAAGGTTTGGTATATATTAGGTATATTGGAAGTTGGCACAACTTTAACAAAGTATTTATTAATTATTATTATTATTATTATTATTATTATTATTATTATTATTATTATTATTATTATTATTATTATTATTATTATTCATAGTGAACATACAATTTGGCTCGATGTAGCTCTACTTAACAGTATTAAATGAAATCATAAAATAAGAATATTCTTACTTTCTTCATTCTGAGAATTCCGTTCCATTCCCTCCCAGTCTGGAACAAATATCTCAGCCACTTCTCTCCACATTTTTATTTTTAAGTCACGATTCATGTAGTTCGGATCTCTTAAATCATATAGGCATGGCCTATTTTGTATTTCGATTATAAACGCCTCTGTGTTAAACACACTAACCATGACTGGATATGTACACAGGACACGTTTTCAAACACAACTGAAAATTTCTCTTTGTGATTACACTTGTGGTTGTCTGTTTGGGGGTGGAGTTCGAGCTTCGGAGATAGGGGCTCAAATTCAAGTTATTTCGTTGTGTCATCTTTTGCCTAAAGCCAAATATTTTGCTTATAGATTACCATGGCACCAGCTAAGTGTCAATCAAGTGTATCACGAGAAATCACTCTATTGTGTTACATAGATTTTTCTGTGATTAGCTAATTTTCGGAATTTCCTTCTATTTTTGTGAATTTTCTTTTGTTATACACACACATACTTTATAACAGCAGAGTTCCAATCTCTGCACAAAGCGTCTTCCAAGCAGCTGTTTCTTGCTACAATCCCCCTTGCCTGGCAACACGTCTTTCCATTCTGTCCTTCCTTTTGAAATCTTTTAAACAGCAGGCGGTCTATTGTTCCGACCCGCACCAAATACGCTGGAGCCGGCGTTTTCTCAGCAATTTTATTGCTTTCGCGTTCATGTTTAGCCGCTCAGATTTAAATACATGGTCAGCGTATTTCAAGCTTACGCATGAGCAATAAATGCGCTTTGCGATCGCTACAAATAGCCAGGGTCTAATGCTTATTGCAGGAAGACCAAACAGGTTTCCTTATTTGTTTTTTTGTAATAAGAACACAGACACTAAGCAAAGGACTGAGAAAACCAGAAGTTTTCTAAATGTTAAGTATAAACAAAAATTAAGAAAATTATCTTGGTAAGACGGAAAACCAATGAGGAAATGTTAGAGGAAAAGGGAGAACAGAAATATATCTGAAATAATAGTAAGGTACATTTTATATAATTGGAAATGTACATATTTGATTGGACGGTATTTCTCCCTGGTAAATCATAATATTTAGTGCTATATTAAATACACGAATGATTTTACAAAGTAGCCTATGGAGATGGTTTTACAAAAAATTCAATATTTACATAAATTCAGAATATTAGGTTGAATTTTGAATTAAATTTCTGGGCTTTCAGCATGTATGGCCATGTTGGCCGTCACGTATGAGGGACGACGTCACTCGATGAACACCGTAGAGAGTAAGATGGAAGGAAAGCGAGGAGTTGGAATAACATACCTTAACGATGATTTCAAAATTAGAATATTGAGAGTTAAAGGATTGAAAAACGTTCAAAAAACATTTCCAGACTCTACTTATAAAAGGCATCTCTTATTAACCCCAGGATCTGTCAACAGGTAGAATATAATAATAATAATAATAATAATAATAATAATAATAATAATAATAATAATAATAATAATAATAATAATAATAATAATAATAATAATAATAATAATAATAATAATAATAATAATAATAATAATAATAATAATAATAATAATAATAATAATAATAATAGAACATAAACGTTAAGATATAGCGAGAAGTTCTTTTTTATTCGATTTAGCGTTCTAAGAATATATATCACCTTCTATCTTAATAGTACTGCGGATTAGCTAACCTATTGTGCACTTTTTGATAAAAGCACCAAATTTGGCACAGAGGTAGACAAATATAATATGAACAAATTTGGATGTGGAGCCATCGGCCAACTGACCCCTGGCGGCCGTGGTAGCCATTTTCCAAAATGGCCGCCAGTAGACACCCGAAAGACAGAAATCAGATAAAGTTTGTTGCTGAATGTTTTAGTGAATGCTTATTGAATGTTTTGAATAAAAAGATGCCGTCTTGTGATATATATAGGCGCAACATCTACAACAGTAATACTTAACCCTTTCATTAACATTGCATAACTACAGATACAACCACAATTTCGGAAAAAATATAATAAACTTTCCCGGAGTGTCACTTGACATACGATATTACTGGAGTGTAAATTTTGGTGCTTTTATCAGAAAGTGCATAATATGTTGAAATATCCAGCTAAACTGCAGGACTATTATAAACAATCACTAATTTGAGCTAGTTTTGAAATTTCGAAAGATGCTACTTTTTAATACTAATTTACATATCTACTCATTCTTCCTTCTCTGTTTCGAAAACAATGTCGAAGGTCTTCAAACTCGTGAAGATTTGTACTGAAGAAGCAGAAACAGTACAGTCTACCTCCGGCCGAATAGCAAGAACAGAGACAGACTGATAATTATGCTTCATATGTCAAGAAGTGACGCGAGAATCGCTAACATGTCCATCCAGGAATACACGTAAAGACAAGGGGAGCAGCTATCTGAAAAGGTTCAATGACCTTGACCTTCTCCCCAAATCATTTCTTTTTAGCCGACTAGATGAAGGAAGTGGCGTTGATGCAGCATTGTTTACAAACAATGCACGATACCATAAAACCTGCATGCTGAGGTATAACAAAACGAAGTTACAGAGAGTAGAAAAGATGCAGCTAAAAATAGGCGAAGATGACGAAGTACAGAAAGCTGCTGACCACAAGTGAAAATGCAGTCTGTCACGACAATCACGTGCTGAACCTAAACAACGAGAAGTGAAATATTTCTTTTGCGGAGAAACTGCTGGTCGTGCCCCTCTTCATGAAACTGCGACACTCCAACTGGACTCGCGTGTCAGGTCGTGTGCAATGATTCTGGGCGATATGGACCTACAGACGAAATTCAACGCTGGGGACATGATTCCACAGGATGCGAAGTACCACTGCAATTGTCTCGTGAATTTGTATAGCCGCGTTCGGAAGATTAAGGAAATGTCTCGTAAAAGTTCAAATGGTGAACAAACAATAGAAGGGCTTGTATTTGCACAACTGATCGTGTTTATTAAAGAAGTTTTAGTGGAAGGCGAGACGGCTCCGGTTTTCAAACTTCCAGACCTGTCCCAGTTATATGTTTCGCGGATGGAACAAATGTTGGGAATCAAGTATGAAGACAAAGTGCACACGACCCGTCTTAAACGAGACTGCTTGCTTACTTTCCTAACATGTGTATACAGCATCAGGGGCGCGATGTCCTGCTTGCATTTAATGAAACCTCGACGATGCCTTGGCAAAGGCTTGTGAACTGGATACAGATACTGATGCTATCCATCTGGCGCGCAACCCAAATTGTGCGACGCCACATCTTCGGAGATGACAATGTGTTCAACGAATTTCCTCCGGAATGTCAACAGGATTCCGTGCCATCCGTGTTGCTTGCCCTAGTCACTATGATCTTGGAAGGATCAAGTAACAAAGACCTTAGAGAAAGCACTACACAAGCGGCACTGTCTATCAGCCAACTCCTCAAATTCAATTGTGTGAAGCACCGAAGAGCCGACATAGGCAGTACATCTCGACCAGTCCGGTACGCCACCACGCAAGAGACGCCACTTTCCATTTATATCGGACTCATGCTACATGCACACATTCGTAAAAGGAAGCTAGTCGACAAGCTGTCACACATGGGAATTTCTAATTCCTACGACCGAGTCCTTTCCCTCTCCGCACAGTTGGGAAACAGGGCCTGCCGCCTCTACCGTCAGAAGCAAGTAGTCTGCCCTCGCAAGATGAGAGGCAAAGTCTTCATCACAGCCGCAGTAGACAACATCGACCATAATCCAAGTTCTATGACCTCAAAACAGTCATTTCATAGAACCGCTATTTCGCTGATGCAACATCCTGCGTTCCATGGAGCCGGTGTTCACCGCTGCATCAGTATCCTCGGAGGGTCGAACGAAAGAGGCCTCAAATCAGTTGACCATTTGCCACAATACTATACAGATGTTCCATCCGTCAACAGCAGCATCAAGTACACGCAGGTACCGGTTACCAACGTGACATCCCTGAGAGGCAGCAGCAACATATTGAAACAGAGTATCTTTGGCTACAACACATCCAATTAGCCGTAAAAGAAAGTTTTCTATTAGAAAACACTTCATGGGCTGCATACCAGGCAAGTCGACAGTCCAGTAACACAAGTCGGGCTATCTGCCACACCTCACTACTCCCACTCTTCCTGGAGAGTGCCCATACCGTGATCAAGCACTCCATGGATGTCGTCAGGAACGCAGTAATCCTGGCCAGATTCTAGTGCTCACATTCGACCAACCGCTTTTTGCACTGGCAAAGCAAATCCAAATCAAATGGAAGTGGCCACAGGTGTACGGTGAAGAGAAGTTCGTCATCCTCTTCGGAGATCTTCATATCGAGATGGCAGCGCTGAAGACCATTGGTGACTTGTTGCGAGGGAGCGGATGGGTGCAAGAACTGATTGAGGCAGAGATCACCAGTGCTGGGGCTGCGGATTCCTTCCTACGGGCATCACATGTCACTCGAACCAGGAGAGCGCATCAAGTAACAGCTGCAGCCCTCTTCACCCTGCAGCAGAACGCATACAACCACTACATTGACCAATTGCGTGACGCCAGCACCAAGCAGCTTGAGTTCGCAGAGTGGTACCAGCAAAAGGCTGAGACTTGCCCCCAGCTCCACTACTGGGCAACTGTACTTTAATTGGAACTGACGATCTTAGTGTACTTGCGCTCTCTGCGCCAAGCATCGTTTGCTATGTATGTCGATGCGCTCAATGAACTAGCAGTGTGGTTCCATGCCTTGGATCACACGAACTACGCGCGCTGGATACCTGTGCATCTGCGAGACATGGTGGAACTGCCGACTAAATACCCTGAAATCGCCAATGATTTCTTCGTTGGGAATTTCACAGTCCACAAAACGACTAGGCCGTTCTCCGCCATCTCTATCGATCAGGCCCACGAACAGAACATTGCAGCCATAAAAGTAGACGGAGGTGCAGTAGGTCTGACTGACAATCCCAGCGCAGTGCGACGGTGGATGGTGGTAGGACCAGAGGTTGCCAGGCTCATCGAAGAGTTCCAGGACTCTAACCAAGAACGATCAAAAGACACAAAGCATCATGACCAGACATCGAGTGTGCAAAGTGCTTTCCAAAACGATGTACAGTCAATGATCAAAGTGATTGAAGACTTTGGGAATCCTTCCTTTGAAGAGGATAGTCAAGATCTGTTGGTACTAGACACCAAGGAGATGGCGCCATGTTGAGCTGTAGACGACCTCCGTCGAAAGTGGGACAGGTGCAGTTTGACAAATTTGTCAGAGAACGCCTGGTGGAGAGAACGAAACCCATACATGATCCTAACAAAAGAAACAATATCAAAATATTTGACCAGCCTACAACAAAACCTCAAGCAAAGGGCAAGCAGCAAATTAAATCCCTCAGAAATGACGTGAACCTCTTCTCTCGTCTGTATATCGCATGCCGGAACCGGGATGGAAATCTAGACGAATTCTTCAAACATAAAAACCAAGCTTTCCCTCCTACACTATCGGACGGCGGAGGCATCCGGTTTGGTGCAAAAAGTGATCTTCTCAGTTGTCTAGAAGACTTCAGTCAGCCTAGGTCTGAGGTTCCTCCAACAAGCTGCATTGTCCTAGATGGAGCAGTCATCATCCAGTTGCTGAGGCGTGCTATGGCAAAAACCTTCAAAGAATATGTTCAACAAGTTTTTGTGCCTCACATACTCTCAAAATTTCATCAAGCCACGCGACTGGACCTGGTGTGGGACCTCTACATAAGAAACTCGTTAAAAGATGCAGGAAGGGCCAAGCGGGAAAAGGGGTGAGAAAACGAGTGATGGGTAATTCAACTATACCCGGGAACTGGGTTAGCTTCTTCAGAGTCGACGAAAACAAGACAGAGCTGTTCATCTGCCTCTCTGAAATCCTGTACGACTCATTCCAGCTTGACGATAAGGAGCTGCTCATCACTAAAGGAAAGCCAGCGCTTTTGGATACTTCAGCTCTGGTACCTTGCAACCACGAGGAGGCCGATACCCGTATTATGTTGCATGCCGCCCACGCTGCTCACAATGGTCGCAAGAAGATCCTCATCTGTACAGTAGACACTGATATTGTTGTCCTGGCGGTGGCTCTGGCACGCACTTTGAAGGAGGAAACTGAAGTGTGTGTATCCTTCGGCTCGCAGAAGACGTTTCGCTGTTTGGCAGCCCATGAATTTGCTCGGGCTCTGGGTCCTGAAAAAGCTCAGGCACTACCGATGTTTCATGCTTTGACGGGCTGCGACACGCTTCGCCGGACGTGGAAAGAGGACAGCATGGGCAGTATGGACAGTGCTACCTGAGCTCACGCATACGCTCACTCTTCTCTCCAGTGCACCAGATCGTATTAATGAAGACGCCATGCATATAATTGAAAGGTTGATCATACTGCTTTCTGACAGAAAAAGCACAGAAACGGACATTGACAAGGCACGTCGCAAACTGTTTGCAAAGAAAAACAAAGCACAGCTGATCCCACCGACAAGAGCAGCCCTGGAGCAGCACGTCCGAAGAGCAGTATATCAGGGCGATCATGTCTGGGGTCACGCCATGGTTCCTGCACCAACACTGCCAACGCCAACCGACTGGGGTTGGATCAAGACCAGCGGCGTGTATGAACCTCTATGGACAACGTTACCCGAAGCATCCAAGATCTGCTGTGAGCTCGTCTCTTACAAATGCAAAGACTGCATGAAAAAGTGCAAGTGCAGGAAGGCTAGTCTGGAATGCACACCACTATGTGCTTGCGACGTTTAATGCTCTGAAATGTAAAATTATGAACTAAATATATATAACTTACAAATATCTGGCATACTTTTTTTCAAAGCACCTATTAAAACCTTCAGCAATAAACTTTATCTAACTTCTGTTGTCTTTCGGATATCCAACGGCAGCCATTTTGGAAAATGGCCACCACGGCCGCCAGGGGTCAGTTGGCCGATGGCTCCACATCCAAATTTGTTCATCTTACATCTGTATAGCTCTGTGCCAAATTTGGTGCTTTTATCAAAAAGTGCACAATATGTTGAAATATCCTAGCTAAACTGCCGCACTATAACCCTCTATTCAAACTGAAAGTGGTAGAATTCAAGGACTTCCAATGTTACCGTTAATCCCTATAGAATAAAAACGGCAATAGAAAGCGAGAAGATTTTTGAGCAATCAAGTAAGTGTACAAATAATATATTTCGGCCTCCACTATAATCTCCCAACTAAAACCGGAAGTGGTAGAAATCTACCATTTCAATATTAATTGTAAAAATATCACGCCATACAAACCAAACTCCTTCAAGTGGTGTACACGTAACACTGCCGGTGAATATATTTTCTTAAACCGTTTGGTTACCAAACCCATTTGGCCGTTGTGCCGGGTTAATTCTCAGTAAAAATGCAGATTTCGTATAGTTACTTTGAAATGTTTGTGGCTCAAATTCCTATAGACATAAACACATGAAACAAGAAGAAGGACTACCAAAATAAGACAGAGATTTAGAAACGTTTAGCATATGACATACTCAGATTCAGAGAGCCGGCATCTCAGACAAGAAAGGAAAATTTCACGCAAGTAGGGTTTTTCTTCTTTTCCGCAGTGCGTTATAAATAGATCACAATTGGTTTAAACTATTTACTTATCCAGGAGAAAATAAATCTTTTCCTTGAAGTATTCCAGCTAAAACACCAGGTGAAACAATAACAGCAAAAAGATGCCCATAAAAGAAGTAAACTGAAGAGTATGAAGACCACTACGAACAAGATTATTTGACAACTATTTTGGCACGAACTCAGAAATCAATGTTACTACTGCCTTGATTTTTATTATTAGTAGTATGTTTTATGGAGGAAACTTTACAAAAATGTTACACGTGACATTTAAGTGGTACTTTAAAACATTACGCGTGATTCATCAAGCTCTTAAATTAAACCAAAACAGCAAGGAAAGAAAGGAAGTTGCAATGCAACGAAATTATTCTTCTTATTCTTATTTTACAACATCCGTGATCGGTAGGAGCACTCACGATGCCAATTATCTCAAATTAAAGAGGAAAAATTAATATTCATTATCTTAAACTTCTTAAAATGAAGCAGAACAAATATGTTATAAAACGAAATCATTTTCACGATTCTTTCGTAAGCTAAGTTCAAAGAATTCCAAATAGGTCGTCATTAGTTAACCAATAGAATTTAGGAGAATAGTCTCGTAACAAGTATTACAATTAATGCAGGGCAATTTTCCTTTATTTCTATTTAAGAAGCATATTATCCACTCCAAGGTCAAGCAAGACAAACATATTTGGAATAGGGAAAGTTCTCTGTCTTGTGTACAATAATTATGAAAGTAATCAGCAAAAATGGGCCAGCCATACACAAACTATTTTTTTTTTTTTTCAATAACTAAGAACTGACAAACTGCATTAAAGTTCACAATGTTGTAAAAAGAACTGTGTTATCTCCATGTCCAAGAAAGCTAAATTAGAATTGATCAATTAATCCCTAAGTTATTAGTAGAAGAACATGAGGAGCGCATGGCTAAGTAATACGTAACAGCATTCATGCGTACTCAATGCCCAATGCAGAAGCTCTAATCCTCCTCGACAAGATATTATGGAAAAATTTACATTTACCAAATTAAGTACAAGAATCGCGTCTCATCAAACCATAACAGATTGGTTGCTTGAGCCCCTTCCTTTGATGAAACTCTGTTTGCGGCCCTGTTCACAATCATACCCAGAACAATTAGTCGCTTTTAATTACATTTGCGCACAAGTGACCAGTTATAGAAGAAAGCTTTTAGTTATAAAATATGTAATATTGAATGTGATATGGAATCACCACTAAAATTAAAACCAAATGGATGGTCGCATGCCAAAATGAACTAACTACATTTTTTAATGAAATTTAAATAGAGTGATATTTGTGTTAAGAACTGAAAAGTTCATCACTCGCCATAGAATCCGCTCATCACAACAACTTACTCCGTCCCTTGGCAAACTAAAGAAGCTACTAGCTTGGTTCGTCCTGGCATGATAAAGCTCTCAATTCACTTGATCTCAATTTCATCACAAAAGTAGTTAGTCAGTTTTGGCATTGGACCACCCATAATCTTGTGTTGCGTTCACACTGACCGGCACGGAATGAAACTAATAGTGAGAAATGTCGATATGTTAGTCCTGCAAACCCAAAGAATTATCATCAACGTACTTGTTGAAAGCTGCAGAGGTACTCAGAAATACAACGCACGTGGGATATATAATTTCTAGAATTTTCTCACGACTATAGGCTAACAGTGGTTCATTTGCTTCCGTACAAAGGCTCGGAACAGAACTGGTACGAAAAGAACCAGTGGATAGTCGAATGCCTAGGTGATGAACAGTGTCAAGTTGTTTCTGCAGGAACAAAGTAGGCATTACAACCGTAGTCTAGATCGAATTAGGGCACAACTATCGTAACAGAACAAAACGATTAACACCTCGAGTATAGTGGGAAAGTACATGAAGCAAATTCGGAACTCGGAAACACTTAATGTTATAAGTAAGTGGTGCCACGTTAAGCGACAATCACAAGTCAATCTCAAAACCCAACAAGTTGGCTGTAAAGTCCCGAACACCAAAGCACGTTGGCTGGGCTCGAAAATGGACATATTGCTTTTTGGCGAGAAAAACCGGAAACCAGTCTCGTTCCACCAGCGATCAAGATGATTTATGTTAGTTGAAGTCATTGAGTAATTCCGTGAAGATATTTAGAATGACAGTAAATAACAAGATCGTTAACGTAAAATAAATTACACACATGAATCCGGGTCTGTGGCAGAGCATTGTTGACGGCGACAACAAACACTGTAACACTGAGAACACTGCTTTAAGGAACATCATTTTACTGCAGAAATCATCCTGAGAGACTGGTGCCCATACACACCTTAAAATAACGTTCATCCAGTAAGTTCATTATGAATTTCGCCATGTAGCCATGGAAACCTTAGTCATAAGACTGTTTTAAAATTCCGTGTTGTCAAGTAGTGTCATAAGATTTTTGTAAACCAATATCTACATTTCAACAAGGCACTGACGATAGGAGAATGCTTCTTGAATCTGGTTTCCGAGATTAGCAAAACTATCTGTAGTGAGTTCGAAAAACCGAAAGCCATATTGAATCTTGTTTAACAGAGAGTTTGATTTCAAATAACACACAACCGCTTGTTAACCATGCGCTTAACAAGACGCAACTCGTGAGAGCAATTGGTCTGCAGCTCCTGGCTGCTGTTGTGAATTTCTCTGGTTTCAAAATTGGAAATACTAGAGTCTTTCCCCATCATGCTGGAAACTTTTTCTTCCGATCAGATGCGATTAAATACTTGCAATAACGCAAGCTGTGATTCGGGGGAGATGTTGCACAACATACTGAAAGATGTACGATTAATCCTTGGAGCAGTGTTTGACGACTCACGTAAGGCATAGTCAAATATGAGAGCCCTGAAGGGTATGTTATAATCCTCTGCATTGGTGCATTGGACGTTTGAACACTTTCTCTCAATATGAGTACAAAAGCGATTAAACTCGACCGAATAGTGTGCAGAGTCAGAGATAGACGAAAACTCTCGGTCTAATATCTTAACTATCTCTGTGAGTTTAGTCTCCAGAACCCCATTTGCTAATAGAGCAGGCACACTAGTACTGGGGCAGTGGCCATTTAAGGCTATAATCCAACGCTAGATAGTAGCTATAGAAATTCCACTATTGAGAGACGTAACGAACTCTTTTCTAGTTTGGTGCTTCGAGGGTTTTGAATATCTAGCACATACACGAGGAACGTAAAATGCAAAGATACCGATTAAAGGACGCAATTGGATACCGATTAAAGGACGCAATTGGATACCGATTAAAGGACGCAAGAATGCTGGAAAGATTAGTAGCAGCTGAATACCGATTAAAGGATGCAAGAGCATGCCGATGGGCCAGGAATGCTTCACGGATTTCCGCATACTACCATGAAACTCGCTGTTCTGTATCATCGCCTCTGCATTGTGAAATGAAACTATAGACAGCGTCGATAACAATCTGCCGAAATAAATCTATAGCAGCACATACAGGAAAATCATCGGGAAGATTATATTCACTGAACTCCCGGAATGTTGGCCAATCAGCACACTTCAAGTTGAAGTGTGGAAGATGACATGAATTATTAATAGGTAGACTTACATTGATCATTAGAAAATGATCATTGTCACAGAGAACTAGATGCACACTCCATGTAAAATAATCTGCCAGAGGAACACTAGATATAAGAAAGAAGTCAATACATGAGTAGATACCAGATCCAGTAAAAAAAAAAAAAGTGCGTAGGGTTACCATCATTAAGAGCGAGTATCCCAATACCATAAAAGAATTCTGTTACTTGACACCTACGATCGTGCGTGCGGATGGAGCTCCATAGACGATGGTATGCATTCAATTCTCCGACAATTAACACAAGTGGTTCAAGTTAATTCTAAAGCTGAATAAAATCGGTTACCGAAAGGCCTCATTACAAGAAATATACAAGTTGGGTTTTTCTGAGCGAAAAAAGTTCACAACGCAACTGCTTGCAACCACGAGTTTATGATAATTCAACGAGAATAAAAGTCACAGGGTACACAAAGGCTGCCCGTCAGCAACGTGACCATTAGTACTTATAACAAGTGTAAATTGTTGTGTAACGAGATAAAACAGATGACTATGTGGGATGAAAATGTGTTTCCTTTAAATACATTATAGCTCATGAGTGATCAGATATCAGTTGCTTCATTTTCTTAAGATTTCACTGTAGAAGCGCCGTAGTTGGAAAGATTAACATTTAAGACGAACTCTTCCTGGTGAGCCAATTATCGTCCACTTACTATCCACCAGTTCATCCACAAATTAAAATCAGGAAATCGAAAGTGGCTTGCGAACTGCTAGAGATTTGGTTTCCTCTGTGAGAGGATTGGTAATTAAGACGACACAGATGCCAAATATGCTGGCTTAAATTGATACTAGCAATATATGACAAGTGACAATGTGGTGGTGGTGGCATTAGCTTAATATCACCGTTATGAACATGAGGTATTTTGGAATGATGTTTTGCACTTCTTTCCGGGAAGCCCTTCGCATTGTCTAGTATCAAGTGCGTGTGTCTTTGAAGCACGTCCCGGCTTCAATTCCCTCTGAGGTAGCAAAAAACAATTTCATAACTATTCGCTTTCATTAATCAGGTTTCCTTAAACCTAAAGAGTATAACCGTGGGACTTTAAACTAAAAACATTTCGTTTCATTTCTTTCGGATAAAGATCAGCCCTGGAGGCCTTAAAGATGATTTACCAATTAATATAATTTTAATAAATTAAAAGATCGTGCTATCGCAACAGCACCACTCCGGAGCGTTCGTAGACCCTCACCGAAGGATCAAAGTGGTCAAGAAGAATGATAGGAGCATAAAATCTCCATTCTCGCAGATACAAACACATGGCTCCCGAATAGAAGGAAAACGTTCACTGATCATGCTCTCGTAAGACTGCCAACAACAACAAAAAAGTACAGGCAACTGATCATCCCCTCCTGTAGAGGCATTCGCAACTGAGAAGCAAAGAACATTCAAATGAACGTGTGGTAAATAAATGAAGCCGCCCTCTTAACAAAGTAATTTTCAATTCACTAACTATACTACATAAATTGGCAATGTTGGCATTACAACGGCTACGCTACGAAGATGCAGTGTCTTGTAGCCAAAAAGGGAACACGCCCTTACATTTTTCTTATAACCAGGTTTTAAAACTGAAATAAAATAGGTGTAGAAATTATGTATATATCATAGATATAATTTCAGTCGTAAGGGATGAACATGCTCGGGTGCTTATTTTTAAAACGGCCAATTAAAAACTATAGAGTCCAACAATGAACGTTGCAATACTAACAACTCAGTCATGAAGGAGCTTAGTGTGCTCAATAAACGCTGAGGGCATGTTTGGTCAAATGCTGAGGTACAGTATAATAATTTGCTACTAACGTCCTCTATCACAAAATATGAAAATTGTAAGAAAATTAAATGAAAATTACAACTGTCTCGTGGAGGTGGGAAATATTTTAATGATCTTTCATTTCCACTGTACATTTCCTACCACTTATAATGTTCTGGACAATGAAAGTAGACATTTATGATCTAAAATTCTCGAAAACGGTTCTATTAGCTCCGTTCATTATTCATAAATTGAATATGTACGTAATTGAATACAATACTAACATCTACAACTATTTCTCTAGGAAAAATCAGATATAAAAAATACTGAAAGAAATAGAAAGCTTTCTGAAACATCTTTACAATTGTGGCTTGAAAATAGATATCCTGGCTCATTTCATACTAATACAAAAGTTTGCAGACTACCTAAGATACATTGAGAAAAAACACTCTGTAAACATACACTATCTAAATGAATGTAGACATCTCCTTCCTTAGAAGCATTCTTTACTTGTTATCTGCTTGTATAGTACATAAAATGTTCAAACACTTGAATTGTTTCCATTGAAATTCGAACCCTGTTGATCAAAGATGGATTAATCATCCTTCAAATCAAATAATGCATTAGCCACTAATTGAAACAATATGAACACGTTTGCTTAAGAATATAAAGCTTGTCTTAAAACATACAATGTGATTAACCACACTTAATAGATAATTGTAAGCAAACTGAAATTTTAACTACATTCAAATGACAGCATATATATACAGATTTGAATCACTGTATGTACTGACCTGTAATCACTAGAAATTCACGTTCCATAAACAACAATCGATCTGGATAAGTTAATTGGTACGGCATTTATCACGTGATACAGAGTTAATCAATTTATTTTCTTTTAATCATGAAAGGATAGTACATTTGATTATGACATGAGTTGCTTTCTTTTATTTGAGCAATTTGCCACGTTTCTCCACAAATGCAAGAGTATGCATATTTTCTAAAAATCCATTGATAAAACTATTTAATTCAGCACTCATGTATCTAGTTCTACCACACTGCCTTTGAATTATTGACACAGTTTTAAAAAAATATTATCCTTGTTATATGACCTGAAACGCAATACATAGGAATAATATTTTATGTTTGCCATTGCTCTTCACACATGTCTTAAGCCTCTGAGGCCAGTCGTTATCAAATCCATTACGCACTATTGTCACTGAAAAATCTGCTTCCCTTGCATCAAGGAATATACTGCAGCGTTCCTTCTGTTTTCAATTATGAGCCATAATTTATGGATCAATGGGTTAAATAAAACTGAGAAAGGTTAGTCTGCTGAAATCAACCGAAACTATTCCTTAGGAGACCTAACCTTACGAGCTGGTGCAAAATTCTTGGAAGATTTACTTTTGGTTTTCAACAAGGTCACAGTTTCGGCTATGCAACATAGCCTTCCTCAGAAGATGAGAATAATGTGTTTGAGGAAGGCTATGTTGCATAGCCGAAACTGTAACACAAATATATAATCTTAAAATATACATACTGCTTTGGTCAGTTGGAGTTTTATTAGCAATCTTGAATTTTCCAAAGCTGCAATGAATAATTTATAATACCTGTCATTTTTTGATTTTAAAAAATGTTCAGTGATATTTCTAATCAGTGACCAGGAATTTCCTTAGTTATTATCCACATAATACTGAAGCATATGTTTTGTTTTTACTTTTCTCTGCTGTTTAAGCTAAGTTGTTAAAAAAAATTGCCTATGCTCCGTCAGTAGAGCATTGTAAACACGCGAAACATCAACATCTTTCAAATGTTCGTCTCTACTTGTTACTTTGCCTTAAACAAAGAATCCATTTTTATTATACATGCGTTCTTAAATTTGTTTGGGACGTCATCAAGAGTTCCAGTTTACTTGTTCACGGTCCGGTAGACTACAATTCCCGCAAATTCAGCTAAAGTATCAGGGAAATCTCAAAAACTGAATTTCCTGCTTTACATGGTATATTTGAAGTATCACGATACGTATGACCTCCCCCATGACTCTCCAACTGCTTCATCAAACACGTTTGTCCATAAGTACGACATACATGGTTACTGGTATGTCATGGTGGACATACATGACACGCTGCTGTTACTGTGTAGTTGTGCCAGAACTATAAAACTGGTATCATTATTAGTGTGCCGTTGTGTCATCTCGGTGTTAATGAAATGCCGCATTAAGTGAACTGTTATTGGAAAGGGTACATTATGGATTTTTCGAAGCTCAATTTTAGTGAAACTTAATAGTGAAACATTATCGGGAAAATAATTTAATCATCGGAATAATCACAGCTAAAGATATCATGACCAGACACACACAAATGGGGCCCATTCAGAAACATTCGCTAACAAATTGTACTCGTTTGATGCTACCAGGAAAAGTTGCCTGAGATGCTTCGTGGAATTCGTCGACTGGCAGGCCAGCAGAATCTACCACCCCAACGTGATTTGGTCCAGAAATCAAATCGAGCGCAGTCCGCTGTCAGTCACAACGTATGAGGGCCCAAGTGACACATTGTTAAAGATAAGACAAATTGTCGCAAACTTTAGGGAAAATATTTATTTATTTATACATATTCTTGGGCATCAGCGGCATCTATGGCATTAAGCTGGTCATGTATGAGGGATGACGTCCTTTGGCGAGCACGCTATCCTAGGAAAGAGAAGGAACAAAGGAATAAGAAAGGAAGGAAGCGTCCTGGGATCTGTAACTTAGGTACCTTTCGGGTATTTGTCTTTCGAATGAGGGCACCCAGGAAAAGCCGCTCAGAATAGTTGGCCTGAAAAGCTGTTACACCCTTTGGACCGAGTGTCAACACCGGGAATCGAAAGGAAAGACATTTAAAGGAAGGTGATCTAAAATAAAAGACTGTTCTCACATTGGATCACCCCTACATTTATCTCAATTGCAAAATTCGGGCAATTACGTACCGAGGTTTACTGCCAGTACAAAGTAAGTTACTGGCGAGGAACCATTTTTCGACGAGTATAGTAACGAGGAAAAATTGAAGGTACATGAGTTAGACAAAACGTAAATGTGAGTGCTGTCTACTTCTAGGGATCCACCACGACCCCAAAGACATATCGAAAAGATATGAACAAAAAAATGGATACACATGAACCAACCGTCCAGCTATGTCGTCAGATCACTCTTTTACTTTTATGATGGCACGGAGCAGGAAACCAGAACGCATGATATTCCGTTTCATGATACTCCTGTCAAAAGCCCTTACACAAACTCAATAGACTGCTTCACAGTGCACTGTTTAAATGACGTCTACATTATCACTACTCCCGTACTGTTACTGGTCTATGGAAGACATACAGGGAGGAATATGATGGAATTCCTATGTCTGTGCTCCAACGTAGTATGTTACAGTGGGAACTGCTATGTCCAGCGATATATTTCATAATGCTGGTTGTCCGATAGCACGTAATCGGTGGTAGCGGCACGACCTTTCATAGGGTAAGTATACTTTGAAAATTGATCAGATATAACCTGATCAGGCTTCTGTAATGTGGAAAAAGCCAGGACTCACTTTTCCTATAACTTCTAGCATAGCTCACTCTTCAGGAAATAGCATCATAAGTGCGTCTATGTAAATTTAATTGCTAATTTTAGTTAGGGTTACCAGACTGAACTGAAGCCAAGCCCGGAGACCAGCAGTAGTTGTGTAATTGAGGACAAGTTTCAAACTAAGAATTTCTGCATGTCACACTACTGCTGTTGTTTCTAACACTTCTAACCATTATTACTAACATTATCATCACTACTAAGCAATGTATACTGTACTAATGTCAAAGACAAACAAAATATTAGTGAATATACACGCATACCTATTTCTGAAGCTCCTCACCGCGTCAAGAAGAATCTTATTTTCCATTACCGTTTTGTGGAAATTTTAACAGGAAGTTTTCAAGTTCATCTCAACACAAATTTCGGTAATCGCAAGTGCTGTTGACATCTATGTCTCGCCATGAATTTTAATTACACAACACTTGTTCGACATGAGTATTACTGACTTGTATAGTGAGAATATACCTGTATTAATTATTTTGAACAGGTTTGGCGCGTCTGGTTTCTCGAAAAATGCACTGGACGATCTACAACAATATCCTGTCTATCAAGGGTTGATATTATATACTTTAAAACAGAAAACACATTTTAAAAAAAGTTCATCTCCATTGAAACTAATTTTAACTTGTGCCGCGCGACAATACAGGTGCAACAATAAAAACATTCAAAACTAGACTTTTGTTACAGTAAAGATATAATCCTAAATAACAACTAAGTATAGTATACATATAAGTTGTTTCGTTTTAAACATGTTTATTTAGCATTAAAATGTTATATTACACAATTAATGCATAGTTAATTGAACATGGACAATGAGTTTAACCTAGAATGTATTCAATATATCCACCATTTTGTTTCACAATCTCTTGCAAGTGAATCTTTGCATTTATCACAACTCTTCGGGACATGTCTTTCGAAAATAAACAACAAGAGAAGAGTCCTGAATGTAGCGTCATTTCAGATTTGGCTTGGGGGGCAAGACCCCTTGATATAAGTAAAATTTCGCGTTTTTCACTGACTTGCTACTATTCTATTGATAAAACCTATATAAATCTCAAACCCGGAGGGGCAAATGCTCCTCCCTGCCTCCCCTAAATGAGGCCCCTTCCTGAATTCCGTAAGTTTGCAGACTTCCTTGCGCATATCTTACTTTCAAAGCCTCCCGTAACAAGAAAGCAAATGGATTAATATCCGGGTTACGCTTGGGGCCACTCTTTCTAACCTCCTTGACGTTCAGGAAATCGTGTTTTCCCGCTTCTTCCGATTTTGAAACAATATGCATCAGTATCATTTTCGAAGGAAGTAGAACAATTCATTCCGGCGCGCCTTCCTCTCAGCGCACGTGTCAGCACAAAGTTTACAGGCTCCAGCCTATTTCCTCAACTTCTGCCGGGCGCAGGGAAGTAGAAAATGGATTTCTTTTCAGTCATGGTTAGTGTTTCATTACTTTGTAAGGGCAGGAGTAAAAGTGGATCTGAAAAGGTGGGGGTAAGCATGATGTCACGCCGTCTCCTGTGCCTACCTTAGCCTATTGTAATTTTTAGGAAGTGCTGGGACGCCATACATATTTTTTAGGAGTGGAAAACGTCATCCCCAGTGTTCCTCTTACTTTTACCCCTCTGTAAGGGTATATAAATTCATAGAACTGCACTGCGACATCAGGCATCCTTAAAAAAAGGCAAGTCGCAAGACTTGAACAAAGGGTAACATTAAGCATCTGACTGAAAAATGTGTCATTAATATCAATCAGAGTTACAGACTCCATATTCATCGTACTTTCTAACTTTACAAGTACGTAGTTCGACACAAAACATATTAACAAGAAATTTCTTAGCAACTTCAAATACAGTGATGATGTTATTCACATCATTTGGGACGTTATGCAAATTCTAAAGAATCTTGCGACCTAATAATAATAATAATAATAATAATAATAATAATAATAATAATAATAATAATAATAATAATAATAATAATAATAATAATAATAAGACGAGTATTATTTTTATTTATTTCGAGAGAGAGACAGGAATTTATTCCGAGAGAGATTCAAATTTTTGGGATTCAAATTCAATATATAGAAAAATTACATTAAAATTTTTAAAATCACCTCTATATTATTATTATTATTATTATTATTATTATTATTATTATTATTATTATTATTATTATTATTATTAATATTATTATTCAAAGAAGTCTAAGAGTTAGACAATTTCTGAACTGTGTAATTGCTTTCGTCCAATAATAAACATTTCTAATAAGTCACGAAATTTCAAACGCCACCTAATAATCTACCGTCCCCAATCATCCATTGTTGTACCTGTCCCCCCTTTGGAAACGAGAAACTCACCTAGGGTTGTTAACGCCTAGGTTAAGAACTACTGGTCTAAGTGACATGAAGTGAAGTAATATTCTATTAGTTTAACATATAGAGAAGAAAAGCAAGACAGTTAATAGACAAGTCATAAGGGTTAGAGGAACTTTTTCTGTACATCCTTCGATGCTCCAAGGCTAAGGAAGACGATGAATTAGTGAACGGAAGTTGATGAAATGTCATATTTTTTCTGGTATCGCGAACAATGTCCATCAAATACATATAAGATTATACTTCGTTCTGAAACTAAAGATTGTAATTTTATTTATTTATTTATTTATTTAAAAATATTTTTGCATTTTGCCAATTTTCAGCTTTTAGGTCATTTTTTCGATTTTAGATCCTTTTTGACATTTTTCCTAAACTTCGGTGATTTTTTCGTCATTTTCGGTATGTTTTGGTATTTTTATTTTATTATTTTTTTTTTCATTCTTTTGATTTTAGCAATGCTTGAGACCGCACCGTGGTCAACACACTTTCTCATAAGATGACAATTTAGAAGCAAAAGAAAGAGGATCTGACATTAGCCTTTTTGTTCTTATGTTATCAAGACAATGGTGGTGTACTGCAACCATATAAAAAAATGCCAGGTAAGAGGAAAGACTTGGAGTTTTCATCTTCATTAAATATTTCTAAAAATAAATTGTGTGTATGTAATATTTTAAAGATCATTTCTCACTTTTAAATTTCTTCCTTTATCGACGGTCTGTATATTGATGGAAAGAAGCAGCGTGTTTATGAAGTCTCTTTCTCTCTCGAACGTTTTTTGACATTCACTTTCCGATTTTTCACATACAATTTGCCAATTCTAAACAATAATTACACGATTTACCTAGAGACATTATTTCTTTATCTTTGGGGTAACGCGCAGAACATGGAAACAGTATACTTCATAGTAGGCCGAGATGCAGGAAATAATTGCATTTTACTCTGAATAATTTGCTATATTTATTTTTATCATTATATTATTTTATATTTCATTTTATATTTAGATATTTTCATTTAAAATCAAACTTACATACTTCAACTGAAGAAGTCCTCATTTTTCTAGTATCACGGACAAGTTCCCTATCATTAGGTATGTCTGATGTATTCTTTTAAACTTACAGTTAGAAATGTAATAGTCATTTTCATAACTTTTAAGTCATTTTTCCATTTTTAGGTCATTTTATAGATCCTACATCGATATTTTTAAGGTCATGAACTCCCCCTCCCGCTAGTGGTAATGAACGAAATGTGGGATGAAGAAAATATGAAAGAACTGGAGAATTCCGAGAAACCCACGAGCACAGTGTTTATCCACCACAGAACCTACTTGGTGTATGCGGGAATCGAACTAGGGAGTTTACGCACCAGAGGTGAGCATTCTATCACTTTTGTTTAACCAGACTTTTATTAGCGTTCAACCGCCGCAGCCCCAGTGGTTCCATTATTACTATAAGGTTTAATATAGTTAACAATGTATTGGAATGATTCTGGCTAGTGCGAAGAAAGACAGAAGGTAGTAAAGTTGAATGACTAGACTCAATGAATGTACAAATAGATACAGAAAACGAAACAATATGTATTAGAGGGTACTAGCTAGTTTATTTATGGCAATTGTTTGTACTTTAGTTTTAAGTAATTTTATTTTATTGATTTTCTTAATTTTTTTTTCATTTAATTGATTTGTTAATTTTTTCTATTTTAAAAATTGAAATGAAAAAGTTGGTAAAAAAAATTAGTGAGAAAAAGCATTATGGCTCATACTCGAAACTGGTGAAAGATAGTGGATATGTTCTATTAACTATCTAGGTATTACTTGTGCATTGATTGATAAATTTATGATGAAAATTGGTCAGGGTGAGAAATATAGTGGCTAAATATAAGGAATGTAATGTAAGTATGCTGTAGTTATACATAGTGGTAGATTGGTAGTCTTTCATTGGCTTCATTCAATATGCAATTGTGTTCAGCAATGTAGGATACTGTGCAAGGCCAAAAAATGTCAGTTAGCGTACTTTTTGTCCAAATCTGTTTCAGACCATATAGATCCAGGGCCGTAACTTGTGGTGGGCAGGGGGCAACTGCCCCCAGGTAAGCTCCCCGCCGTTCGAGGGAGGACCACTTTAAGGCAAAATTTTCTTACTCCACACACGACACAAATATGAAATTAATAATGAAGCATCAAACAGGTTCACTACATTACATAAACAAAACAGCACACAAAAGGTAAATAAAACAAAAATGAGTCTTGGGCCCTTTTCAGTAAAAGAAAATATTTACTATTAGGGGCCTTAGAAATAATATTTATTCTTATGGCTTTGAGATTTGTCGATATTGTCCCCTTAATTAATTTGTCATGTATAGAATAGGCCCAGGGGCGTAACCAACTGGCCCCGCAGACCTTGCCGTGCAGAAGAGCCCATAGGCGCCGGGGAGTTATTATTATTATTATTATTATTGTATTATTATATTATTATTATTGTTATATATACTTATATACATCTGGAATATTTAATGTACTTTTGTAATTTGTACTATCTTTATGGTAATTTTTCTTTTTCTTTCAATAAACGTTCAATTAAATATAACTTCTTAGCCACATGAGTCCCTACTGGAGCACGCATACGCTAATCACATAGCCACGAGAGATTTTTCATATGAGAAAATTGGACGTATGTACGTAAAATGGAGGCACTTAAAAAAAAGCAAATGTATACCGTGTTTAACTCTTTGATTGATTGAATGAACCTGAAGATTCAATGTGAGATATGTGTCAAAAGTAATTCCAACTGATTTATCAAATCATAAATAGTTTATTTCCTAATGAAGATTCAGTCAAAAGGGATTGCGATGTATTACTTTTGCTCCTAATGAAGGACCCTTAGTACTTTATCTGCTTTTATTTATAGTAAGGCTCCAAATGTGTTAATAGACATGTAGGAAAATACAGATGTCTACCTAGGATGAATACTTATGTGATGTACTAAGTTGGTTGAAATTGGTCAGACCGTTTCTGAGAAATTGACTGTCTCAAAATTTATGAAAAATATAAACTTCAGTAGACTTGGCGTTAAATTATGACAATACTTCTGAAATAAATTTTAATTACTCATATGTTAGGAAAGGAATTAGCGAAAAAATAGGGGATGAACGGATTACTCATCATTGGTCATGCCCAAATGAAACTTAAAGAAAAAAAGACATGGACGATCCTCGTCAGCGCATGTTGATGAAAGCCAGTGTAGAATGTCTATTTGATTTTAAAATTTTAGCTTATGATTGTGAAAATTGTAGTTGTTTTAATCAGAATGAATTTATAATCAAATTAAAAGTAGGAACAAAAACAGTCTACACTTTTACATTCTATTCTTTTAGCTATTATTTGTTAACTGAAACTTTCTTTAAAGAATTTGTACACTATATGCTGGTCCAACCACAGTTTGTTTTCTTTTTTCATGTCACTGGAATTCAACACCAGAGGAAGTTAGCTGCAATTGTGAGAATCGTACACCGATCCATTTCGTTCATCCAAAGATGACTTAATGCTACACAAGCCTTTTTATCACACGGGTATAAGGAAGAATATTATGAACATATTCTCTTTTACCGCCGCAGCCTGTACCTACGTTGTATTGAGGCAAGAAATGTTCTTATTTTTATCCATTGTAGAGAAAGTACTTTTACTTGCTGTCATGAACCTCAACTATCTCACCTTTTTTCGTGTTTTTGTACTTCAGGGCTACTTCCGCGTTTCTTTGAGTGTTGTGTGGGAAAAAGTAGATCGTAAACAAAAACACTCGTCGATCAACACGTATAATCATGAACAATGCCAGATCTTTTACTATGCGAACTGAAATGACTTTTTTTCTCCGCGAAGTGCAGCACTTAAGATCCTGCACGAAGAATCACGGATCACTATTTGCATTTTATGCACTGGGTATGAAGTTCGATCACAAGCTTCGAGAGGATCGTAGCAGAAATATTATTGTGCCTATAATATATTTCATATCCATGAATATTCCCACAGTGCTCCTGCATGGATTTTGAAGTAGTTAATGATATAGGGTATAATGTATGACTGACTACTTTCCCTTTTGTTTTAATTAGAAAAATTTAAAATGAACAAAGATCCATCTCACATTTAAGTGAAACGTGAAAGGCTTTTCGCTTTAATCCAGATTCTTCCTGTTGAACTGCTTTGAAGGTTCGTCGTTTCGTAAGTTGTAAAAATTGTATTTTGAAATGAAATAAGAAATGAAAAGCACGGTAGCAATTCAACATCTTCTATGTACGAAGGTTTAAAATGAAAAGAAAGAAAATAAAAGAAAAGAAGAAAAGAAAAGAAAAGAAAAGAAAAGAGAAAGAAATCTGCTGTAGTTGTAACCATATACGTATATGATTCCATTATCAATAAAATAGCAACTCCCAGACCATCCACAAATCCGTTTCTCACCTTTTGTTACGCCCTTCCTTCCTGAGTGACGGTGTATCCCTCTATGATGTTCCTAGCTTTCGAGGCAGATTAAATATACCGTGTACAGGGTGTTTCAAAACAACACCGACAACGTTTGGGAGGTGATTCCTGACATTAAGATAAGACAAAAAGTATAGACTAGGGATGCACGCGAGACACGAGACGAGAGTGAAAATTTTATGCGAGACGCGAGACGAGACTAAACCATGCGAGGCGAGACGCTAGACGAGACTCGGTTAAGTCTCGCACGAGAAGTCTCGAGAGACTTATCGCAGTCTCGCAAGATTTATGAATTAATTTAATTGTATATTAAGTGATTTTACATTTATTGAGTTTTCTAAGTTGAGCGTTAATGTCTCCAGGAACAAAACAGTGATTGGGGCAATAGACATTTTATGAGATTTATTATTATTCAAGGTTGATTTTCAGAATTAAAGCCTTTTTTAGTTTCTAAACATCATTAAAAAAGAAACGCTTTGTAAATTGGAAATTTATTACAGCATTGATTTAGGACTTTATTTTGCGGCATAAACACATACACGCGGTCGCGCACGAATACATGAACTTCTGTTTTTAGTCTGAAAAGCGAATAAGACTCCCTATTGCTGCGAAATATGATATTTCTGTTGTTTCTGTCTTTTTCACATTACCGCTAGCGATTAATGTTGGGGGATAGCGGGGAAATCTCCTCTCGTTAAAGTTTATCCCCGGTCCGGCTCGCAGAAATAACCTGATATTTTTACATGGAATAAGTATTTGCTTTCTATATATTTATCAAAAACATCCCCCTTTAGTTCGGAAGTTTAATTCAAACACTGGTTTGGTAGGATGGCCCTATAAGTTTGGTGGGAGATGGTAGGAATGGCCCTATATCTGTCAGTAATTTTATTTTCTAGATTTGGCAACACTATATAAGTTGAAAGCGAAAGTTGATAAAATGCGATAATGCAACATTGCTACAAGCGCGAACGAACCAAAAGAATTGGGTCGTATTGTGTTGTAAGGAGTTCTTTTGTTATCTACAAGCGCTTTTGGTGGTATAAAAACACCTTTGTAATGGAAAATCACCCTTCAAGGAAACGACCAAAACGTGTAAATGTTGATAGTGGCGACGATATTTTAGAAGAGCCAAATGGGGACCCAGTTGAAAGTGAAACGGATTCAGGTACTGTTTCTGCAAGTTCGAGTCTTGATCCACCCAAAACAGCAGCGCGTAAAAGTAAATTCCAGGATTACTTTGAAATTGCGACAAATGCTGAATTGGCTATTTGTAAATTATGTAAGCCTAAGAAGATAGAATTGAAAATGCATTCTCGCAATATAACGGGGTGAAGAAACACTTGCAAAATATTCACAAGAAAGAGTACGCGATTCTCTACCCCGACAGCGACAAAGATCAGAAGAGTAGCTGCAGGAAGGAGGATATAACAATATATTTCCCTCAGAAGAAGGAAACTAAGGTAAGTGCACAACATACTTGACAGTGTCTAAAGTGTTGAAAATTAATTATCACTATTCCCCGCGGCACTCCGGTTGCGAGCCATTGATATAATTGTTACAAGTATATAACATAATTATGTTGTATATCAGTTATTTGGATTAGTATATTAGTATATGTTATCCACAAGTCCGTTGACACAAGTAATGTTATTCCTTGGTGGCTGGTGTAAAGGGAGATAGGCGACAATAGATGGCAGCACTGTTCTCCTACACAAGTAACGTATTTTTATATTTTCTCTGCTGCTTCCACAAATTTAATGCTAGAGAGTATACATTTTCTGAAAAGAAAGTTCAAACCTATTCTAAGGGAACGATCCGTGTCAATTTTGGATATTGTGACGTTAGAGCATTCCTCGGACTAGAAGCAGGCAAAGACAAGTTTGAAATCCGGTTAAATAAAGACGAAGAAATTTACATATAGATATAGTAAAAGGATCCGGGTTTGATTCAATGAGTTCAGAAAAACATATACTTTATATCCTAATTACATTGGTGACTTTTTTTTCGGGGCAAAAATGTGCCCGCATGGCATACTGGAAAATATTGCTGGAGACCTCTAAGCTGGAAAACAATGTTGGATCCAGCAACAATTTATGCTGGTTTTGCTGTAAATTATGCTATTAATTTGACGAAAATTACTGGTCCAGCAATCAAATTCCAGCACAACTTTTCTTTTAATTTGGAGCGGAGGGGACACAAGTTCGGATACCATGTTGAACTCTAGGTTCCGTCTCCTTAGGATGTTATGAACATTCATCACATGGAAATCAATGGCAAACCACCATGGGTTCACCTTGCCAAGGGACTTTTAGGTCAAATACCTGCCTTCGGACAGAATATCACACCATCATTCATTAACAGCCATAGAATAACACATTGCAAAATTTTAACCCAGAATATATGCGAGACTCTAAATTTTATGCGAGACGTGAGACGAGACTTCACATTTGCGAGACGAGACCAACATTTGAGGCTGCGAGACGAGACGAGACTTTCCATTTCTCGTCTCGTCTCGTCTCGCATGCATCCCTAGTATGGACCAACCTGGGTGCACAAATGCTTCCCTTCGGAGTTATATGCTGCTGAAAACATTTAAAAGGAGCTTTAAAGCTCCATAGCTCCAAAACTATGGGACCTACCGTATTCGGGTCAAGACTTCACATAGGAACTAATATGTGTGTGTTATCCAAAAATACAGTTTCAGAATCCTAAGGTACTCACACAACAATTTTTATACAGGGAGTTTGGCTACGGGCATATAATTTGAAGTAAGGTAAACCGGCCAAATATCAGATACTTGACTAATATCGGATACCCATGCTTCTCGTCAAGTAGGTGCTGCCATCGGTAGACATGCACAGTAACTGCATGAGGTATGCGCCGTGTTGTCTTTGTGCATTCGGACGCTGTAGAACAAGTTGTTGCAGAAGTGTGGGAGAAAAGCGAATTTTCGACGCTTCGAGTTTTTGAAAGGACTGTTGCATCTCGTGAGAGAACACAGAAGGTAAGAAAATATAACACTGTACTTACTTTGCTCGGAAAGACAACATTGTGTAGTAGTCACCTGTAAGTATGTCAAACAGGTACGGCCACGTGCTACTGTTCGGGTTAGTGATAAAAGTTGTCACGAGGGAGCGTTCGTCCCAATATCGGATAGGAAGGGGTGCCGAATATCAGATATCCGATATTAGACAGCATGTACAATAGGGTGCATCAAACCCCTCACAATTTTGAAAATTTAACCGGGGATTCGTGACCCTAGGTCAGTTTTGTTCCATTTCATGAGTTAATACTTCGTGCAAAATCTATGAACGTTTAGGGGGCCACCAGCAGCTCAAACATATAATAGAAGTGTCAAACATATAATAGAAGTATTGAAATAATTGAAATGTGAGTTTGGTAAGTAAAAACTTTTTTTGCAAGTTCACACAAATTCTCTCATTTCTAAGAACATATTAAAATAAAGTAGTTAAAATATAATTACAAGCGTCAAAGACTCAAAGTGTGTTAAAAAATTGAAATGCAAGTTTGACAAGTAAAAGCATTTATTGAAAGTATTACACAAATTTTCTCATTTTAACAATATATTTTTAAAATTATATCTCATTTTTCGTAACGTAATCTAAACTGTCTCACGAAGATATTTCACAACTAACACGTAACATCTAGTCTTTTCGTGGTCGCAGGGGCGGATCCAGGACCGACTTCTGGGGGGGGGGCGGTAGGTTGTCATACTGCTACTTAGAGCTACTTTTAAGAGATTCAAACTCTGGGATGGATTTTATTTATATATATAAAATAAGAAAGTTTCCTCTTCTGGGGGTGTGATCACACCGTTCCCCCCCCCCCCTTCCTCCTTGGATCCGCTCCTGCGTGGTCGTTTGCGCAAACTTGGACTGTCTTTCCTATTCTGTTCAACCACTTGCAGAATGTTTCGGAAATGTTCCTCTTGTTTGGCTGAAGAAAGAAAATCCGCAGTCAGCTTGATTCCACGTTCTGCACAGTCGTTGATAACATTCACAGCATTGATATTGAGAAGTGAGTTTTGAAATAAGGGATTTTCTGGCCAGCCTGCAACTTCATCACCGTGGAAGTCATCTTCGAGTTTCAGGGTGTGCAATGTAAACCAGGAGTCTTGTCCAACTAAATCGGTTAGATGTGTAATATTGGTAATTCGTTCAGGAAACCGAGGTTTTCCAAATCCTGTGGTGCAGAGTTTAATGAACTCGAGGTAGTCATTTCTCAGAACCGTGTCTTGCACTGAACTATTTTCTTTTTGTTTTAAATTATATTGGGAAATTAAAAAAAAATGGAACATTTTAAGTACACTTTGTTCACTTTTGTAAAACGGAGTTGATTCAAATCGTAAGTGTGTGTGTTCACTGAGGTAATTCGTCATAGTGCTCACGAAATTTTGTGAAAAGGTAAATATCAGGTGACTTAGTGATTTCAATATTCAAGTCCTTAAACACTTGTCCAACTATAATTTCACCTATATGATGGCGATAAGGTGACCACAGAAGAGCTCGATTCAGTAACATCGCGCAAGGAGCACTAACATGGCCGGTGTTTAATGCCGTAGTGTCAAATGTCATGTTTACTATGTTGTTTTCACAGTGCCATGGTCCACTGTAAGTTCGGCAATAATGATCCTAGTATTCATACCAACCACAGGTTTGTAAATAGGTGTGCCCAGTAGCTTTAGTTCATTCTTGTTCCCCACGAAGACTGTAAGACGTTCTTTTTTCACGTACTTATTGGGCAAAGATGACATTAACTTTGAGTCCTAGTGTACGGCGGCAAGCTCTGGAGGAGTCCAGTTTTCCATTACAGATCCTGATATCTGTTGACTAACCTTTCATCGGTTCCTATCTGCACTGGAGTATGACGTAGTGACTTTCGATGTATCTCCACCAGCTTCCTGAATTTCATCTTCCTAAGTTGAGACGATAGTGGGATACTCAATTTTGTCCTCCCAACTTCCCTTTAGAATACACACCTTAATCAAAGAAGTATGATAAACGCACATATTAGGCTAAATTTCCAGTCATGTACCAAAAATTATCAAAATCGATCCAGCAGTCTAGAAGTTGAGGGACAAATATTGCTATGTTAATTTACATGTACATGGTGGTTCATGATTATGTATATGTAGAGACGAAACTTTTTCGCTAATGCGATATGTGCGAAACATTTTAAAAAATGCGTATATGTTTCAAGAAACCTCAAACATTTCGTTTCAGAGCCAGAAATCACGTTTATATTATCGCGAATTTTTGCGAAATTCGGCATTACTTGCGATAAATGCGAATAAAAACGAAGAAGTGGAATTCATGTTAATTATTGCTAATTATTTGATCTAGAAACTGTTTTACTTCATAAAGATGTAGACATCAACAAAACTGAACTTTTGTTTCAATCCTTGACTCTGTTTTGTGGTGAAAATGTTCATGATTTGTTGGTTGATTACCGTGAATTTAAAAGTAAGGTTATTAAGTTCTCAACAGGGAGGATAAGGAAGTTGACATTGTATCATTGTTAAACAGTTTAAAAGTTAACCACAGGTGTTTTGCTGTCAGCTCGTTACGTTCAATATGGTTGCCAGTCTCGAGTGTTGATGCCGAGAGATTCTTTTCCAAGTATAATATGATTGTTACTGACAGAAGAACAAACTTGAAAGAAGAATTGGTAATGTCTTGCCGCATGTTATCCTTTAAGTAAGGATGAGGTTAGAGGAAGTGTTTAAATTTTTGGATTAATTTCTACATTTCAGTGAATACAATTGTTAGAATGTGCACTATTATATCCTCATTTTTGTATTAGATATACACCTTACTATCAAAAATATATTCTTTACAAGTTCCATATTTAAAACAAAAACCTTGTGCTACATTGAGAAAAATAAATGCGACATAAATGCGAAAATTGTAATAATTAATGCTACAAAATATAAAAATTGTTGCGAAAAAGTTTCGCCTCTATATATGATGTTTGATTGACTGTAGTATTTGTAATTTTGGACAAAAAGTTTCGATACGGCAACACTGTGTAGCCTGAGAGTGGAATAGCTGTCACTGGACTTAGAACTGCTTGTGTATGCCAGACAGGATAGGACGGTGGGGCTGAACGAAACATTTCCGATCCGCTGGATCGGTCGATGTGGGTCTGTGGACTGGCCAGCTCGATCTCTCGGTTTGATACCACCGGACTTTTCTTATGAAGTGTTTGAAAAGAACAAAGTGTATGAACATCACGTACGCAATTTGGCCGAACTATTAGGGATGCGCACGAGACGAATCGAGACAGGATTTTCCGAACAAAATTCAAGTTGAGACACGGCTCTTCCAATAGTAAAATATACATTTTTCGAGTCGATACATCACTTTTACATCTCATTTTCGAGACGAGACAGCCACAAATCTTGTCTCGCGCGCATCCCTATGAACTATGGGAAGCTATCACAGAAGAGTTTCACAAGATACAAGTACGGGATCTGTCAAGCTAGGAAGCTACTTGTGACAACGTTGCTCTTCGTCTCAAGGCATGTATCGATTTGAATGATTTGGATGGACCATGCCATGCAGAACAAAGATTAAAATTCTTGTAAGGAAAAGTATGAGAGTAATGTGTTTATGTTCAAGTTATGTTGCTGCTTTCTTTACCCCAGTCTTTGAAACATCACATACATAATTATGGGCTATCCTAGAAGATGCGCCCCTTAAAACGGGAGTTTTCAGAAATGCTGGAGCACGGATTCTATTATTTTGATGAAGAATTTATGTACAAAGTTTCATCTTTCGAAACTAAAAGGATCGCGAGATACTCAATTTTTCTCATAAATTTTGAACAATTCGCTCCGTCCCCTTAGAATACGAATTTTAACAAAAATAATATGATAAGTGAATATCGTACAGTGTGAAACTACAGTAGACTTTCAGACTATGAGAATTCAATATTCAAACTTGAAGATGTACATCTATCTAAGATAGAACCTGTTCCTCAGACGTTAAATACCTATTCGAAAGCTATTACTCGCTATATATTATCATTTTTCTTCTATGGCGATAAATGTTGAAACCGGAAATGGTTAGTTTTAACAACTTCCGTTTTTAATAGGAGTTAATGGAGAAGGCGGAACATATTCTTGACAAGCTGAATCAATTGCAAAAAAAAAAAAAAAAAACGCATCTCGATATTTCTTATCGTTCTTGCTCTATGGAAATTAGTATTGAAACCGGAAGTAGTAGTAAATTACAATCACTTCCGGTTTTGGTAGAGTGTTGTAAGTTGTAATAATATGTTCTCTTGATACCTTGAATCGATTGCAGAAAACAGCTTATCGCTATATTTTACTATTTTTTCCTACGTATTGCGATACATTTTGAAATCAAAAATGGTTAATTTTAACCACTTCCGGATTCAATAAATGATTAAGGAAAGAGATAGAACTTGGGAAGCTGAATCGATTGCAAGAAACTACGTCTTGATGTCTCATGCCGTTTTTTTTCTGTGTGGAAATCAGTATTGAAATCGAAAGTACTAGTAAATTTCAACAACTTCCGGTTTCGATAGAGTGTCCAGGATAGCCATGATAACGTGTTTGAGACGTTGAATTGTTTGCAAACGAACAGCTTCTCGATATCTGTTACTATTTTCATTTTATGGCGATAAACGTTTAAGCCAGTAATGACTAATTTGAACCACTTCCGGTTGGAATAGAGAGTTAACGAAGGAGATATAACTACCCTTAGTTTCTCGATATCTCTTACTATTTTTGTTCTGATACCTGCCGACAGAAGGATGGACGGACAGACAGACAAAGCTAGTCTATAAGGCTTCCAACGTTTATGGATAACATAGTTTGGAAGTCTAAACCTAAGGTAGAAAAGGGTCAAGTCTGGTGCCAAAAGTCGTCAAAATCGGTCAAGCAGTCTAGGAGGAATGAAAGGACAAACATCGTTGCACTCATTTTAGACTTCCAAACTATTTTACGTATAAGTGTCGGAAGACTTATAGGATGGCTTTGTCCGTTTGTCTCTCTACAGGTGTCAGAACAAAAACGGTAAGAGATATCGAGATGCGGTTTTTTGCAATCGATTTAGTCCCCCAAGGATAAGTTCCATTTCCTCCGTTAACTCTATTCAAACTAGAAGTAGTTCAAATTAATCTTTTAGGGTCTCATCATTTATCGTGATAGAACTAAAACGGTAACCGATAGCGAGAAGATGATATTTGCAAACGGTTCAGCGTCTCAAGACAATGTACCATGACTATACTGAAAACTTCATTTTAAAAAAATATATAAAAAAACAACGAAAGTGGTTCAAATTTATTATTACTTTCTGCTTCAAACCTGATTTCCACAGAACAAAAACGGTAAGAGATATTGAGATGTGGTGTCGATTCATTGTCCCAAGAATACTTCCCATCTCTTTCACTAACCCTCTATTCAAACCAGCGACATGCGTTTTTCTGCAATCGATTCAGTGTCTCAAAAGAGCATATCGTCATAACCTCAACACTGCCCAAACCGGAAGTGGTTCGCATTCACTACTGCTTCTGGTTTCAATACTGATTTCTGTACAGCAAAACTTGTAAGAATTATCGAGTTCCGGCATTTTGCAATTGATTCAGCGTCCTAAAAATAGGTTCCATCTCCTCCGTTGATCTACTATTCAAAACAGAAGTGGTTCCAATTAACTATTTCCGGTTTCAACATTTCCCAATAGAACAAAATATCTTTCCTTTTACTCGTAATAGAGTATCACATAGAACTTATCAATGTCTATGACTTCATCCTCTCATTATGTGAATATTTATGTACACCAATATGGTGTGTATAAATATATAGGCTATATTATTATTATTATTATTATTATTATTATTATTATTATTATTATTATTATTATTATTATTATATAGTTAGTACAAAATATGTGTTTAGTGTAATACAAAGTACGTAACCAGTTTACGGTTCCGTGGAGTTAGTGTGTGGAGTAGTGATGTGAGGTGGAAAATCTTCCGCTATATTTTTCCGGAAAATTTTCCGTTCTAAAAAAAAATATCAGTAATCAAGTAACAATTCCTCAGGAATCATGAAATTGATTGAATTCATGTATAGAAATATTAAAAAGTTAAAGATCGTTTAAAGGATCTGAAAATTTTCATGGCTCAGACAATTTTCAGTACTATGTAGGAACAAGTTAAACAATTTTTCATGAATCGAAATATTTTCTGCCTTATATGGAAAAATTGAAGAACTTTTTATGATTCGGAAAATTGTCATCATTTTGAAGCAAGAGGTAAAAAACTTTTTTGTGAATCGGAATGTTTTATTGCTCTGTAGAAACAAGTGAGAGGAATTTTCATAGATCGGAAAATTTTCATCACTATGTAGAAACAAGTGGAAAACACTTTTCATAGGCCTGACAATTTTGGACATTATGTATAGTGATGTTAGGTGGAAAATTATCCACTATATTTAACTGCACATAGAGCTACAAAATTGAACTTCAGTAGAGGAAAGTTAGTCAGCAACAAATTATAATTTTCCAATTACCTTTCGGGAACCGGAAAATTTTCTATTTCAAGTTGGGAAATAAAATTTTACAGTGTTTCTCTCTCTCTCTCTCTTGCTCTGCGAGCTCCTTCGTTGCTAAGCAGTTAGCATACGCGCCTTTGGCATGGAAAACCTGGCTTCGATTCCCAGCGGGAGCTCATGTTGTTTGGATTCCACGTTAATCAGTTGGTACCGTTTTATATAGTCTCGCTATTGAAAGGGGCGTTAAACTCAAAATCAACTCAATTCAACTTCTCTCTCTCTCTCCCTCTCTCTCTCTCTCTCTCTCTCTCTCTCTGTGTGTGTGTGTGTGTGTGTGTGTGTGTGTGTGTGTGTGTGTGTGTGTGTGTGTGTGTGTATGCAAAGTGCAGAGAACATATCTCGAGTTCGTAGAGTACAAATATCCCATTCTATTATTTAAAATTTTAATTTATTAAAAGTCAAAAATATTTTCCGATTCATAAAAGCATACTCCACTTATTCATGCGATTCATGAAAAATTGTTCCACTTGTTCCTACATAGTACTGAAAATTGTCTAAGCCATGAAAATTTTCAGATTCTTTCAACGATTATTCACTTTTTAACATTTCTATATATGAATTCAATCAATTTTATGAATACTGACGAATTGTCACTTGATCACTGATATTTGTTAAGAACGGAAAATTTTCCGGAAAAATATAGAAGAAAATTTTCCACCTCACATCACGGCTAAACAACGATGTAGGAATAAGTGGAGTATGTTTATACGAATCGGAAAATTTTCCGTTTCAAAATTTTCCGGAAACTTCATCACTGTACAGGACAGACAATTTTTCGATTCATGAAAAATTGTTCCACTTGTTCCTACATAGTACTGAAAATTATTTAATCCATGAAGATTTTCAGATTCTTTAAACGATCTTTCACTTTTTAACATTTCTATATATGAATTCAATCGATTTTATGAATACTGACGAATTGTTACTTGATCATTGATGTTAAGAACGGAAAATTTTCCGGAAAATATACAAGAAAAATTTCCACCTCACATCACCGCTAAACAACGATGTAGGAATAAGTGGAGTGTGTTTTTATGAATCGGAAAATTTTCCGGAAAAAATTTTCATCACTGTACGGGACAGACAATTTTTCGATACATGAAAAATTGATCCACTTGTTCCTACATAGTACTGAAAATTGTCTAAGCCATGAAAATTTTCAGATTCTTTAAATGATCATTCACTTTTTAACATTTCTATATATGAATTCAATCAAATTTATGAATACTGACGAATTGTTACTTAATCACTCATATTTGTTAAGAACAGAAAATTTTCCAGAAAAATATAGAAGAAAATTTTCCACCTCACATCTCGACTAAACAACGATGTAGGAATATGTGGAGTATGTTTTTATGAATCGGAAAATTTTCAGTTTCAAAATTTTCCGGAAAATTTTCATCACTGGTGTGGAGTCTAGTGTCCTTATGCAGAGTCGTTTTGACGTATGATTAACGTCATACTAAAGACCTGACTACTACATTAGTCGAACTCTTTAGTATGGCACTAATCACGCGTCAGAACGACTCTGCATAAGGCCTACGAAGTTTAACTTAAATTAATCACAAATTTCTACTAATAAAACTAAGTACTATGCCGTTCCGTTCAAGACTTAGTTCACTCTATACATTTAAAAAAAATATATTTTAGCACTTGTCGAGAGCATTTTAAAAAAAGCACTTTGCCATTCCATGTATAGACTTCCCTGCCATCTATTCGCGAAATGTGAAACTGCCTGAAACATCAACGAATACAGTTATATTCATTCACTTTCCTCCGCCCACTCGTTTACTTGTTTGGCAGACTGTTTACACATTAGCAATGCAGGGAAGAATTCCCTACTTCCGTTGTCTGGTGTCTGTCTGCTGTGTAGAATTTTCATAAACCGGAGACAAGGTACAGTACATCCTGATAAGCGTTATTGAGTGAGCGTCAGGTGGCTCCGTACCGAACATGGAAACTAAAGATAGTACCGCAGGTTTATTATGCAACTACTGTACTGAATTATAATTAAGCGAATTATAATTACATGTTGACCACTACTTTAACATGTCTTTATGAAACGCAGAACGCGACAACATAAGCTCGCGAGCTAATTTACACTAGTGATGTGGCTAAATCTTTCATTGCGGGGGAGGGGGACAAAATGTGTAAATTCAGGTATGACCTATTTATTTGGATAAATGGTTTGAAAATCAGATCTGATGCTTCTTTTAAGTACTACGCTGAATTTATTACCCCCTCTTTTTGTTTTTCACATTATATATATTGCATTTGATCGGTTCAATATAGTTTGTCCATACTATTTTGCACACCTTACAAGCGATTAATTTCAACCAAGGGTACACACACACACATACATACTGTGTACACAAGAACTCACAAATCTTATTTCACAATGAAATAGAAATGCTTTACTTCAAAACAGAATAATATTTTCCTGATAATTTATGAGACGATAACTGTTCACAACTATTTATATCCTTCCTTTCTAAAGAAATAGAGCTCCCTCATGTCTAAGCTGTTAGAGCACACGCCGTTGGCGTGGGAGACCCGGATTCGATTCCAGGTGGAAGCTCATGTGGTTCGGATCCCATGTTAAGCTGTAGATCGACGTCTCATATAGTCTCGTTGCTGAAAGGGACGCTAAACTAAAAATCAAATCTAAAGAAATAAAATAACAATAGAATCTATTATCTTGTTTACATTCAGATTTGGTGCACTTCGATTTAGTCCTGTTTATTAACCCAGGGCCGGCGCTAGCAGTTTTGCTGCCCTGGGCCGTACTTTCACATGCCGCTCTTTAATCCGCAAACCTTATTTTGACAAAAGACGCTCACTTCTCACGAAAAAGTAAGATGCCCCATTTAAAAACATGTATGAAATGAAAAAGTAATCACAAAATTGAACTACCCCTCTTGAATGCTTAATATTTAAACACTAATATTTACTGAATGACTAATATTTAAACCAACATCACACAGTATTTAGTATTTCGCTGTATATCTGTGATATACATCAGCGCATACAGAAAATAAAATTTTAAAAATGCTTTAGTAACAACTAAGAATTTTAATTTTTAACATTATTTTATATCAAAAAGTGTTTCTAATATGGAGCATGAAGATAATATAGTGAATCAGATATTACGGCAAAACTAAATGGTTAGCATAAACCTTATAACGTACTAAAACACAACAGGGATACATAAATAAACATATCTTAATTGAAAGAAACTTTTCTTGCTTCGATATTAGCAAATTCCTTTATCACATTCGAGTAGTCCAATATTCCAGTCAATGTGTGTTCTATTGATATTATTGTTAGACAACTCAAACGTGTTCCAGACATGGAAGAACGTAAATAGTTTTTAATAAGCTTACTCCACTTGCCATGCAACACTGACATTGGGAGCAAAATCATGTTCCTTACTTAATTTAGAAGTCTCTTTTCGTGAACTTTAGGCTTAATTATAGCGGATATCACTTTCAGTTCGTTTTTCAAATCGCTAGGGTTAATATCTTTTGATTCTTCGTGTTAAAATGCTGACAAGTTTAGTACACTTTTCAGATAAGTTCAGGTGGCATATCTTTAAGTCTACTTACATCATAAACAGGGAGCGGATCCAGGACGTTCTTCTGGGGGGGCGGTGGGTTGTAATACTGCTACTTAGAGCTACTTCTAAGAGCTCCAAACTCTGTTTTATTTATATATAAAATAAGAAGGTTTCCTTTTCTGGGGGGCGATCGGGGCGATCGCCCCCTGGATCCGCCACTGATCGTAAAGAAAATCGAAATAATCGCTGTGATGTTTAAGTTGCTCACACATTTCTCTTAAAGCTAACACAGTAGATCTTCAATAGCTTCATCTTATGCCTCGTACCGGTACTGAAACTGTCTCCTCTTCTTTCGACTTCGAGCTTTCAATGTATTACCTATTCGTGGGTCATCCATATCTAATGCTGATGCCAACTACGAAACTTTGCATAATCTGCTCCTCTCAAAGTACTCAGATATATTTTCAAGAAACCCTACTGCATCCAACACATGAGAATCAATGCTTTGGAGGCTGTTGCTTACTATGTTTATGTGGAGTAAAAAATCATACCAGATAACGAGTGAGCAAAGGAAAATAAAGTCACGCAGCTGGTAAAGTCACAGAGCATCGTGGGTTACCATTCTATATGTTCTATTGTAGTTATTTATTTGAAGTAAAGCATCACAAACCTCTCCTATTTGATATCTACGTGAAGTCAGAGCATCAATTCGGCTTTCCAACCTGTGGTTTTAAAGTGAAACTGGTAATATGTTTCTTTAGTATCTCCCAATTGAACTGACGCAGAAAAAAGTCATAAACTTTTCTAACTATACAAAAAAAAAAAGAAAAAGAAAGAAAAGAAAGAAAGAAAGAAAAAGAAACGGCGTACTGAGATACTGTGGCTGCATCGTTATATTTGATCATCTATATTTCCTCCGTATTTATTCGGTGTAAGGACCAGGGTTGCCAACTTCTCTTAAGAAAAATCGGGTCGGAACACTCAGTGTTGGAACCCGCTCCCCCCTCCCTGAGAAAACTACACATACGGCAAGTCGTTGAAAACAATGTAAATAATCAGCTGAATAACACGAACTTGAATGGATGCGGCACCTTATTATTATTATTATTATTATTATTATTATTTTTTAATTTCCCTCCAGCTGCTCATCACTAACTATAAGCAATATATGCAACAAATTCAAACCAAAACAACTGCAATTTATTTCATATATATAAAGTTTCGAGAGAAAACTCTATAGATTTTTTTTTATCACAAATGAGTGCATAACGTTGTTAAGGAATTACTGACAAAAAGTATTACGGGAATCAAGTCTTATTCTTTGGCTATTATCATGCAAAACATTCAAATCAAAGTAATTGTAATTTATTTAACATAAACAACATTTAAAAGAGGTTGCAAAAACAATATTTTTAATGCTGCATGAAATATACTATCATCATAATCGGCTGGATTATCAACTCAAAACAATTAGAGGATGACTGTAAATTAAAGACGAGCTGCTATTTCTTGTATATGAGTCAAATTAAAACACACATTTGTTACAAGTGATTCTGTTCATAAAAGTGCATGTAAAAGAATGTTATTTCTTTGTAAAAAAAAAAAATGGCCCAGTAAAATATTAATTAACTTTGAAAACCGATAAAACAGGATAATATGCATCCCGACGAATGTCAGGTCGGGACGCGGGACAAATAAGTCAGAAATCGGTACAGTCCTGACAGAATCGGGACGGTTGGTAACCCTGGTAAGCACGTCAAACTTGTTCTGTTGGACTTTGCTTATCTAAAGGTTTCTAAAACTGCCTTACTGTCCCCAAAATCTGAGATTCAGGGTGGGGCTGGGGGCGGCTGCCTCCTGCCTCACTGTGCCCCTGTCTAGCGGCTGTCATATGAAACTATCCTACACCATTTTACGTGGTTTTAGTTACATTTATTTCGGACTTTTGACTGCGAAGATATTACGTTTTGAAATAGAATTCATTTCCTGAGTAAAACTGAACCTTATTCAAAATGGACTTGGATCCATTGTTTTCTGAACGCCTTTTCTTCAATAAATTATTGGCTTGAAAAAAAAGGAACCAATTACATAGGCTTGCAGAAAATATTCTAAAGTTAACACAACGCAAAGTGTACTCCAAATGTTACTTTTCGAAAATTTATTATTTTAAAATAATTTTATTAGCATCAGTATTCTGAAATAGTAATCAAATTTTGCAACTAAAATCTCACCCGCCTCACGATACGTGAGTTTAAAATCTCATCCGCCTCACAATACATGAGTTGAGCTCCTAAGGACATAACTAGGAAACTTTCAGAAACAGTAACTTTGAAATGACATGTCTTGGGGCTAAAATAACCATACAAGCGTATTTCTGGTAAAATTCTAACCTTAAAACATGTTAAATGACTCTCTTTGTATTTGGAAATTCGAATTGCAATCAAACATGGCCACCATGATGCTTGATAGCACCATCTGATGTGTCAGACCACTTTCAAGTTTCATCATTCTCCCTCAACCCGTTATCAACACACAAGGGTGGTGAGGACTTATTTCACCATGTATATTGATAGATGGTGTGAAATCTCCATAGTAGGTAGATTTTTAAATCTACATAAAAAGCTTATTACAATAAAGAAAGTACTTATGAGAGTTACTGGCAAGAGGGTGTAATACAAGGGGATCGTGATATGAAAAAAGTTGAGAATTACTAATGTATACTGAAATATTCTGTACCCAACACATTGTAGTCTTAACAGGAATAAAATAAATGAAAACGTCGGTTACAAGCAGTGGTGCTATTCAGCCGGTTCCGATCGATTCGCTAGAACCGGTTGTTAAATATTCCGAGTTCGCAGAACCGTTTGTTATAACCAGACATAACAGTAAATTTTACCCAATTATGCTCAGGACAGTAAATTTTAGTTTAACTATCTTTGTTTTTAGAAATTCTCTCAGCTTAAGGGTTAAACATATGATTCCGAGAAACGAAGTATAAGCGATTTATTTCTTAATCTCAAATGCTCAGATATCAAGAATAAAAACTGGGATCATATGGGTGTAGTGATGAGGGTTATTTAGGTCTACGTATATTTAAAACGCATACATATTATCAACACTTGCAGATCCATTGCTGGATTAAGGTCTTTCCAATGTTTTTTGACAACCATCTATGTTGGGTAATTTGTTTCCTAGATATTTGCAGTAGTACCTTATTTCGTCACACCATCTTGTATTAGAATGCCGTGTAGGTCGCTTCTTGCCACCTGTGGTATGCAGTAAAAAACTGTTTTTGTCTACCTTGTACGGTGTATATATATATATATATATATATATATATATATATATATATATATATATATATATATATATATATATATATATTGTTACACAGTTGTGCCTCGAAGTCCTAAGCCGGACCCAAATTATGGGGCGAGACGCCCGCGCTTTTCATATTGTGTGTGTAGTAAGGAAAAGAGAGATAGAGATAGGGAGAACGGAGTCAGTCGAGGGTCAGATTGAATTAGTGACCTGATGCCTCATTGACACCAATCCACACGCATGTATTAGTGGTGGGACCCTAGCTATGATTTACTCAGATCACAGAGCTGGGTCCTAGATGCAATATTTAGGGAATACCACGAAAGCAATAAATACATGAAATCTATTATGTAGTTAGAGTTAGGTGTAAAATAAAAACTGTAAAAACAAATGTAAAATAGGAATTTCAATCCCGGCGTGATAGAGAAAAAATCATAGAAAACACTAGAAGTCTTAACCACTATTGAGCATGCGCGTGAAGAAGTCTCTCCCAAGCTCGATGAGGCTCGTGACGTAGCGTTCGAGCTACGTCAGAAACTGGCAGAAATGCGTGGGACGTAACGCCTATATAAACGAGGCTTGTTCGCCACTCCGGTTGATTCTATAGTGGAACGTCGACTAGTGTGTGTGCTCCTTAACTACGGCCGCTCGATTTAACACCAGGTATGTGATTATTTTTCTAAGTTCCCCCTCTAACTTGGGAAGAGCACTTTGAGATTTGTAGTCGCACTTTGAAAATGTTTAGTGACGAAAATGAAGTTCTTATAGCTCGAGAGCAAATTCCCTATTCGAGAACTAACACTTCTTCCTTTGGGCCAATGCAAGTTGCGGTGTACGAAGTTCACACTTTACTATTTTCAATAACTTTCTGTATAACAATATATATATATATACAGAACTGGTTGTTAAAAAAATAGAATAACATTACTGATTGCTAGTAAAGAGCGAGAAATCTTAACAAATAAGTTATTACCCGATTTTGAAATATATGTTTAAAATCATGTTTTAAACTGTTCCAAAATGTTTAAAACATGTTTTTTACGTGTGTTTTAAAACATTTTAAACACCTTTTTCATGTTTTAAACATGTTTTGTTCTTTTTTTTAAAAAAAAAACTGTATTTTTTCAACCCTGTCAGAGTGTGATGCCAATTGTTATAGCCATCAATTGTGAAAGATATTTTATTTGTGGAGAATAATTTGCAACAAAAACTACATTCTTAATTTCTGGATAAACTAACCATTTTCTGAACACAATTTCACCATTACATAATGTGTACTTGTAAAAGTTACCTGTGAGCCGACAGTTGAAATTATCTCCGGGACAGTTGTCAAACTTGGTTAATTGCTCTGGAGGACCCCTTTTGACTAGAGTGGTTCTAATAAAATCATTTATACTTCGAGGCCAATTCGCTGGAACTTGGTCTATAACGACATCACCAGACCCCTATGTGCGATATTTGTGTTCGCTTTTGTGGTGAGATCGTCATTCGTTGTATCTATAGAAAAATGTAATTTTCTTTTTAAAATTCTGCCGCCCTGGGCGGTGGCACGGCTCGACCCCCTCTCGCGCCAGCCCCGTATTAATTTCTGAATATAAAAGAAAAAGTCGTGATGAGTGTCTGGCTGACTGACTGATCAACATCCAGGACAAACCGCTTAAACTAGAAACTTGAAGTTTCGACAACGCATAGGATGTGTGACGTAAGGTACTACTAAGGAAATATTTCTTTTGGAATTTCCACGGGGTTAGGGTAGGGGCGGATCCAGGACGGACTTCTGGGGGAAGACGGTAGGTTGTAATACTGCTACTTAGAGCTACTTTTAAGAACTCCGAACTCTGGGATGGGTTTTATTTATATACAAAATAAGAAAGTTTCCTCTTCTGAGGGGGGCGATTGCCCCCCTGGATCCGCCCCTGAGTTAGGGGAGGAAAGGGGTGGCAGTTGTTATAGTAAAATATACGTATCTCCAAATCTCTGAAGGGTAGAAAAGTAGAGACATGAAATTTGATGTATGGACTTTACATTTAAAATAATATTTAGACATATGTTTAACCGCTTTTTGATATTTCCCTTACACGAGAAGAAAAAGACGAGAAGAAAGGGCGGAGTTGCAATTGTTATAATAAGATGGCCAAATTTTGAAATTCCTTAATATTAGAGACAGACATTTCGTACTGAAGACTTTTCACTTAAAATAATTAAAGAATGTTTCAGCATTTTCAGACATTTTCCCTACAAGGGAAGAAAAAAGGTGAAAAAGAAAAAACGAGTATGGTTCACACTTGTTAAAATAAGATAGCCGTATCTTGAAATCTCTTTAAGGTTAGAGACATGAAATTTGGTATTTAGAATTTTCATACAAAATAATTAAAGATGTGTTTCAGCGTTTCCTGATGTTTCTCTTTTAGAAAGGAATTTTAAAAAAATAGTCATATCTCGAGTTCACTTAAGATTAGAGACATGTTACGGATATGAAACTTGGTATATAAACTCCTTATTCCAAACAAATGGAAATATATCACAACCCTTCCGGAAACCCGCTCAACGAGAGAAGGGGGGAAATTTTCTGTTTCATTCCTCTGATAATAAGAATGACTTCGAGGTTATCAATCTTATCATCGGGGAAAATGGATGGACCATTCTAAATGAATTTTTCAACACAGTTAGCACTTCGGCCGAAATAGTTCTTTTTTATCATTTCGCTTTGATCGAAATGCGTATTTTAAGGAGGAAAGTAATTTCAATTTTTCGCAAAGAATAAAGTCATAAACGTATTCTAGCCGTGCGAGACATAGAAGCAAACACTGAGACATGAGGTGCGAGACTGTAGGTCGAGCAGATACGGGGGTCTGGGAGGAAAACCCAAGATAGCTGAAGGCTAGTTGTTATAATAAGATGGACATATTTCAAAATCCCTTAAGATTAGAGACACGTTAGGGATATGAAACTTTGCGTATAAACTCTTTATTCGAAACAAGTGGGGATCGAAAAATCTATTTTTAAGGAGAGAAGATGGCAGTGAGGCGGGAACAATTTCTATTTTTTTCTCAATATATATGACTTCGAGATTGTCAGTCTCATCATTAGGAGAAAACGGGTGAACCATTTTAAATGAATTTTTGAACAGAGTTATTACTTAGTCCAAGATTTTTAAAAAAATGATTGGTATATGTATTCTCAGAGGGATAGATAAGTTTAAATTTTTCGCAAAGAATAAAACCATAAACTTATTCTCGCTGTGTGAAGCACGGAAACAAACGCTGAAACATGAGGTTTGAGGCCATAGACCGAGTAAATAGGAGGGTGTAGGAGCCAAGTCCCCAGCTAGCCGAAGGCTAGTTAAAGCAGGGTGCGAATTGGCGGGGCGGATGCCAGGGATTTCCCCCCTGACAAAAATCTTTCCCACCCTGGAGAAGGAAAATTTTATCCCTGGCAGGGATAACTTTTTCCCCCTCTGGAATATTTTTAAGTGGACATAAAGATAAGTAGGTCTACTTTGCGTAGCTAACCTAAATATTACTTGAGTGAAAATTTATGAAAGATCTCACATCTCAACTGTTTTGTACTTGTTAGTATATATATATATATATATATATATATATATATATATATATATATATATGGGGGGAGGACTGGGTGCGCATATGGGTGAAATTCATTCCCCCCCCCCTGGGAAAATTTTTCAATTCGCACACTGAGTTAAAGTATATTTATAAGTAATGACATATGCCTGCTAGTGCCTTAAACTTTTATAGTAGGTGCTACAGATAGTGTTACTAATCAAGTTCTCGATAATCCTTCTTTCTGAGGAGCAACACAAACTTTATCCTGCCCGAAAGTAGTTTCCACCTTATACATGCGTCCTACAATAACGTTTACACTATCACAAACCTAAGAGACACAATATTTAGTACGTGCTCCTGAATTAGATAAAGTATTTATAATCACTTTCAACATGTCAGGAACATTCCTAATTTCTGAAGGGGTTTCAATTTTACATAATACTGGTTTAAATTGTTTTACATACCTCATATACAAATATACACACTAAATTATTTAGTGATGCTTGCCCATAGCACCACGTGTTTCGTCAGCGGTAACAATCAATTTCACAGTTGCATTCAATTCTGAAATTTCACACCGCGATATAACTTCACACAGCACCAAAGATACTGTTTATATGTATTACTAAGAGCTTCTTCAAATGGTTTGTTTCTCAAAAAAAAAAAAAAAAAAAAATGTTGTCTTCTTGTTTTCGTTGCAAATCCATCCCAGTGATTGTTATACTGCTTAAAATAACGTATTTGTGTTAAATTTTTATAATGATTGTTGCTTTAGTTTGCTTCTATAACATTACAACAATAGTTTTTGGTTGTTTTAATTACAAGTCGCAGTTCCATTATTTTAAGTAGTGTTGCCAACTTAAATACATTGCTAAATAATATTCTAAATATAGTGTAAATAACATAGTTAAACTGAAAAATATTTTTAAATTACTCGTAATTTGTTTTATGGTGCAAGAATGTTTTCAAAAGACGATTCTTTTCGTAGTCTTTATAATGTTAATGTTAATGTAAAAGTTTTGGTTCCAGCAATACATGTAAATGCAAATTGTAACTAAAATTAAATGTAACTGATAACTTTTCAGTAACCCTAGATGTTCCCTTAAGCCTTAATCCTGATGTACAGAAAACCATGTTTAATTAAAAGTTCTAATTACACCCTAGTTACATTTCACTTGTTTTAGTTTGACACCAACCACCTCAAACGCGATCCATAGCTATATGCAATTATTCAAGGACTTACAGTTAGTAATAAACATTGTGTTGATTTTTGGTTTGGTTTGTTTTAGTTTAATATCCCACGATTATGCTAGGGTGTCTACAGGAGACGTGGAGCTAATGATTATAATGGAATCCGAACCACTTCGGTCGTTCAACTGTACCCCCACCGGAAATCGAATTCGGGACCACGCGAACCGAAGTCAAGCGTGCTAGCACTAGGCCAAATGGAGGTCCTCACATTGTGTTGATTTAAATCATTGAGTCAGTGTTGTCAGATTCGAAGATCAAAAACTAGCGTGTCTGTGCTCCAAAAGTAGCGGATTTGAACTATTTGTAGGCCAAATATATACAGTATAAATGAATTATTTGGCAACTAATGACTGGTACTAATGAAATGATCTTTAACATGGACTGGGAAATGTATTGGACATATTGCAAGAAATTATGATCGATGAACAAAAACAATTCTAGACAGGATACCAGGAGATAAAAACAGCCTAGAAAACATCCTTGTACAAGAATGTTTGACGAAATCAAGGGCAACTGGGGAGTAACCTGAAAAAGAATTGCTCCAGATAGATAGTTGTAGTGAAGACTTGGAAGGATCTTCATCCAGCAGTGGGTTGATAATGGTTGATCATGATTATGGTCATGATTTTATTATATCTGGACCTCAGAGATAAACTAAACCAAGTCATAATTTCGTAATTTCACAGGAGAAGCGAAGAACCGGTTCCTTAAGTAAGACCTATAGTACTGTTTTTCAAACTATACTACAATACTTTTTTAATATACTATGTTTTTCCTAGTGGTGTAATAATATAAGTCTAAAAGCATTTTATTACTTTGTAACTACTTACTAGGGATGATTCTATACCGGGACCAAGTACCTGGGAAAAACCCATATATCGTCTGAAAGCTCCCGCCGTGAGAAGTACGAAACCGTTTTAAAATCACGGGCAATCCCGCAAACTGACCCTATATGGAGCCAGTTTGTTGGTGTTTGTGACCTTACGTATGGTATATTCGACAGAAATAAAAATGAATCTTACGATGCATCACACGTAAGCCCCTGAGCCCATCATGTTCCTGTTTGGCTCACTACTAGAACGTGACTCGAGTAAGGGTTTGATAACATCACTTTTCACCCAAACATATTCATTTCGTCAGTGTTGCCAACGAATTGTAAATACAACGTAGCAGATGGTTTCTGTACCACTCGATGTATTCTATATCCATGAAAACGCGGCATAAACATCATTCGTCACTAGAAAAAAAATACTTCGGACATATTCCTCTTCCAAGGACCCCAGTTTATCAGTGTTGCCAACCAAGTATACAAATAAGAAATTGTAAAACACTTTCCGTACGATGAGACGTTTATACACCAAGCTTTGCAGAAACATCATACGAACTATAGCAAAAAGATGTTGAGTGTGGCCGTTTCCCAACCATGCTAGATTGTCAGTGTTGCCAACAAGTGTAAACATCACAATGTTGAAGATGGCGTTAATGTCATTGAACGAACATATGACAAAAGTGAATGGAAAATATAGTATGAGTATCCCCATCTCCCAAGCACCTCAGTGTGGCAGATATAATTAGACTGTGGCCCATACTAGATTTGTAGTATGTTAGTGAACCCACAAGCACCCATGTTGTCATGTTTGAAAATGCAGTAGACTTCATGCGAAAATCTTGAATGTTCGCAGATTGGCAACACTGCCACACTGGGATGCTTGGGAGACGGGGGCGTACACTGTTTTCCATTGTCCAATGCTGCTTCTGTCACATTTGTCATATATTCTTTCAATGGCAGTCACGCCATTTTCAACATTGTTATGTTTACACTTGTTCGCAACACTGACAACCTAACTAAAATGATTGGGAGACGGCCACACTCAACATCTTTTTGCTATAGTTCGTGTGATGTTTCTGCAAAGCTTGGTGTATAAACGTCTATTCATACGGAAAGTATTTTACATTTTTTAAAATTTTTATACTTGGTTGACAACATTGATAAACTGGGGTCCTTGGAAGAGGAATATGTCCGAAGTAAATTTTCTCTAGTGACGAATGATGATTATGTCGCGTTTTCATGGATATGCATCGCGTGGTACATAAACCATCTGCCACGTTGTATTTACAATTCGTTGGCAACACTAACGAAATGGGTACGTTCGGGTGCAAAGTGATATTATAAACCCTGGGCTTACGTGTGATGCATTGCAATATTCATTTTTATTTCTGTCGAATATACCATACATAGGGTCACAAACACCAACAAACTGCCCCCATATAGGGTCAGTTTGCGGGTTTACCCGTGATTTGAAAATTGTTTCGTACTTCTCATGGCAAGAGCTTTCAGACGATATGTAGGTTTTCTCCAGGTACTTGGTCCCCTTAGGTATCATCCCTAGTAAGTAGTTACAAAGTAATAGGATGCTTTTAGACTTACATTATTACACCACTAGAAATAACATAGTCTATTAAAAAAGTATTGTTAACTCAATTTCGACCAAAAAGTGACTTAGCATAGTCTATCTCTAAAGTTCATACACACACACACACATACATACATACATACATATACATATATAGCGAAAAAAATATTTTTGATTCTTCATATTGCAGCAAAACTACGAAAATTAATAGAAAACTAGAAAGTTAAGAATCACTTGTTTTGCCGGGACTAAGAAAATAGATACATATAGCTCGAATTACCTATATACTTATATAATATGTGTGTCCATGTTTCGCAAGTAATTTTCAATCAATGTAAAATTTCAACATAATGAACGCACGATTAGTTTTTTCGAATAAAGACGTCATGCACCGCTGAGAGCTCAGGAATAAGCTTAATCCATGTTACAGCACTGGATATATGCTTATGCAATACATTACTACTTTATGAACTTCTATAAGGAACAGAATGTATTTACAGTGAGACGCGAACTATACGAAACATCGGACTTTGAATCTAACTTGATTGGTGATCCAACCCGAGACCACAGATAGTAAAGATGAGTGCTGTAGCTCCCACCACAAGGTTAAAGAAGTTCCTGTTTTAAAGTGTCAATTAAACACTGATATGTGAAACGGTAATAAAGCATTTGGTCAATTTGAAACAAAATATAATGTAGTAATAATTTACTCTATTTGTTAAGATGATGAACGTTATATTCTGTTTCTAAAATGACAGTCAAAGCAGAATGTATTGGATAATAACTCAGAAATTATAAATTTCAATTTCGGCGCGATTAAATACATTCGTGCTCCTATGTGTTGCGTTATCCGTTAGGAGGTATTGAACAATTTTGATTCAAAGGAAGGAAATAAACTACTGTATAGTACTGGAGTTAATTTAATGGATTTTAATTGTATAGGCAGTACTGAGGCTATATGAGACAAAGTCTATTACTGAAAGTGAAATATGGGTTACTATTAGAGTTTTATCCAAGGTATGTTATACCCACTGATGATTGAAGCTGGAACACACACATGGAAAGCATTAGCGCTAGCAAATTAGCTACGAAGAGGTACATCATACCATAATTCTAAGTCAAGAACGAGGGAAAAAATAAGAAGCGGAAACGGCAGACTGTATGATAATAATACTTTCACAATTTTAATTTCACACTATTTATTTCGAGACTTTCGAGACGAGACCGAGACTTGGCCTTCGAGACCGAGACCGAGATCGAGACAAGCATCTGTTGACCGAGACGAGACCGAGACGGCGATTTTTGACTCGAGACGAGATCGAGACCGAGACCGCAATTTATCAACCGAGACGAGACCGAGTCTGTATAAAATCTCGTCTCGTCTCGTCTCGATACCATCCGTATTTCAGAGAATGGAACTTTACATACAGTGTATTGGGGAATACTTCGAGAAGATATGAAAGTTTGGACAATGTACCTCATTTCTTTAACTTTCATTCTCAAAACTTTCCGAGTGATCCTTATCGGTTTATTGAATTTTGGAACACGTGACGATAAATTTCACCGCTCGTAACTCGGGAATCAAAAGCCTGCACTACATATCTCAGACACCTGTATAGCAGGTCAAGGTCTAAAACAATGCCAAATTTGATTTCGATAGGATAGTTTATATATAGATAGACAGATAGATAGGGTGTCTCAAAAGTCCCCTGATATAGGACAACTCTGTTATTATCAGAGTTACAACAAAATGTAAGAAGGAAAACCGTCTCCAAATATGATGTTTTCAATCTAAAGTGAAGGATTTTTTTTTAATCGGACGAGCAGTTTGGGCTGGATGCGGGACAGTTGTCCTAGACCCAATGACCTTGGATGAATCACAATTTGCCATGTGGCATTTGCCTGGAAAGAGACTTTCAGCCGACAAATGTCGTTTCCAGGAAACACCACACGGAGGTAGTCTCTCTTCGTCCCAAGTATATTTTGTTTTTCACTTTCCAAATCTCGTATTTTTTTTTTAATTTAAATTTTTTAAAATCTTTTTTCAGCTTGTTTTTATTCCAATAGAGACTCGTCCATTTTTATGTGCATTATATACAAATTTACATTACTCTAATTTCTGAATGTAAGCAATTGTTTTCAGAAATTTCTTTAGATATCCATCTTTTTCAAGTTTACACAAAGCCTCACTAATAATCTTAACAGTCATACTTGCAGTCTTTTTTCTTCTCTTGACGTCAAGATTGAGAGCTACCCTGTCGTAAGCGTGGCCATGGTATTCAGAGTCTTCTCGGAATATATACACTAATGAGTATACATTCGGAGGAGCTCTTGAAAACAAACTGTTCAACCTCCTGTTCCAGCCTTCCGAGACGTTGTTTGTTCGGTGGCATCGTAAACTTTCATTTTCTGGTGTTTCTCCTTGGATACATAACCAGCCATCGTCAATCGGGTGTAGTAGTACATAGTGCTCTCAACGGGTCGGGTTAAAGACCGACCCGACCCGACCCGTGATTCGACCTGATTGACCTGACCCGAATACCCGACCCGAGTTGACCTGACCCGCTTGAAAGCACTATGGTCACGACACTGGGTGAACGCCAAATTGCACTCCCATTGGGAATTATACCAGGGCCACGTGTGCCGAAGTCTTATACGTTAACCACTAGCTAGATCAAGGGGGGGATTTGTATATGCATCTTAATGAATATTTGGCACTTTTGAGGTTTGGTTATTTCTTTTTATAACTGATACCAATGTACGACGTGGGAGAAGTTCTTTTTTCTTGCTTTAGTTCTATGTAACGAAATTTTTCTTCAAGGTCAGTGTTCTCACCTGCTCAGGCGGCAGGGGATCTTCTCGGAAGGCAGTAGCAAGAGTCTCTTGGCGGAGACAAAAGGAAATCGTTTAACTACAATGATAAGGGTTGAGGAAACAGGGGAACACCTGTAATTTTTTCCAACCCTTCAGTTTTCATTCCAAAATAGGTTCTTATGATTCCGGGACCCGTGCCACTTTGATTTTTCTTTCTCGGTAATTAAAACGTATTTTACAGTATATATAGTTGCAAGTAAGAAGATACATAATATGAATTTTGTAATTTAAAATTTAAAAATACAGTATGATAATTAATTATAAAGTACTAATTTTATTTCATCACTTTCAGCCCAATAAATGAAATTCAACCAATTCGCACCCTGGGTCTTGGTCATCAATACTGCGTCTTATTCTTTGTCTTGCAGTCAAGTCTTGGTCCTGCATTTCGTAGTCTTGATGGTCTTTCATGCTATACAAGAGCCAAGAATGCTCGCCTCATCGGTACAAATGAAGACCAAGTGGGATTTTGATTATGGTCTTTCATACTATACGGAAAGCAAGAAAATACGCTCATCGCTACTTGGTGATCATCAAAACAAGGCCAAGAGCAAGAGTACTATGCACTTCGTCTTGCATATCCAATCCTTATCTTGTTCTTGTATCGATGTCCTTGGGCTTGGTGAAATAAAATGAAATATTCAGTTTAAGGTCCCTCGATTCTGCAACGAGGCTAAGGGATATGGTGACCATGAGAAATGAATGAAATGGTGGAATGAAGAAAGTGGGAGGAAACAGGAGAACCCCGAGAAAACCCACTACACGGCGTTTCTCCACCACAAAGCCCACTTAGCACAAGCTGGAATCGAAACATGGACACCATGCACCAGAGATGAATTCTCTACCACTGAGCCAACGCGGCCCTGCTTGGGCTTGGTCGTCCATATCCAATCTTTCTTTTGGCCTTGCTTAAACAACTTCTAGTTTTGTTCTAAATTCAGACTCCATATTGGCGTAAATATTAATATTACAGTCGATTGGTAAAATCAATCTTCCACATTTAAAAATTAAAGTATACACAAGTACAAAAATAAGCTTCCCCTCCTCCCCTTCCCTAAGTTCTACTGTCAAAGTGAATAGCTAAAATCACTCCGAGGCCAGAACTGCATCTACGAAATTTTATCGAGAGCGGTCAGGTGGTTCAAGAGACTAAGAATCACAAACATAGTCACTTTTAATTCGGATCTGAAGTTTTTTGTTCACAGACACCGCTATTAATATATAGATTTTTCCACAGTGCTGCCTCACCAATGCCTTTAAGACATTCAAATATCACTTGATCTAAAACCTCCTAGTATACTGACGAGGAAGGTCCATAAACCGTGAGAGTTGAATTTTGATGAAAATTTGTGACAAAATTCAGTTCAAGTTGCTAAGTAACGTAGTAATAGTCACTCGATGCGCAAATGCTTCGTTGAGCTGCTACACCGACGCCATCTTGAAATCCAGTAGGCAATGTCCAAGAATATCCTTTTGGCACAAAAATGAAAAAGCTTTTGATAGATCTGACTTCAGTATTGTAAACTAAGGTAGACCATCTATATGTGGGAGTACTTCCAGTGCATGATCGCCATTTTGAAAGGCGCCATATTGAATCGCCGTCAAATATGATAAATAGCAATGGGGTCATGTGGGGTAGAAAATAGCACTAGAATTTTCTCTTGAATCCATTTCCGTAACCAAAGTTTACATATCTGTTTTCACTTCAGAGTTAAGAGGTCTCTTACCCACAGGAATATATAAAAGCTGTGCGAGTTAGACTTGTGTTATGAAACACGGTCGTGCGAGCACTTGCAGGATTTTAACTAATGCAGTAGTTAATGCAGTATAATAGCTACCATAGCAATCAAATCTTGAGACTAGTAAGAGGAATCGTTAATTAAATTGAAATGCCTGTAGTGAAAAATGAAATAGCAGCATGCTACAAGTTATACCTATTTCAAAGTGCGCTATATATGTGAGTGTGTTGCGATTATGCATAGCATTTAAATGCTGTAATATAAGTTAGTTCCAACGGCACATATGACTTTACAAGAATATGTCTTGAAGTTATTAGAAAATTAATAGAAAAATAATAGAAATTAATTATTAAATGGTTATAAAGCAAATATTAACGTACTAACCTTTTGCTCTTCAGCTTAAGAGCAAATGTGATGATGGAGATCCAAAACGAAGTGATTAGCACACAGCATCGTGGAACAGTGCAAACACTTAACAAATGCACTTTCGTCATAATCTTCATGACCACAGACACTATTTTCTACTAGTCTCCAGAACATTTGTAAATGAACCAACTATTGCTCCTGCCCGCATTTCTGCACCCACATTTCTGCCATGCATATGCAAGCACGTCCTTTAGGACTGGCGCACAAAATTTACGATACACTACAGAATGCATTTTCTTTATGGACATTCTGCCATATAACTTGTACACCGAACAAGTGAATACCTGCTACAATTAGTTATTTATCACAGTTTTGATATGAAAACTAGTCTTGCCCTTATTATAAGCAAGCGTTTTATCGTTAAAGGTGGAAAGATGCAGATATTTAATTATTTAATATTGTAGGAAAAAGCAAGAAAGAGGCTTGTTTTATGGATTGCAACTTGGTATTGAATCTTGTAATATTTATTGCCATCTATTTTTAGCAGGTATGTATGTATTCTCTTATCACTAATAGCAGAACAGACACAAGAAAAGTGAATTCTAAGTTTCCAGCTGTATCTTCTTCTAAGAATTGGCTGTGAACTGATAATTTAAATCCACTTCATTGTTCAATGCGGCAGCAATATATCGATTGTATTTAGACAAACTGGCAATAAATACATTAAAGCAGGGTGCGAATTACCGGGGGGGATGAGGGGGATTTTCCCCCTCAATCACATTTTGTTCCCCCCCAAAGAAGTCAGCTGAAGTATCCCCACCGGGGATGCTCGCTTTCCCCCTCAAACTATGCTTAGTATAACTTAAAATTTCACTGATTTTTGTTATTTCTTGTAAATTTAATCTTCTAGCTGTATTTCGAAATGATCGATGTAAACTGTTCAGTTTTGGTCATTTCTACTTACCACCTAATTACCCACTATTTTCAACGTTGTTTAGTAGAACTATATTATTATGACTACGGTTGTTACTTGCAACTGTACCTTCGTACCCTTCAGTTCGTCATCGTTTGTGAATTTGAATGTACTAATTGCGTATAACAAAGCCACATATAGATTTATAAATGTTCTTAGCGGTTGGCCAAGAAGAAGTAAACAAATAGCTTCTTCTACCATACTTGGCAAAGTTCGGATATGTCTTTCTTAGCACATGGTCTTCATTCCCTAGTAAGTTGTGTGTATGCAACTCAAAAGTTGCATTTAATTTGTGATAATTAGCATAGTAATCACTGCTTTTACAATTTACGGAAATGAACTTTTGAAACTGTACTCAAAATCTGAGATATAGGTATTCTCTCGTAAGTATATGTTAACACACACGCTGGGGGATACGCTCCTAGTGAGCAGACATGTTAATGAAGGTGATTTTTAGGTGAATAAGCGAATAATTCAAGATTTGTTTCAGCATTTGTTAATACGACTGGTTCTCCGTGTCATTGTCCGTGTCTGTATAAGCATTTCAACTGGAGCGGGTTTTTTAAAAGTTAACCCTTTATTTTTCCATCTTTTGGCTGTACAGTTTGCTGTCCACGTAATTAATGTTGTCTGAAAAACTTCAGTGTAATGTTTTACTTTATTTGAATAACGTAGCCCATAGTGAATCAACTCATCTTCAACCTAACAGTAAAGTAATTTTTAAGTGTTGACTTTCCGTGCCCATCATGGAATCGATATTTGGAGAAAAAAGTCGTGGTGAGCACAGCTTTAGCGGGAAGTAGAAGCACAAGCTCGAAATTTGAATTGAGAGATTTTAAATATTTGGCCTTCGATTTGACCTTGATGTGAGAAATCGGGGCCAGCAACAATCCATTTCTTATTTGATAGACTAATATCTAGATTTTCTTAAAAAAAAAAAAAAAAAAAAAAAAAAAGTCCGGTTTAACTGATAATTTTAGTGGTTTTCACAAAACTGAAGTAGGTTTCTTTTCGCAACCTGTATGTATTAATGCAAAGTGGAAGCTTTCAATATGAGTGGAAAAGTTAACATATGCTTGTGATCATGGCTATCGCTCGAGCCGAATTATTAACTAAATAAACCTTAGAGAGCTACGGGGACAAGAGTGAGTACAACATTAAAACACGTTCAGAAAGGTTTAGTGGGGTGTGTGTATGTCACACAATATATATGTGCATAGTTATTGTCGGTAGATTTGTTAAATTAATAAATCTCTTATTTATTACACATGCCACACACACACACACACACACACATATATATATATATATATATATATATATATATATATAGGGCTATATATGGGGGTAAGGCATTTATTGTCTCATTTTGAAATTTGAACCTTCAGACTATGTCCTTTGGCCTAATTTTATCCCCCCAATATAGGTTATCTAATTCGCACACTGCATTAAAGTATTTTAACTTCGTAATATACACGGTAAATTATAGGTTGTCAAGTATGAGTATTGGAAAAGAATGCAATATTCTGCAACAATTATGGTCTTTCCATAAGATGTCAAGATTGGAGAAGAAAACTTAACACACTATAATGGACCATGTAAAATTGCCTAAAATAGATTTTTGGTTTGATACAGTTCAACGTCCCACACTTATGCCTGTTACGCTAAAGGAGACGTGGACCTACTGATTATAGTGGAATCCGAACCATTTTGGTCGTTCAAATAATATGCACCAGTTCATATCATTTTTCTAATATATATCCGAACAATCCCTTTGGTATTCTCTGCTCGTCAGCACTATTAGGCATGTGTTTCATCGACCAGCAGTCTATTTCATCGCACTTTGAAATAGGTATAACTTGTAGCATGCTGCTATTTCATTTTTCATACAGACATTTCAATTTAATTAACGATTCCTCTTACTAGTCTCAAGATTTGATTGCTATGGTAGCTATTATACTGCATTAACTACTGCATTAGTTAAAATCCTGCAAGTGCTCGCACGACCGTGTTTCATAACACAAGTCTAACTCGCACAGTTTTTATATATTCCTGTGGGTAAGAGACCTCTTAACTCTGAAGTGAAAACAGATATGTAAACTTTGGTTACGGAAATGGATTCAAGAGAAAATTCCAGTGCTATTTAATACCCCACATGACCCCATTGCCATTTATCATATTTGACGGCGATTCAATATGGCGCCTTTCAAAATGGCGATCATGCACTGGAAGTACTCCCACATATAGATGGTCTACCTTAGTTTACAATACTGAAGTCAGATCTATCAAAAGCTTTTTCATTTTTGTGCCAAAAGGATATTCTTGGACATTGCCAAGTGAAAAACAAAATATACTTGGGACGAAGAGAGACTACCTCCGTGTGGTGTTTCCTGGAAACGACATTTGTCGGCTGAAAGTCTCTTTCCAGGCAAATGCCACATGGCAAATTGTGATTCATCCAAGGTCATTGGGTCTAGGACAACTGTCCCGCATCCAGCCCAAACTGCTCGTCCGATTAAAAAAAATCCTTCACTTTAGATTGAAAACATCATATTTGGAGACGGTTTTCCTTCTTACATTTTGTTGTAACTCTGATAATAACAGAGTTGTCCTATATCAGGGGACTTTTGAGACACCCTATCTATCTGTCTATCTATATATAAACTATCCTATCGAAATCAAATTTGGCATTGTTTTAGACCTTGACCTGCTATACAGGTGTCTGAGATATGTAGTGCAGGCTTTTGATTCCCGAGTTACGAGCGGTGAAATTTATCGTCACGTGTTCCAAAATTCAATAAACCGATAAGGATCACTCGGAAAGTTTTGAGAATGAAAGTTAAAGAAATGAGGTACATTGTCCAAACTTTCATATCTTCTCGAAGTATTCCCCAATACACTGTATGTAAAGTTCCATTCTCTGAAATACGGATGGTATCGAGACGAGACGAGACGAGATTTTATACAGACTCGGTCTCGTCTCGGTTGATAAATTGCGGTCTCGGTCTCGATCTCGTCTCGAGTCAAAAATCGCCGTCTCGGTCTCGTCTCGGTCAACAGATGCTTGTCTCGATCTCGGTCTCGGTCTCGAAGGCCAAGTCTCGGTCTCGTCTCGAAAGTCTCGAAATAAATAGTGTGAAATTAAAATTGTGAAAGTATTATTATCATACAGTCTGCCGTTTCCGCTTCTTATTTTTTCCCTCGTTCTTGACTTAGAATTATGGTATGATGTACCTCTTCGTAGCTAATTTGCTAGCGCTAATGCTTTCCATGTGTGTGTTCCAGCTTCAATCATCAGTGGGTATAACATACCTTGGATAAAACTCTAATAGTAACCCATATTTCACTTTCAGTAATAGACTTTGTCTCATATAGCCTCAGTACTGCCTATACAATTAAAATCCATTAAATTAACTCCAGTACTATACAGTAGTTTATTTCCTTCCTTTGAATCAAAATTGTTCAATACCTCCTAACGGATAACGCAACACATAGGAGCACGAATGTATTTAATCGCGCCGAAATTGAAATTTATAATTTCTGAGTTATTATCCAATACATTCTGCTTTGACTGTCATTTTAGAAACAGAATATAACGTTCATCATCTTAACAAATAGAGTAAATTATTACTACATTATATTTTGTTTCAAATTGACCAAATGCTTTATTACCGTTTCACATATCAGTGTTTAATTGACACTTTAAAACAGGAACTTCTTTAACCTTGTGGTGGGAGCTACAGCACTCATCTTTACTATCTGTGGTCTCGGGTTGGATCACCAATCAAGTTAGATTCAAAGTCCGATGTTTCGTATAGTTCGCGTCTCACTGTAAATACATTCTGTTCCTTATAGAAGTTCATAAAGTAGTAATGTATTGCATAAGCATATATCCAGTGCTGTAACATGGATTAAGCTTATTCCTGAGCTCTCAGCGGTGCATGACGTCTTTATTCGAAAAAACTAATCGTGCGTTCATTATGTTGAAATTTTACATTGATTGAAAATTACTTGCGAAACATGGACACACATATTATATAAGTATATAGGTAATTCGAGCTATATGTATCTATTTTCTTAGTCCCGGCAAAACAAGTGATTCTTAACTTTCTAGTTTTCTATTAATTTTCGTAGTTTTGCTGCAATATGAAGAATCAAAAATATTTTTTTCGCTATATATGTATATGTATGTATGTATGTATGTGTGTGTGTGTGTATGAACTTTAGAGATAGACTATGCTAAGTCACTTTTTGGTCGAAATTGAGTTAACAATACTTTTTTAATAGACTATGTTATTTCTAGTGGTGTAATAATGTAAGTCTAAAAGCATCCTATTACTTTGTAACTACTTACTAGGGATGATACCTAAGGGGACCAAGTACCTGGAGAAAACCTACATATCGTCTGAAAGCTCTTGCCATGAGAAGTACGAAACAATTTTCAAATCACGGGTAAACCCGCAAACTGACCCTATATGGGGGCAGTTTGTTGGTGTTTGTGACCCTATGTATGGTATATTCGACAGAAATAAAAATGAATATTGCAATGCATCACACGTAAGCCCAGGGTTTATAATATCACTTTGCACCCGAACGTACCCATTTCGTTAGTGTTGCCAACGAATTGTAAATACAACGTGGCAGATGGTTTATGTACCACGCGATGCATATCCATGAAAACGCGACATAATCATCATTCGTCACTAGAGAAAATTTACTTCGGACATATTCCTCTTCCAAGGACCCCAGTTTATCAATGTTGTCAACCAAGTATAAAAATTTTAAAAAATGTAAAATACTTTCCGTATGAATAGACGTTTATACACCAAGCTTTGCAGAAACATCACACGAACTATAGCAAAAAGATGTTGAGTGTGGCCGTCTCCCAATCATTTTAGTTAGGTTGTCAGTGTTGCGAACAAGTGTAAACATAACAATGTTGAAAATGGCGTGACTGCCATTGAAAGAATATATGACAAATGTGACAGAAGCAGCATTGGACAATGGAAAACAGTGTACGCCCCCGTCTCCCAAGCATCCCAGTGTGGCAGTGTTGCCAATCTGCGAACATTCAAGATTTTCGCATGAAGTCTACTGCATTTTCAAACATGACAACATGGGTGCTTGTGGGTTCACTAACATACTACAAATCTAGTATGGGCCACAGTCTAATTATATCTGCCACACTGAGGTGCTTGGGAGATGGGGATACTCATACTATATTTTCCATTCACTTTTGTCATATGTTCGTTCAATGACATTAACGCCATCTTCAACATTGTGATGTTTACACTTGTTGGCAACACTGACAATCTAGCATGGTTGGGAAACGGCCACACTCAACATCTTTTTGCTATAGTTCGTATGATGTTTCTGCAAAGCTTGGTGTATAAACGTCTCATCGTACGGAAAGTGTTTTACAATTTCTTATTTGTATACTTGGTTGGCAACACTGATAAACTGGGGTCCTTGGAAGAGGAATATGTCCGAAGTATTTTTTTTCTAGTGACGAATGATGTTTATGCCGCGTTTTCATGGATATAGAATACATCGAGTGGTACAGAAACCATCTGCTACGTTGTATTTACAATTCGTTGGCAACACTGACGAAATGAATATGTTTGGGTGAAAAGTGATGTTATCAAACCCTTACTCGAGTCACGTTCTAGTAGTGAGCCAAACAGGAACATGATGGGCTCAGGGGCTTACGTGTGATGCATCGTAAGATTCATTTTTATTTCTGTCGAATATACCATACGTAAGGTCACAAACACCAACAAACTGGCTCCATATAGGGTCAGTTTGCGGGATTGCCCGTGATTTTAAAACGGTTTCGTACTTCTCACGGCGGGAGCTTTCAGACGATATATGGGTTTTTCCCAGGTACTTGGTCCCGGTATAGAATCATCCCTAGTAAGTAGTTACAAAGTAATAAAATGCTTTTAGACTTATATTATTACACCACTAGGAAAAACATAGTATATTAAAAAAGTATTGTAGTATAGTTTGAAAAACAGTACTATAGGTCTTACTTAAGGAACCGGTTCTTCGCTTCTCCTGTGAAATTACGAAATTATGACTTGGTTTAGTTTATCTCTGAGGTCCAGATATAATAAAATCATGACCATAATCATGATCAACCATTATCAACCCACTGCTGGATGAAGATCCTTCCAAGTCTTCACTACAACTATCTATCTGGAGCAATTCTTTTTCAGGTTACTCCCCAGTTGCCCTTGATTTCGTCAAACATTCTTGTACAAGGATGTTTTCTAGGCTGTTTTTATCTCCTGGTATCCTGTCTAGAATTGTTTTTGTTCATCGATCATAATTTCTTGCAATATGTCCAATACATTTCCCAGTCCATGTTAAAGATCATTTCATTAGTACCAGTCATTAGTTGCCAAATAATTCATTTATACTGTATATATTTGGCCTACAAATAGTTCAAATCCGCTACTTTTGGAGCACAGACACGCTAGTTTTTGATCTTCGAATCTGACAACACTGACTCAATGATTTAAATCAACACAATGTGAGGACCTCCATTTGGCCTAGTGCTAGCACGCTTGACTTCGGTTCGCGTGGTCCCGAATTCGATTTCCGGTGGGGGTACAGTTGAACGACCGAAGTGGTTCGGATTCCATTATAATCATTAGCTCCACGTCTCCTGTAGACACCCTAGCATAATCGTGGGATATTAAACTAAAACAAACCAAACCAAAAATCAACACAATGTTTATTACTAACTGTAAGTCCTTGAATAATTGCATATAGCTATGGATCGCGTTTGAGGTGGTTGGTGTCAAACTAAAACAAGTGAAATGTAACTAGGGTGTAATTAGAACTTTTAATTAAACATGGTTTTCTGTACATCAGGATTAAGGCTTAAGGGAACATCTAGGGTTACTGAAAAGTTATCAGTTACATTTAATTTTAGTTACAATTTGCATTTACATGTATTGCTGGAACCAAAACTTTTACATTAACATTAACATTATAAAGACTACGAAAAGAATCGTCTTTTGAAAACATTCTTGCACCATAAAACAAATTACGAGTAATTTAAAAATATTTTTCAGTTTAACTATGTTATTTACACTATATTTAGAATATTATTTAGCAATGTATTTAAGTTGGCAACACTACTTAAAATAATGGAACTGCGACTTGTAATTAAAACAACCAAAAACTATTGTTGTAATGTTATAGAAGCAAACTAAAGCAACAATCATTATAAAAATTTAACACAAATACGTTATTTTAAGCAGTATAACAATCACTACTCATTTATTTGGTATCTCTGAAACGGTTTGAAATAATTGTTGTAAATGACATTATGATCACTTAAGTCTTTTCGAAGCATCTACAAGATGAGACATGATATGTCAGAGCGTTTTCGAAGTAAAGTCTTTAGAAAAAGTTAAATTTTCCATTTCTGGTAACTTTGTTCCTTCCTTCATTCGAAATACATTATACCACGATCATAGTATTTGACGCTAAGATACAAATGATGCGCATTGCACCGTCTATGCCATTTGAGTTATTAGAGATCTCTAAAATGTTGATGTTGGTGATACTGTATTGTCCTTTGTTACACAGAATAATATATGTGGTATTGTGGTTTTATTTAATATCTAAATTAGAAATAGGTAATACCTTACATAGTGCAATTTGAAAAAATAAACTTTATTTTGTGTTGGCAACACTGCTTGTTTATCTAGTGGTATTGCAGAGTATCTGGAAGAATTTTCCCTTCAATATTTCACATATATATATACAACAGCAGTGGATTTTGTTTCGGGAGAGGCTTGAGGAACGGGTAAGAAACATTTATGTTGTACGTGCAATGCGAAAAAATGATCAGAAATTTATTTCGGGAGGGGCTTGAGCCCGACACCTACCCAATAAATACGCCACTATACATCAGTCAACCATTTCCATATTATCTCACACAGCAACGAAACAAATTTTGAGTAAAGGCAAAATAGCTGTCAATATTCGAGACGAGACCGAGACTTTCGAGACTGACCAAGGTCTCGTCTCGGTCTCGTCTCGATTTATAGAGGTCTGTCTCGGTATGTAAAAGCCCGTCTCGGTCTCGGTCTCGTCTCGGTATATAAAAGTCCGTCTCGGTCTCGGTACCATCCCTACTCTGAAACCATTTTTGAAACGTCGAATGCCATATTTCTTTAGAGATGGTTGTCAGGTGTTCCTCATAAGCAGCTACAGCACATTCTAGTGACCCAAATCAATGGCTACGACTTTTTTCTTTCACTGTGAAAAAAAAAGCCACATAAGACTAAATCAGGGCTGTGGGAGTGAGACAAAGTTTTCACTCTTGACTCAGTCGGAAACGCCGTTGTTTGTCCAGTGGTGTGTGGAGAACCATTGTCATTGTAGTAATGGCAGCACTTTAGGACACTTTTTGGCCCCTGGGTCCCTGCCTCAGGACCCATGGTCCCTGGCCGGGGTCAATGACCTAGGGGTACATAGGACCACCCCCTCTAAGTTTTGGCAGGGGTACCATGGCCCACCCCCTAAATTTTGGCAGGGGTACATAGGACCACCCCCCTTAAATTTTGGAAATTGCCAAATCTAAAAATTTGGTATGGTAGGGTAGGACCATAGTATGTACCTCTATCAGTATTGGGGGTCTATGTCGTTCCCTTTCATGGGTAAAAAATTGCCAAAAAGTCAAATTTCGGGGGTTTTTGACCTAATTTATCCCCTTGGATGAGGTGTTATTACCCTATATGGTTATATGGGCGTATACAGGGGTCCATTCCCTTTCATAAGACATGGGTATATTAATGCACCCCTTGAAAAATTTGGGAGGGGTACCTTGGCTCACCCCTTAAATTTTGGAAATTGCCAAATCTAAAAATTTGGTATGGTAGCCTAGGACCACAGTATGTACCTCTATCAGTATTGGGGGTCAATGTCGTTCCCTTTCATGGGTAAAAAATTGCCAAAAATTCACATTTCGGAGGTTTTTGACCTAATTTATCCCCTTGGATGAGGTGTTATTACCCTATATAGTTATATGGGCGTATACAGGGGTCCATTACCTTTCATAAGACATGGGTATATTAATGCACCCATTGAAAAATTTGGGAGGGGTACCTTGGCCCACCCCTTAAATTTTGGAAATTGCCCAATTTAAACATTTGGTATTATAGTATAGGAACCTAATATGTATTATGATAAATTTGGATGGTCCACCTCGTTCCCTTTTAGGGGTACCAAATTGCCAAAATATAAACGTAAGCAATACGTAGTACCACGTGTTTGGTTTTGACCTAATTTATCCCCTTGGATGAGGTCCTATTACCTTATATGTTTATATGAGCGTATACAGGAGTCTATTACCTTTCATAAGACATGGATATATTGGTGCACCCCCGGGAGGGGTACCTTGGCCCACCCCTTCAATTTTAGAAATTGCCCAATTTAAACATTTGGTATAATAGTATAGAGCCCTAGTATGTATCACTATAAATTTGGGTGGTCCACCTTGTTCCCTTTCATGGGTACACAATTGCCAAATTTTAGTACAACCACGTGTTTGGTCTTTTGACCTAATTTATCACCTTTGATGAGGTGTTATTATCCTATATCGTTATATGGGCGTATACAGGGGTTCATTACCTTTCATAAGATATGGGTATATTAATGCACCCCCAGGAGGGGTACCTTGGACCACCCTTTAATTTTGGAAATTGCCCAATTTAAACATTCGGTATAATAGTATAGGACCCTAATATATATTAATGTAATTTCGTTCCCTTTTAGGGGTACAAAATTGCCAAAATATAAATGTAAGCAATACGTTGTACCACGTGTTTTGTTTTTTTACCTAATCTATTCCATTGGACGAGGTCCTATTACCTTATACGTTATATGGTCACGTATGGGGATTCATTTCCTATCATAAGACATAGGTACATTTGTGCACCCGGGAGGGGTACTTTGACCCACCCCTTTAATTTTGGAAATTGTCCCTTTTATATGTTTGGTATTATAGTATAGGACCCTAATATAAATTACTATAAATTTTGGTGGTCCACCTCGTTCCCTTTCATGGGTACACAATTGCCAAATTTTAGTACAACCACGTGTTTGGTTTTGGCTCAATTTATCCCCTTGGATGAGGTCCTATTACCTTATATGGTTATATGGTCATGTATATATTGGTCCATTTCCTATTATAAGACATGGGTACATTGATGCACCCTTTAAATTTTTGGAAGGGTACCATGGCCAACCCCTTAAATTTTGGAAATTTTCCAATTTGAGCATTCGGTATCATAGTACATGCCTCAACATGTATCATGATAAATTTGGGTGGTCCACCTCGTTCCCTTTTAGGGGTACAAAATTGCCAAAATATAAACGTAAGCAATACGTTGTACCACGTGTTTGGTTTTTGGCCCAATTTCTCCCCTTTGATGAGGTTCTATTACCTTATATGGTTATATGGTCATGTATATGGGTTCATTTCCTATCATAAGACATGGGTACATTGACGCACCCTTTAAAAATTTGGGAGGGGTATCTTGGCTCATCCACTCGGTTTTAGAATTTTTTTAATATAAGCATTTGGTATCATAGTACAGGACTTCAATATGTACCACTATAAATTTGGATGGTCCACATCGTTCCCTTTCATGGGTAAAGAACTACCAAAAAATCAAATTTCGGAGGTTATTGACACCTATTTAGCACGTTATATGGGTATGTACAGAGGTTTATTACCTTTATATGTTTATGTTCCCTTTTAAATTTGGGAATTATCAAATAACAAAATTCGGTAAACGTTTTCTAGGACCCATTGGTGTTCCTCTTATGACCAAATATTCAAAATTTAAAGGTTATTGACCGGCTTTATTATTGAATAAGTACAGGATTTATTACTTTTTCATAAGACCCAGGTGTATTTGTGTACCAATCTTAAATTTTGGGGGGAGGTACATTTCTTATTGTCATATCAATAATTGGTAATTGGATAGTATCTCATTCATTGGGTAAATCATTGTCAAATATGAGTATGATCACGTGATCAGTTATTAACCTATGATGGGATTAGGAGTCCAGAACATTGGTACATTGAAACTTTGTAGGATAATTTGAGAATGCGTCATTGGTTTTGATTATTCCCGCCAAATATAAACGTAAGCAAGACGTTGTACCACGTGATTGTCCTTGATGAGGTAGTGTACAGGGATTCATTTCCTTTGTTGTGGTACTTCTTAAGTTTGAGTACACACACACTTCTAGAAAACAGTTGGTTCTACTCAGGTAAACAATTGACAGACATTATTGACCTTATTGAACATATAATGATATGATTAACTCTAAGACTTAGGTATATCAAGAGAAGTATTCTTTAAATTTGGGAATGGTGATAAACAGAATTTTAACATAAGGTGCGAAATTTGAAACAATACATTGAACTTTAGTCACAGCTCATAGTCTAAGATCATTGGTGGTGATTGATTTGAAATCTGATAGCTAACCTTATTGAATCTTATGACTCATAGACGAAAGGCAATACATGCTACAACAGTTTGAAATTTAATCATAAGGTGATGTAATCTGACACTAGCAAAGTTATTGTTAATGCAATTTGATTGGATGATCACTATCTTTCCTGCAATCTGATTGGTTGATCACTATCTTTCGTGCAATCTGATAGGTTGATGAGTTTTAAATCTTTTTCTGCATTCAGTTTTGTTTTAACATTTAAAAAGTTTTTGAATTTTTTTTGTTTGAAACTTTGGTTTGAAATTTTTCGTTTTAAAAATTTTTTGTTTGAAAATTTTCAAAATTTTGTTTGGGATTTTTTCGTTTGAAATTTTTGTTTGAAAATTTTTTTCGTTTGAAATTTTTTGTTTGAAAATTTTTGTTCGAAAATTTTGTTTAAAATTTTTTTGTTTGAAATTTTTCGTTTCCAAATTTTTTGTTTGAAATTTTTTGTTTCAAAATTTTGTTTGAAAAATTTTTCGCTTCAAAATTTTGTTTGAATTTTTTTCGTTTGAAATTTTTTGTTTGAATTTTTTTTTCGTTTCAAAATTTTGTTTCAAAGATTTTTTGTTCTAAATTTTTGTTTCAAAGTTTGGTTTGACATTTTTAAAAGTTTGTGCACTCATTAGTAAAGAACCGGAACTGTTTAGAGCAAAAACCTCTGGCAACATTGTGGTGCAATAGTACACGTCAGAACATGATAATGCAACGTCATCAGTTTTTCATCATATATAAGTATCGTTCGAGTTAGTATTCATGATAACATCATCATGGCTACTTGTCTGCAGTTTCTAAACACGCGTGATGTGATGAAATCATTTACCAAGATTACTGATTTACAACAGAATGTACCTTATAGAATCTTAGCTAGCCAAATGATCCCTACAAAGTTTGGATTAAGAATCGTAGTGAAGCTTGAAAATGATAAGAATATAATTTTACCAGCAAGATATTTACCCATGGAAGCATCAAAACAAGAAGAACTGCTGCGTTTCTTAAATTCTGGATCTGTATCTTTATGTTACAAAGGATTCTTGGGTCGAAGTCATCAACTTGAATTTAGTACACAGCCAGATTCGTCAGCAATTGTGATGAAATCATGAATTCAAACGTCAGCACATTTCTTTCCAATGACGTCAGCCGTAGTTGTATGAATTTGGTTGGTCGGCATGACGTCAGCAACTGTGATGAAATCATGAATTCAAACGTCAGCACATTCCTTACCAATGACGTCAGCAATAACTATAAACCAGCAAATACAGTGTCATCCCACGAAATCATTTGAGCAAGTGCTTTTCAGGAGGAAAGATGTGTACTTCTAAGGATAAAGAGTTCATCTTCGCAAGCTATTATCCAATAAATATATTTCAAACAAAACATGTGATGATTGGTATCAGTGCTAGAACATTTAAACCTGTGATTCGATTGGGCAAAGCAGAACAATTTGGTGTACAACTGACCTGTGAAGAATGGCAAATATTATGTTCACGAATCGACCAAATGAACGATTATTTTCATGATGAGCTAAATGTGACCATAGTCAAATCATTAGGCTCAAATCATGAAGTGGTGCTGCGTACAGTCCTCGAAGAGAAGATGGTGCTGTTACGTAAAAAGAGTACATTTCATGTCCCTCGCAATATGGTGTATCTAACAAAAACGGAATGGAACAAATTCATCAGCGTATTTCAGTGTGTGAAACATGCAGTGGAAGTGTGCAACAAAACTAGTATATTCCTGAAAAAGTACTATTTTGAAAAATGTGTTATGCATATTGTACAACATGTATCTAGATATTGTGATGGTTGTCAACATCGTTCGTGGGTGCATACCTGTATTGATAAACAGTTTATTTGTGATCAAATGGACATTGAGTTTCCACCAATTGATATTGCAATAGACCTTAAAAGACTTCAACTGGAATTAAAATTATATGCTAAAGACAAACTAGTGCAAGAAGTTCAAAATACATTGTATCGACAATATCCAGAACCACTATCTGGTATGGATGTATGTGGAGTGTAATAAAATGATCCATTTCAATGAATTGTGTTTTTTCATTTCAAGTACAACCCCAGGTTCTGACGTGTACTATTGCACCACAATGTTGTCAAAGGTTTTTGCTCTAAACAGTTCCGGTTCTTTACTAATGGGTGCACAAACTTTTAAAAATGTCAAACCAAACTTTGAAACAAAAATTTAGAACAAAAATCTTTGAAACAAAATTTTGAAACGAAAAAAAATTCAAACAAAAAATTTCAAACGAAAAAAATTCAAACAAAATTTTGAAGCGAAAAATTTTTCAAACAAAATTTTGAAACAAAAAATTTCAAACAAAAAATTTGGAAACGAAAAATTTCAAACAAAAAAATTTTAAACAAAATTTTCGAACAAAAATTTTCAAACAAAAAATTTCAAACGAAAAAAATTTTCAAACAAAAATTTCAAACGAAAAAATCCCAAACAAAATTTTGAAAATTTTCAAACAAAAAATTTTTAAAACGAAAAATTTCAAACCAAAGTTTCAAACAAAAAAAATTCAAAAACTTTTTAAATGTTAAAACAAAACTGAATGCAGAAAAAGATTTAAAACTCATCAACCTATCAGATTGCACGAAAGATAGTGATCAACCAATCAGATTGCAGGAAAGATAGTGATCATCCAATCAAATTGCATTAACAATAACTTTGCTAGTGTCAGATTACATCACCTTATGATTAAATTTCAAACTGTTGTAGCATGTATTGCCTTTCGTCTATGAGTCATAAGATTCAATAAGGTTAGCTATCAGATTTCAAATCAATCACCACCAATGATCTTAGACTATGAGCTGTGACTAAAGTTCAATGTATTGTTTCAAATTTCGCACCTTATGTTAAAATTCTGTTTATCACCATTCCCAAATTTAAAGAATACTTCTCTTGATATACCTAAGTCTTAGAGTTAATCATATCATTATATGTTCAATAAGGTCAATAATGTCCGTCAATTGTTTATCTGAGTAGAACCAACTGTTTTCTAGAAGTGTGTGTGTACTCAAACTTAAGAAGTACCACAACAAAGGAAATGAATCCCTGTACACTACCTCATCAAGGACAATCACGTGGTACAACGTCTTGCTTACGTTTATATTTGGCGGGAATAATCAAAACCAATGACGCATTCTCAAATTATCCTACAAAGTTTCAATGTACCAATGTTCTGGACTCCTAATCCCATCATAGGTTAATAACTGATCACGTGATCATACTCATATTTGACAATGATTTACCCAATGAATGAGATACTATCCAATTACCAATTATTGATATGACAATAAGAAATGTACCTCCTCCCAAAATTTAAGATTGGTACACAAATACACCTGGGTCTTATGAAAAAGTAATAAATCCTGTACTTATTCAATAATAAAGCCGGTCAATAACCTTTAAATTTTGAATATTTGGTCATAAGAGGAACACCAATGGGTCCTAGAAAACGTTTACCGAATTTTGTTATTTGATAATTCCCAAATTTAAAAGGGAACATAAACATATAAAGGTAATAAACCTCTGTACATACCCATATAACGTGCTAAATAGGTGTCAATAACCTCCGAAATTTGATTTTTTGGTAGTTCTTTACCCATGAAAGGGAACGATGTGGACCATCCAAATTTATAGTGGTACATATTGAAGTCCTGTACTATGATACCAAATGCTTATATTAAAAAAATTCTAAAACCGAGTGGATGAGCCAAGATACCCCTCCCAAATTTTTAAAGGGTGCGTCAATGTACCCATGTCTTATGATAGGAAATGAACCCATATACATGACCATATAACCATATAAGGTAATAGAACCTCATCAAAGGGGAGAAATTGGGCCAAAAACCAAACACGTGGTACAACGTATTGCTTACGTTTATATTTTGGCAATTTTGTACCCCTAAAAGGGAACGAGGTGGACCACCCAAATTTATCATGATACATGTTGAGGCATGTACTATGATACCGAATGCTCAAATTGGAAAATTTCCAAAATTTAAGGGGTTGGCCATGGTACCCTTCCAAAAATTTAAAGGGTGCATCAATGTACCCATGTCTTATAATAGGAAATGGACCAATATATACATGACCATATAACCATATAAGGTAATAGGACCTCATCCAAGGGGATAAATTGAGCCAAAACCAAACACGTGGTTGTACTAAAATTTGGCAATTGTGTACCCATGAAAGGGAACGAGGTGGACCACCAAAATTTATAGTAATTTATATTAGGGTCCTATACTATAATACCAAACATATAAAAGGGACAATTTCCAAAATTAAAGGGGTGGGTCAAAGTACCCCTCCCGGGTGCACAAATGTACCTATGTCTTATGATAGGAAATGAATCCCCATACGTGACCATATAACGTATAAGGTAATAGGACCTCGTCCAATGGAATAGATTAGGTAAAAAAACAAAACACGTGGTACAACGTATTGCTTACATTTATATTTTGGCAATTTTGTACCCCTAAAAGGGAACGAAATTACATTAATATATATTAGGGTCCTATACTATTATACCGAATGTTTAAATTGGGCAATTTCCAAAATTAAAGGGTGGTCCAAGGTACCCCTCCTGGGGGTGCATTAATATACCCATATCTTATGAAAGGTAATGAACCCCTGTATACGCCCATATAACGATATAGGATAATAACACCTCATCAAAGGTGATAAATTAGGTCAAAAGACCAAACACGTGGTTGTACTAAAATTTGGCAATTGTGTACCCATGAAAGGGAACAAGGTGGACCACCCAAATTTATAGTGATACATACTAGGGCTCTATACTATTATACCAAATGTTTAAATTGGGCAATTTCTAAAATTGAAGGGGTGGGCCAAGGTACCCCTCCCGGGGGTGCACCAATATATCCATGTCTTATGAAAGGTAATAGACTCCTGTATACGCTCATATAAACATATAAGGTAATAGGACCTCATCCAAGGGGATAAATTAGGTCAAAACCAAACACGTGGTACTACGTATTGCTTACGTTTATATTTTGGCAATTTGGTACCCCTAAAAGGGAACGAGGTGGACCATCCAAATTTATCATAATACATATTAGGTTCCTATACTATAATACCAAATGTTTAAATTGGGCAATTTCCAAAATTTAAGGGGTGGGCCAAGGTACCCCTCCCAAATTTTTCAATGGGTGCATTAATATACCCATGTCTTATGAAAGGTAATGGACCCCTGTATACGCCCATATAACTATATAGGGTAATAACACCTCATCCAAGGGGATAAATTAGGTCAAAAACCTCCGAAATGTGAATTTTTGGCAATTTTTTACCCATGAAAGGGAACGACATTGACCCCCAATACTGATAGAGGTACATACTGTGGTCCTAGGCTACCATACCAAATTTTTAGATTTGGCAATTTCCAAAATTTAAGGGGTGAGCCAAGGTACCCCTCCCAAATTTTTCAAGGGGTGCATTAATATACCCATGTCTTATGAAAGGGAATGGACCCCTGTATACGCCCATATAACCATATAGGGTAATAACACCTCATCCAAGGGGATAAATTAGGTCAAAAACCCCCGAAATTTGACTTTTTGGCAATTTTTTACCCATGAAAGGGAACGACATAGACCCCCAATACTGATAGAGATACATACTATGGTCCTACCCTACCATACCAAATTTTTAGATTTGGCAATTTCCAAAATTTAAGGGGGGTGGTCCTATGTACCCCTGCCAAAATTTAGGGGGTGGGCCATGGTACCCCTGCCAAAATTTAGAGGGGGTGGTCCTATGTACCCCTAGGTCATTGACCCCGGCCAGGGACCATGGGTCCTGAGGCAGGGACCCAGGGGCCAAAAAGTGTCCTAAAGTGCTGCCATTACTACTGTCATGGTGCAAGAGGAGAGCGCGCGCACCATACTTTGGACGCTTCATCTTTACTACTTCAAACAATTTAGGAAGGCATTTAATCACGTACCATCAGGCCGTCGCTATTTTTTGTTCTTCCAACAAAATTGTCACAATAGGGCCACTAGGTGAGAACAAAGAGCAAATCATTTTCTTTCCTTGTTTCGAGATTTCTTGAGAATCTAAACCTGATGACTACCACTTCATTTCTGGATCGTACTAGTATATCCAGCTTTCGTCACCCATGATGATGTTAAACACGTTTTTTGATCGCTTTCCATCGAATCTACCCAATCAATCCATTCGCGTTCTTTTCTGTTTATCAGTGAGTTGGCGTTGCACTTTCAGCATTGCTGTAGTTGCAGTTGTGGGCCGACCAGAAGGATCATCTAAGAAGACACTCGTCCTTCTGAACTCAGCAAACCAGCGATAGACAGTGGCATGTGAAGGACAACTATTCCCAAATACACGCTTCAGTCTTTCATGGGATGCATTCTTGTCTAAGCCTACTTTATAATCATAGGAAATCAATCACAAAAAATGTATTCTTTTCACGTCCATTTTTGTTGAACGCGCAACAACTGCTTCCATTATACAGTGTCCTGGCTCAGCTGTTTCTTGATTTTTTTTTTTTTTAATTTAAGTAAACACTAAACCTACTCAAAGATCAAAATTTCAACGAACTGCGAAAACTCATTGTTTCCCATTCTCAAAACCTCATGCACCAAACTCATCCGATCGGGATCAAACTTGGCACGATGATAAACCTCGGTCTTTTTCTTACCGTGTAAAATATTATGTTATGCAAACATGGGGTTCCGAAGTTATGCACAATCGATTTGCTCAATTAGTTGACAAACTAAAACATAATAAATACCGTTTAAATATCAATTAAGGGACAGTCTTTGGGAAATGAAGGACGATTTTTTTTTACAACTATGAATATTTTACTTGTTTCAATTGCCATAAATTCTAAAATTTTCATATCTGTAATTCTTCAATTTATTGAAATAATGTTTTATTTTTAATACGCTAAAAACTCAACACAAGCACTTGAGAATATGCCTATCCATATGAAAAGCCCTGGCTATGCATATAGTTGCGAACATTAATAAACTGTAAAAAATGAGATGAAATCTTTGTTTTACGTCCCACGGTTATGCCGGTTAAGCTAAAGGAGACGGTGATTATGAGAAATGAATGAAATGGTGGAATGAAGAAAGTGGGAGGAAACAGGAGAACCCCGAGAAAACCCACGCACACCGTGTTTGTCCACCACAAAGTTCACTTGGCGGGAGTAATATACTGTAGAACATATCTTTAGCTAAGCGGTGGTCAGGGGGCTTAGCGCCCCTTGCGGCAACCTTCAATCCGGCTGAAACTTTCCTTTTTTTTTTTTTTTTTTTTTCTTTCTTTGATGATAAATATACATTCAGAAAGTAAGCAGTCAAGCAGTCGAAAATGTAAAATGAAAAGGATCTACAGCTCTGTCATAGATTCCATACGTAATGAATAAATAATTTTGTGGTGCTTCTTTATTTCTGCTAGTGCCTTGTCAGTGTTATTTTCTGCCCCCTCTAAGAAATCGGGCCTGCTTCCTTTACTTCTCGCTACAACCTATCAAAATCACAATCTCCCAGCTGTAAAACTGAAAAAACGAACATCAACCACCGTACAGTCCTGACATCTTTCGGGAATAAGCGTAAGGAAGCCGAGATACCAACGCCGGTGGAATCGTTGTTTACAAGACTTGGGGCGTGTTTTAAAAAATTAGAATTATATTCGCCCTGTTTCGCTGATAAAACGATTTACAATGTCTGCGAGAGGAGGTAAAAAGCGTCAGAAAGCAGTATCCAAGTCACAAAGAGCAAATGTTGCATTTCCTGTTGCCCGAATGCACCGGTATCTCAAGATGGGAATGCATCACTTACGTATAGGTGTTGGGGCTCCAGTGTATATGGCTGCAGTGATTGAATATCTTACAGGTATGATATTTATTAATATATTATTCTGGCATAAGAAGTGTACATAAACGCAAATGTAATATTACTATATTTACGTGTATTAACAAAAGAAGACACTACAAATTTGAAGAGAAAGGCATTTTATTTTCTAATAACGGTTTTGATTTTAAATTAACCGGTATTTTTTCGTAATCACTTTATCACAGCCCTTATTCTTCTTTCAGAATTTGATCCAATTTCACAAGTAGAATGTTGAATCATTGCTACATTAAGTCGATAAAAATATTACTGCAAGCAAGCGTATTAACTGGCGAGCAGATTCACTTTAGCAACAATTTAGATTAGAATCAATCCAATCTCCTCTCATTGTAATATAATAAGACAACTAAGCCTAAGTATAATAAATCTATTCACTGGACGGTATGCCTACGCTATAATCTTGAACTTTTTTTTTTTTAGGTAACTAATAATAGGGGTCCAACACTAACGAAGACAGAAAACAACGTGCTGCGGGGCTCTAACCCGCCTTCACTCACTTACGCTCGTTCGGCAATACTGTCTGAATTAAATGTTATTAACCGAAAGTGAATAGAATATCGCTAAAAAGTTAAAAACCTGGCTCCCCAAAGTTATACAATAGCCTTGTATTTTTCGTTATATTTTTCGCCTATGCATTTGGGTAATACTCGGTGGTATAGAACTTGTTACAAAGTTATCCTAGCAATGAAAGGATCACTTAAAGTTAAAATGTAACCCACTGACAATTGTAAACACTTCGCCTATGAATGTTCAAATGCGTTTATGCCACTGGCAGAAGAGGTTTTGTCAAAACCGCCCAAATCGAGAGGATTCATCGTCATCTGTGTTAAGATGAGTACCTTCCAAAATCTTGTGGTTTGAGCACATGTTTGAAGGTGCCGAATCAAGCGACCAAGGTGGGTAGGGACCAGTTCAAAGTCTCAATCATGAATTGCCATGGCAACAACCAACTTGTGGCTGGGGGCATTGTCCTAATCGAAAAGTCCTGGGTTTGTCAGTTTTCTGGGCATTTATTCCGAAATTGGCCGTTCGCCTGGTTTTCGGCAAAAAGCGTAATAAAAGCAAAAAATTTTCAACTTCTTTCCATTGATTTTCGTTTGATTACATAATATAACGTTATATTAGGTTAGGTTAGTTTTGGACCCCCTTAACGGAACATGGACCAAATTTTTTAAAGAACATCAATTTTTACTTTAAGTTCATTGTTTTCTGTTTCGTTCCGTTACCTCGCAGGGGGAGGGGTTAGGTTAGGTAAAGTATTGTTTCACAAACTATTACTGTTAACACATCCAGAGCAACGTCTCTGTACACGTACAGAATTCAAATTTCATTACTTTTCCACAATCCAACCATACCTTTGCGCGAAGGAGTCCCTTCCGCTTACCAAATAGTTTCATATGCTAGAGTGCACTTTATACCGAACAAATGATTTTGTCGCTGGATGTGGCATTGGAGAAATGGAATCACTATCACTGGAACAGGTACGGAATAGGTGTTTTTGTTCCTGCTGTTGAGAATATTGTTTTGGTGTTTTAGCGCTTGGTTTCACTGATTTTGTCTCCTGTGCTGTGGTTGGTTGGTTGTGTTCATGTCGCTGATTGGTTGTTACGTATTCTTGACAGATCATGCTGTATGTTTGAATGTTTTACGTTGAATGTGTGTGAAATGTGGTCAAGTGTGTTAAGTGAAGTCAGTTCCGATGTTGTTTCGTTCTTTTGATATTATCCAGGATTTAAATAGAATATTTTCGAGTTTCGTTGTTCAGATATTAATTAATTATCTTATTTATTTATTTATTGTTCAAACGTGTTTGTGATACTGAGGTGAGTTCCGCAGGCGTAAATTCAATGTCGGTCGAATGTGCCGTAGTCAGAAGTGGATAGTAAGTGGTATTTGCTGTGAAACTAGCAGAATATTTTGGAGTGAGTGTAGCGAGAACTCTCGCAGTGCTGATTCCCTTTTAGAAATTATTTCTAAGCATGTACAATCCGCGGCTAAAAACCTGAAACATGAGCATATAAGTTTATTGTGAAATGACGAAGTCTTTTGCTACAAAATAAGTGTGCACGGGAGGAGGCCGAGGTTTATTCTGGCGTGATTCGTTCCACTTAGACGTTATGTTCATTCCCTGTGCTGTTAGGCGTAGTTTCACAATAAACTTACATCCTCATGTTGCAGGTTTTTGCCGCGGATTGTACATCCTGACTCCGTTATTATCACTGATTATTGGAAGGGGCACATGAGTTTGGATAAGGAACAGTGTACTCATATGACTGTGAATCATTCGCATAACTTTGTTGATCCCGAGAGTGGTGCACATACACTGTCTATCGAGAATGCGTGGTTGCATTAAGGACGAATTTAAATTTAACTTATCGTTCTGATAATTTAATGCTTCATTTTGCTTATTACTTATGGAAGAGAAGGATTGCTGCTGGTTGTTCCATTGATGAAATGTATTTCATTTTTCTTCGTCATGCTGGATTGATTTATAATTAGTGGTGAGTGTTGCTTTATTTATTTATTTATTTATTTATTTTTTGCAATTTTTTTTTTCATATTACGTTTGATTTATAGTAGCGGTTTTATTATTTATTGTTGTTTTGAATGTTTTCTTTACTGGTTATTGAGCAGGGGGGGTTTGAGGGGCGGCAGTCTCCCATTTAGATCTCAAAATTGATTGTTACCTTTCACTTGAATTGATTTCTCGGAATAGTTTTGCGTCAGTTCTCAAGGATGTTTCCATTATTCGTTGTAATTGGAGTAAATTTTTGGTAAGTGTGGTAGATCATTTGGTTGGCAATCGTAATCTATTGTCGCTGTTGTGATACACCTTAGTTTGCTGGTGCGAAGTTAGGTTACGATTGCTTATTAGGTGGTCTCCAGAACTTGCCCAGAATTTACTTTTCGATTGCTTCGATTCATGGGATTATTTTTGGGAACTGATCTCGGAACTGTTCCGAGGAATCGGTTCCAATGAATGTTCGGCATAAAGTGCACTCTTACCGTTCCATATTTATAACCGCTTATATATATGTTGTCTGTCTTTTATGTCCCATGAAGGTTACAAAAGTTTTCATTACCGGTATGAGATAACAGGCATCAACTATGCGTTGGCGCAACTCCGCAATGCTGTTGGACTTTGTGCGGAACACCATAGTCTTCGAATAGTCCCAGAGAAAAATCGAATGGAGCAGTGCTGGCAAACGTGTTCGCCATTCAATGTTGCCGCGACGACCAATCTATCGTCGCAGAAACACACCGTCTAAATAGTCACTTACAAGGCGGTGAAAATGGCCAGGACAGCCGTCATCCTGGGAAACAGGCGGAATCTCTCCAAATTCTTTCAGATTCTCTTCCACTACCTCTACAATCAACGGTACAATCAAATCTTGCATCATCGCCAGGTACTTCTCACCTGTTAATATTCCATCGATGAAGCGGGGCCCGATTATGTGATTACCGACGATACCCGCCCAGACATTTAGCGATTGTGGGTTTTGCGTGTTGCCTTCACGAAATACATGTGGATTTGTGTCACACCAGTACCGGCAGTTAGTCTGTTGACATTGCCATTCAAGTAAAACGTATTCTCATTGCTGAAACACACGTTTGTCAGCACAATGGTCCTACGTGCCAATACCTCACGTATCTGCTCACAAAACTCGATACTCGTATCGGGATCATGTTCACTTAACTCCTGGACCATACGTAGTTTGTCTGGATGTAAGGTATATTTTCGTTAAGATTCTGTGTGTTGTGCGTGACACACCGCACATATGAGCCACCGTTGTTATGGACTGTTGATGATGCACAGTGAACTCCGCTAACGTTTGTATATGTGTCTCCGTAGCAACACTAGGGTTAGAGGCTTTGGGGTATTGGTCACACTGTCTGTCGTAAAGAATTTCAATAATAAATGGCGTGCAGAAGAAACACTAAACGGGTTGCACATGTTTTGTTCATTGAACAACCATGCTGTTGCACTGTACGAACGATACGTAGCACCAAAAAGAGTAACACAATTTCAATTCTCAGTTCAAGAGATCACGTTGTATTGCAATGTAGGAGGGTCAAAAGCACCAGCACAAATACACGTGTACAGCCTTCAGACCTACTGCTCCGGGTTGTAGTATAGCGCAATGTTGGTCGGAAAACCACATCTGATAGTGGTGTACAAGTAGAGTGACTTTGCTCAAGAAAATGTGTCCAACATCAAAGCGTCACCACGGTAACTTGTCTTCATGAACTACGTCTCCTCGCCCGAAAGAGTAACAATTTGACAGCAGCGCAGTGATAACCCGTGCGGCGGGGTTTCGAGCCTTGCATGTTTTATATGTGCAATATTGTTCCAGTGCTACGTGTATTGTATGTTCGTTCCAAACTAGGCCTAAGTTAGACTTGATTGTGAACACGATCTGGTCTCTATACTTGATTACCTTTCAAACTAGGTACCACACGATAGGGGTTGCTATTTAAAATTTTGGAGTTATCACCCGTAACCCCCTTGATTCCCCGTCATGGGGTATTCTCCTTGACCCATAATGTTGTTTATTATGTCCCATGAAGGTTACAAAGGGTTTCATGTTTCTATCTGCCTTGGTTTCTTCAGGAGACGGGCTTTAGTGTTCTGCGCGGAACACACTTCGACTGTACTTTACGGATGGCCGCCATGTTGGCTAGGAACACGCTAGCGACACGCAGGTTCCAAAACTGGTCTCTACACGTGATTACCTTTCAAACGAGGTACCACACAATGGAAGTTGCTATTTAAAATTTTGGAGTTACCCACCATGACCCTCTTAGGTACCCGGATTCTCCTTTATAGCGTAATATTGTCTTTTACGTTCTTTAAAGGTTACAAAAGGTTTCATGTTTATATCTGCCTTGGTTTCTTCAGAAGACGGGCCTTAGTTTATTCGTGGAACGCACTGTGTATATATATATAAACGCAATTACCGCTCTCCTTACATATTATCAAACAGACAAATGAGCAAATTATCATTTCTTCCAGGTAAATTTTCAAACTTTTGCTAGGAGCAGACCATCAACTTAGGAATTCAACCCGTTTTTCGAATTGCTGTTAAAATTCGAATAATAGATTCTTCATTTCTTGGGAGCACAGTGGCTCAGTGGTAGAGCGTTCACCTCCGGTGCTTGGGGTCCCTGGTTCGATCCCAGCTCGCGCCGTGTGGACTTTGTGGTGGACAAACACTGTGCTCGTGGGTTTTCTCGTGGTTCTCCCGTTTCCTCCCACTTTCTTAATTCCACCATTTCATTCATTTCTCATAATCACCGTCTCCTTTAGCCTAACCGGCATAACCGTGGGACGTAAAACTCAAAGATTTCATTTCATTTTTTCTTCATTTCTTGGTTATTTGAATAATTTTGACTATAGGTACATATCTTGCTGAAACTTTTATTACCAGATACTGGGCAATAATTTTTTGAATGTCCGCAGTTGACAAGCTCACTCGCTCATCAATCTGTCTCATGGTCAGTCAGTGCTCGTTTGATGCTTTCATGAACTTCGCGAGTTAGTGCTTCAAACATGTCTTTCTGGTTTAGGGTCATCTAACTACAATACTGATTTCTCCTTCCAAATTCAGCTGCCCGTTTCTTCGCTGTGGCATTAGAAAGGGTACCGTACTATCGCTCGTGGATACCCTACGGTGTTAAACCCTTCTTGCAGCGGACAGCATCATGCCCTTGGGCTTTCTCGGGGTTCTCCCACATTTTCATTCTTATATTTATTTCATAGTCACCAACTCTCACCCATTTCATTTAGGCAGACACACATACACATATATATAAAGACCTGAAGTAAATTAAGATCTAAGTGCCATTTGAACAGTTTTGAGATAATATTTTTCTCGAGAATTTGTGCCGTGCACATACACCTCACTCATTCTATTGGCAATGATCTGGACTACTACCCATAGGTTTGGTGCTTAGATCCGAATATACTTAAACTGGCTTGGCCCGTAGACCAGTATTTCGGTTATAACTTGAAAATTCAGAAGATGGTACTAAGATCGAAATTTACTTCAGGTCTTCATATATATATATATATATGGCGCACAGAGACGTAAATAGTAGTTCCAGGCTCTGAGAAAGAGCCCTTGTCTTCCAAGTGGTTTGGTGTTATATTAATGTGCAGTAATGTAATTGAACGAAAATAATGAAACAAAAGCCGCATCCACCCTGAGCATGTGGTAGATGCCTGAAAACTATGACATGGGCAGTAAATGTTGTCTTGTATGTCATCGTGACACGAATGAAAACATACAGAAGAGAGAGAGCTAACGTAACGGACACAAGAGGTGAAACATAGATGGCTTTGTAAGAACACTCTAGCGACGAGGGTAAATTTTGATACGTAAAACAAGAAATTAATCTCGTTAAACTTTCTTGTGGATAGCTATATTAATTATCAGCTCTTGCCTTCAATTTCTCTATTTGGTCAAAAGTTGCTGAGTCTGCTGTCTTTCTTTACTTGCAAAACTACAGAGTAGATACTGACACCAAATGTGGCATCATAACATCGTGTATTTATTTATAGGCATTACCGGCATCTATGGCCTTGACCCCTCACGAATGAGGGAGGACGTCCTTCGGTGAGCACACTATGCGGGGGAAGCAAGGAAGTGGCCTGGAGCCTCTATGTTAGGTACCATCCGAACATTTGCCTAGTATGAATAGAAAATACTTAGGAAAAACCTTGCTCAGGATGGCTGGAATGGAAAAATTATTACACTTTTCCGATCGAGTGTTCGCATTGAGATCGCTCGCACGAGAAGTTTTACATGACAGGTTGCAGTATTATTATTATTATTTTAGTTAGGCTTAGAACTTTTGGAACAACTCTGATTTTGTTAGTAGTGTAATAGGTTTTGTATTTCCTGGCGATCGGAAATTGGTCGATAGTTGGTTGAGTTAAAGTTTAGTGTAGGACCAAAATCACATGTGCTACCACCGGAAATCGAATCTGGGTCTTCCGAGCCGAAGAGGCGTATCGAAAATTGTTCGAAATCTTCGAACCTAATATTAACTACCAACAGTCTGACTGCGTGTGAAAAGCACATCATTTGTAGTAATGAGTTGGATTTTAGTTTTTCATGTGAAAAAAATGCTTCTTATACTGTAGGCTGTTTTAGCTGTTATAATTTTTTACATTCCTCACACTTAATATAACCACAGTAAAATCCAGGACATCTACGGTACATCCGGAAACTAATTAACTTGCGCATATATCCAAAAACGTTTTGACTTACATGAAAATTGCTTAAGTTGCAGAGAGGATCGCCAATAAATCACATGAAAATTACTAAACTAAGATGACAAATCTTTTACGTCTGTGGATTATTATTATGTTGTTGTTGTTGTAAAGGAATCTGAACGAAGATCATTTGTCTTGAGTAATCTTCACAGCTGATGGTACTTTGATTTTAGAGAAGTTGTGCAATGTAGAAGATGGCCAGTATCCAAAGTTTGCCAAAGGGGTCTTAGATCCACCTAGGTTTTGAGTTTTTTTTATTAGTATCTTATTGGTATAGCCAAGCTGTATCACATTATAAGTTTTTTAATATATATATATATATATATATATATATATATATATATATATTTGGTCTAGGAATTAATTCGTGCGGTTGGTACGCACACATTGAAGCTGTAGTACAAACACAAAATACATAAATACCTTAAGAAAAATATTGTCCATCGCTAGCCACCACTTTCGCCCATCTGTCAGGCAATGTACGGATTCCGTGGCGAAAGAAGTCCTCATCCTTGGAAGCGATCCAGTCAGAGACCCATGTTTCGATATCTTCTGAAGAAGTAAACCGCTGTCCAATCAAATCGTTGTTCATGCAATCGAACAAGTAGTAGTCCGAAGGAGCAACGTCTGGTGAATACGGCGGGTGGGGTAAAACTTCCCATCCGACATTTTCTAAATAGGTTTTGACCGGTTTTGCGACATGTGGGCGAGCGTTATCATGTTGAACAATAAGTTTATCATGTCTGTTCTCCCATTCTGGTCGTGTTCTGGCCAGAGCTTGCTTCAAACGCATTAATTGTCGTCGATAACGTTCTCCATTCATAGTTTCACCCGGTTGCAGCAGCTCATAGTACACCACACCTTTCATATCCCACCATATGCACAGCATAACCTTTGCACAGTGAATATCTCGTTTTGGTTGTGGTGGACCTGGTTCACCTGGTTTCACCCAGGCCTTTTTTCGTTTAGGGTTCTCGTAATGGATCCACTTCTCATCACCCGTAATAATTCGATGCAGAAACCCCTTTCTGCTCTGTCGTTGAAGCAGCAATTCGCAAATGGTTTTTCGTCTTTCAACGTCTCTGTCTTTCAATTCATGTGGAACCCAATGTGACATCTTTTGAATCATTCCCATGGCTTTCAAGCGTTTGGAGACTGTTGTTTGATCAACGCCTAATGCTGCCTGCAAGTTGTTCCTGCGTTTGACACGAATCCTGCTCGAGCAATGCTGTCAATTCTTCGTCTTGAAATTTTTTTGGCTGCCCAGCTCGCTCTTGGTCTGCCAAGCCGAAATTACCACTTCTAAACCGTGCAAACCACTTCTGACACGTTCGCTCAGCTAGAGCATGGTCACCATACACTTCCACCAAAATACGATGACTTTCAGTCGCACTTTTCTGCATGTTAAAGTAATGCAGCAGGACACCCCGCAAAAACACTTTATCAGGCACAAATTGCGCCATGTTCACTTAACTACAAACTGGTGTTGTTGACGCTTTAATCCACTGCCCTATACTACGAACGATACGCGATGACAGGGGTTTGCAACGCATGTGTGGATACACGGAACTGTGGGACGCTCCGTTCGTTGCGCCATCTCTTGTCCATCCGCACGAATTAATTCCTAGACCACACCGCAGAACCGTATATTCCAGAACCCAATCGAATAGAAGTGGAAGCCGCTATAAAGAAATTAAAGAAACACAAATCTCCGGGTGTAGATGAAATTCCGGCTGAGTTAATTTTAGCTGGAGGCGAAAAATTGTGGAACAAGATACACAAACTCATTCTCCTTATCTGGAACAAGGAAGAATTGCCACAAGAGTGGAAAGAGTCAATCATTGTTCCAATTCACAAGAAAGGCGACAAAACTGACTGTAATAATTATCGAGGCATTTCTCTTCTGTCAACATCCTATAAAATCCTTTCAAATATTCTGTTAGCAAGATTGACCCCATACGCGGATGAAATTATTGGAGATTATCAGTGCGGATTTAGACTAAATCGATCAACTATCGACCAAATATTTACCATTCGCCAAATACTCGAAAAGAAGTGGGAATACAATACCCCGGTACATCAACTATTTATTGATTTTAGAAAGGCTTACGACTCGGTTAGGAGAGAAACATTATACAACGTTCTTACAGAACTTGGAATACTGAGAAAGCTAATTAGATTAATTAAGATATGTTTAAGTGAATCCCAAAGTAAAGTCCGGGTAGGAAAATTTTTGTCCACGAGCTTCCACGTCGAAAATGGCCTAAAACAAGGAGATGCGTTGTCGCCATTATTATTTAACTTTGTGCTGGAATACGCCATAAGGAAAATCAAAGATAGCAACCAGGGCTTAGAGTTGAACGGCATTCACCAGGTTATGGCGTATGCTGATGATGTAAATTTAATAGAGGAGGATAGGAGAACAGTAGAAATAAATGCAGAGATCTTATTAAACGCTTGCAGGGACATGGGTTTAGAAGTAAATGCAGAGAAAACTAAATGCATGGAAGTACGTCGGGACCGTAATACGGCAAATTGTGGAGGCATTAAAATATTAAATAATGCTTTTGATAAAGTGGATACTTTCAAATATTTAAGATCAATGTTAACAGACGAAAATCATGTTCACGAAGAAATTAAATGTCGACTAAAAGCAGGGAATTCGTGTTACTACTCGGTTCAAAATCTCTTGTCGTCGCGAATTCTGTCGAGGAATTTGAAGCTTAAAATATATAAAACGATAATCATGCCTGTTGTTCTGTATGGTTGCGAAACATGGTCGCTTACTCTGAGGGAAGAACATAGACTGAAAGTATTTGAGAACAGGATCCTGAGAAGAATATTCGGACCCAAGAGGAACGAGAATGGGGAATGGCGGAAGCTCCATAACGAGGAACTACATAGTTTATACGGTTTACCCAACATTGTTAGGGTCGTCAAGTCTAGGAGGCTTAGGTGGGCAGGTCATGTAGCTAGAATGGAAGAAAGTAGAAACGCTTTCAAAGTCTTGACTGGTAGACCCATAGGAAAACGACCATTAGGAAGACCTAGGCGCAGATGGGAGGATAATATTAAGATGGATCTCGCAGAGATAGGAATACAAAGTAGAAACTGGATGCAATTAGCTAAGGATAGAAGTCAGTGGAGAGCTTTTGTGAACGCGGCACTGAACCTCCGGGTTCCATAGGCCATAGAGTTAGTTAGTTAGTTAATATATATATATATATATTGGGCGAATTAGACATTCCTTGGCTGTGTAAATCTCAGTATCAGTTTATACCTTTTTCTCTGTATAAGTTAGTACGTGAAACAAATTAACAAAATAAGTTCAATGGTAATATAATATTTACTTCAGGTGTTGTGTAGAATCTATTTTTATTGTAACGTTGTTGATTTAATAGTATGCCAGTTTAATTTTTGGTCGATGTAAGAGGAAATATTTGGTATTCTTAATTATATTAATTAAGAGCAGGGTAATTAGTCTCTTTAATTCTTGTGTACATTATACATAATTGAACCACTTCATCTGAAGTCAAACAGTATGGAAGTAAAATGGAAGAAAGAAAGAGTTTAAGTTTTTGTTTTCGCTAAAAGGTACCTACTTACTAGTGACCTGCTCAAAAATATTATCACTTTTTCGTTTCTTCACTTTGGCAGGCGACAGCAAGTTTTTAATTAGACAGAAAATAGGCTGCTGCATGGTAACTATGAAGGATAGAAAGTTATGATTTTTACTTCCGAAGATCAGGGATCGTGGCTTTTTAGATAAGGTATATGCGTAATATCTTGGGAAATGGAATTTTAAAGACGTCAAATGTACCCATCGAAATTTGTCAATTTTAAATGGCTAAAATCAAATGGTTGTGGTTTGTTGCTCAAGAACTGTGGATAGAAGGGTTTGGAAATTATTAATATAGTTGTGGTTGGAAACCTTTCATAGCATTTTTTTTTCTCTGAAAATTCAAAAATTTGAGATGAGATTTTCTTAAAAGGGAAACAAGCAAGAAAATGTGAAAAGAGCTAGATACTTCTACTAGTGCTGAATAGAAACTATATTTCATTTTGTAATTCACATTAAAATACGATATACAAGCTCTCAGATAGCTTGAAAATTGAACTATTGTAAAAATTATGTAATTTACACATAAAACTTTTTTATGTTTCACTTCTTAATCATTGACTCTGTCAGATTATTAAATTGTCATTTATTTCAGCTGAAGTTCTGGAACTGGCTGGGAATGCTGCAAGAGACAACAGGAAAGGACGCATTACTCCAAGACATATTCTTCTCGCAGTGGCCAATGATGAAGAATTGCATTTGGTATTAATATGATTCATTTACTTTATTCAAGACTTCTATCTTTCAAAGCTTTTTCTGATACATATGTAATATTTTGAAGATGTCCCTAAAGAATACCATTTAAAGTGAAATGTTCCATAAATCCCGAGAAGAAAAGTCAGATCTTTAGTTTTACGTCTTATGTTTATACCTTTAGGGTAAAGGGGACGGATGATGAGTGAAAGTAAGCGATTATAGAAGAATTGGTGGAATAATAATGTGGGAAAACTTCGAAATGAAATGAAATATGTTTTTTGAAGTTTAACGCCTCACAATTATGCTCTTTAGGCTAAGGGAAATTGATAATTAAGGCAAGTGAATGATGACGGAAGAATCAGTGGAATGATAATGTGGGAGAAAACGGGAGCATCTCGAGAAAACCCACGGACACCATGTTGTTTACCACAAACTTACTTTTCCGGGGATTGAACTAGGGGCCCCAGACACCAGAGGTAAGCGTTGTACCACTGAGCTACCGCGCCACCCACGGGAGAACCTCGAGAAACAAGGACATGATGCATTCCACCACAGTTTCCATAGCCTGGGATCGAACCTGGAGCTTCTCATATAAGATATAAGCGCTCTGCTACTGAGCAACCACACCCGATAAATCTCGAGGTCGATCTAGAACCAGTGATACTGTCTGAAAATTATTTATTGATAATACATATCTTTGGCACGTGTGCCAATTTTCATTATTGTTTGCAATATATATATATATATAAACTGTGTGTATCTTTCTTTTGAACTTAATACAGTTTCAGCAACTCTCCATATCTTCCTCGGCTGCTGTGGAATTCCTACTGTAAACTTACATCGCATCCTATGATATAACAATTTCGTTTTGTACTATTTACCGATATTACTCAGCTAAAGAATGGTGGTGAAGTTTATCCTTCCTGACATTTTATATGTACGCTTAGCTTTTTGTAATTAATTTAAAACAAATTTTTCAGGTCCTTAAAATCTGAACTTCGGGGAGAAGTTACTCGCCGTATGTTTTAAAATGTGTTGTAGTTGAAGAACATCACTTTTAACAATTTGAATACCTCACGAGAAATTAATCTAATAAAAATGATAGTTCTCTGATGAGGTAAGAATGACGAGTAAGAAAATTTCGAAGCCGCCGAGAAGATTAAAGGATTTGTAGAAACTATATGAAGATTTCAAAAGTAAAACGCATTCAGAGGCAAGTTTTTTCTAAATATCAATTAAGCCTCAGTTTCTGTGAGTGATTAGGTGTTTTTATAATTTGCTTTTTGCGATCCAAACATTTACAAAGAAAAAGAAAATTACAACCCAATGCCTCCGTGAGAGCTTGTAAGAAAACATTAAGGAAGGATATTCTTTTCTAGATGAATATGTGAATTCTGATGAGAAGACTGGCAATTGATAACTCTCTCTTAAGCAAATTGATGGAAATGTTGACAGAAGATGATGTGTACCAAGGGCACAGGATAAGTATGGCAGGCAGATGTGTGGTGTAGATACACTGGTGAGAAATTACATATGTCGAAATCAAGAGTTGAACGAAATATCCATAATCGTTAGCAAATGAAGGTTTCTTCACATTGGGTGCCTAAACCCTGGCAAAGGACCGAAAGCTGAACAGGCATAAGATGGAACGAGGTTGGTTAGTCGAGGCTATCTGGATGAATTTGTGGAGCAATTCGTGACCGTCGATTAAAACCAGGCCCATTACTACGTGGAAATATACATGGAACGTTAGTTATAGTTGTTTTACATATGCATTAATACATATTTCTATAGGTTATGAGGAAAATGTATTTTTAACTTCTAATATTTGCTGTGTTACAGGAAACTGAACAAAAGTGTGAAAATTGTTCCAATTGAATCCCGAGTGGTGATCAAGTTTCTGTACTTGAAAGGTATCATTGAGCCTTTGCACATGCATAACGTATCTGCCTGATGAGTTCTTCGGCTACTGGCACCTTCCCAAAAAGCAGGAATGAGTCACTTGCTCCCAGAAATATTTCTGGCCCTGTACCAGAGATTTTTTAAATACAGACTAATAACTCAGGATGAACCATGGGTCTATCACTATGACCCACAGACTAAGGTCGAGTCAAAGCAATGGAAGCGTAGTTACCAACTCCAAAGAAAACCCAGGTTCAACTGTCAATTGGCAAGGTCATGACGATTTTGTGGGATCAGCATGGGGTAATGATTATGTATTTCCTTGCGAGATGTACCACAATTACAGTTACATATTATGCTTCACTGCTGCAGAAATTCCATCGAAGCAGAAAGGTGTGGAATGCTGACCATAGATGTCGGTGTCCTTCAAGACAATACTTCAGTTCACAACTCGCATGTTGCCAGACGGGAGTCAGTCGTTTTGTACTCGAAGTTAGGATAATCCTCTTTGAAACTATTTTCGTCAGAAATGATTTTTTCTCGAGTATTTTACAATCTATGGATCAAGACTGTAGCAGTCAATCTTCTCGAATTAATCTTAAAGTTTACAACACTGCTATGTATTGGATATATATTTTTATTTACCGTTATCCAGTCATCCTTTGTACGTAATAACTTGATGTGCTATTTAAAAATAAAGCGGTTTATACCGAGTTGTCAGTACTACGTAAATGATATAATTTTTAGATAGCCTGTACAGCATGTATATTGTTACCAAAATTTCTTAAAGATTGCGTAAGTACATTTGAAGCTACTTGAATTTATCTTAAGATCTTACCGTTGCCTTGGTTCACGTTCCTCAATTCTTTATTGTGCCATAACTTTATTATTTATGCCCATTAGAAGCTACAACTTTGTAATATGTTACACCTTCGGATAAACTGTCTAAATCTGTTTCCAGAATGTTCAGAATCCATTTTACGGTTGGTAAGCATTCGTGGTTAGACAATAAAGCCAGGTAAAAGTTCCAGAAGTGTTGCCAGTATTTTTAAATCAATCTCTTGTAATTTAATAAAATTGCTCCTCTCTTCATCTGAAGGATGTTCAAAAGGGAGGCTGAAACCTTATAGATAGAAATGTTTATAATGTAACACCTCTAGAATATAAAATTTTATAGTCTTAAGTGAAAATAAATACAAAGTTGTAATAAGGATCAATATCTTTCACAGTTTACATTTGATTTTAGTTTTGTCGAACATATTCGTGAAATGCTGCTAAAGTTGTGATACCAGCAATTTTACGTTAGCTACTCACAATCTTGGAGTAAAGTATTTGTGCTATTGATGATGTAATCTTTTATTTTGCGATTTCTAGCTTAAAACAATGAATGAAGAAAGAAAAAAAATTAAAGCATCAAATCAAACATAACACTAAGCTGGTGAGGGTAACTGAATTCCCAAAGCTTTGTAATTGTAGAATTCAAGTTTATCGTCAAAAGTCTACCGTGAAATTACAGCAAAGCAAAACATTGAACGCAGAATCACTCTTACTTGCTATAGCAAAAAATAAATTATATTGTACACTTTAACTTTGATTAGTTGCAAACTTTACTTTTATAGAAATATCCTTAAGCCAAATCGTTATCTTCATTTTTGATTTGATGAAGATCTTTATACCCATATGTACCATCCATAGGCAGTGTTTCCTTTTCATTAAGTTTTAATATCTTCTGTAACGAAGCATGAACTTTCGTATAAGACGTATTTTCTCCATAATATTTCAGTTACTAAAAAACGTGACGATAGCGTCAGGTGGCGTACTTCCAAAAATTCATCCAGAGCTTTTGGCGAAGAAGAAGGGAGGAAAATTTGTCATGGGTAATAACATTCCACTTAATGTTCCCTACAAAAAGCCAATTGCCACAAAACCCTTGCTACACAAGAAGACAGCTCCAGCGTCAAGTGGCATTCGGTCGAAAAAGCCAGGAAGTCCAGGAGGAGGTTGGTACTTTTAATATTATTTTATGTATCGTAATAAAGGTTCTTGTTACATAAATGCATACCAGTAATGTGCACTCGTGTATATATATATAATAAAGAAGGAGAATTCGTTTAAGAATGTGCATGTGTTAAATTTGAGTTACATCTCTTTGAAGTTGTGTTTCAGTAGTTTTCGTACATGATTCTCAACATTTATATTGCACTGGGTTATCGTTTTCAATAGCAGAATTATGTCCTTAAAGTTCTGAAATTTCTCCAATATCGTCTTAGGTTTTTTGTAATTGAATCAACATTGCTTTAGTGTATACTATCTCAAATGTAAAAGGCTTTAAAGAAGTAGATGTAAACATTTTGTTAGAGGTCAATGAATTTATTTGTTGGATTTATTTTACATACTGCTTCATTAGTCTCTAGAAAAAAAGAAAAAAAAAACTTATTTTGCTCCGCTCATTGATCTTTATTTCTCTTTCATCGATTATCTCAACTTTGTTTAACTCTCGCAAGTAGATATTTCTCTACCCACTAAAACAAGGATGTATCTGGCCCTATTTTCCAAATATAAAACGCGTAACAAATACTTTCTAACTCAAAACTATTCAAGTGCTAAACCTTTCTCAGAGAATCAACTATGTCTGTAGCGACTCTGGTTAGTACTAATTCTTAAAGCATATAATACCTGACTATATTATTTCTGTTCTAATTTATCTCCAACAGAAAGTAATAATTTGCATATGTATTTTTAACACTTAATAGACATGTAATACGAGACGATTATAGAGAATAAATTACTATATGCAATCACTAATGAACTTCGTGTGTTAATAGAATAAATAGTTCCAAAAAATAGACTAACTCTTCCATATCTAAGTAATGATACGCTGTACATCTCGTTTGTACAGAATTATTTTGGAACGTTTTTCAAAAAAAATTTAAAAGGTTTCATGGTATAAGCACGAAATTTCTCTTAACTCAAATATGTTCGAGGAAATTAGCAAAAGGGTTAATGAAATGCGTAATTAATAACTATTAAAAACAAATAATTAAATCTAGACCAAAGTAAGATAAGTTATTTATCGTTTAATTAATGGTATGTTTTCACTATGTTAAAATTCTTTGGTAGGTTTCTTTCATTTTTCCTTGCTACTAATGCGATGCATATACAGCGTGCCTATAAATTAATTAGGCAGAAGTAAGCATTGATTGTGAAGAAACTGTATTTGTGTAACGTTATGTACTATCGTTACATACCCTGATTCAAATATACTTTGAATATGTATAAAGTCCACGAGATTGCAATAAATTACACTACAGTTATGCACTTTAGGATATGTATATTTTTCAGCATATACCGTATTTGCCACATTAAAATAATATACATTCAATTCTAACAGTATAGTTCTTTGTTCTATATATTTCTACATTACCATATCAGCCAGATAAACAAGTTGTCATAGCAACGAAAACAAGAAAAATCTCGATATTATTCAAAATCTTTAAAGTATTTCTTTATATACTTTTTCTTGTTGTTCTTAATAGCTTGTGCCTTTTAAGTAGCACTTTTGCCCGTAAATAGAAACGATACTTAGAAGTACATACAAAATGTACATTGTCGTTGTATAATGGCTCCCGAACTACAGGACTTCTTTAAATTGATTACAATTGAAGAAAGAATCCTGATCGTTAAACATTTCATATACTTGGTTACCTTACTTTTTGAATAACCTTTATATATATGTATATATATATATATAAATTCATAAAATAATATATTATTTTCATCTTATCTCAATATCATTCTTATATTTGTCCAACAATCAATTTTATTTTAATTTTATAAAATTACCGATGAGAAAGACATTAAAAGTATGATAAGTTGGTTGATTATTTTCCTAAATAAATTCTTTAATTCAATACCATTTATACTTGTTAACAATGAAGTTGGTGTAAGTTAAAATACAACATAACATGTTTTATTTATTCGGGCATAATTAGCATAAATTTGATAGATATTTTGTATTGATGCATAGATGTGATTGCGTAGAATGTGAACGAAGTAAAAATTACAATTAAATCATAATAATATTCAAAGTGAAACAAAACAAAAACTAATTGATATCATACAAAATAATCACACAATAAAGAAATTAATACATTAAGACTTAATCTGAAAACTCGACATTAACATAATTGTCCTGCAAACGAAAAAGGTGATTATTATCATTTAAAGGACTTGAAGCATTATTATATAAGTTTAGATCATTGTTCTTATATTGCGAATAAATTGCTAACGTGGCTTTAACCCATTCCACGTCAACCACATTTAAGTTAAGTGACATTACCAAACGATTCGATTAAGTTGCATTGAATGGCACAATCTTGAGTACAGTCCTGTATGCTACTGACTTCACCAGTCCTTTGATTCTTATTCTGAAAATTTTTGCCACATATGTACGAAATCGGGGAGTTCGTGAGAAATTAGCTCGATTATTTATATTATTTCTAAAAGCGGTACGATTATTATTTCTTTTTCTTCTAAAATTAGGTTCGGTGGCATTGCCATTATGAGAAAATCCAACATTACTCCTCGTATTATGATTACAATCTTCTCTAATATTGATATTTCGAACAGGAATATGGTTAGCTTGATTTCTGTTATTATTACCTTGTAACCTAGACTGACTCTCATAATTTTGAACTATCATTATTAAGTGATTAAAATGAAAACACTGCGAAGAGATCAATTCTTGCTGTAGCCTAAACGATAATAATATTTTTATTGATGCAATAATGCGTGATTCCTGCTGATTTGGATGGATCTGTTTCAAGTCATTATATGCGAAAATTACAAAATCTGTAAGACTTTTGTCCATTTTGGATCAAAATGTCGGTTTCTAATTAGAGCATCCCGGTCTGCTAACAGCGCATTTTTAAAATCAATAATTACTCAGACTACCGCTGATCGCTTTATACCATCCGAACAAGGTGGTAACAAAATATGTGGCAATATTTTGAGGAAATTAGCCTTATCTATACCAATTAGTTAACATTCTTCAAATTTTTCTAAAAAGATACTCGCTGGGATGTCCTCAGTTCTACAGCTGAATTTAGTTAAGGATCTGATTTCACTAAATTTCACGCGATTACATTTAGTACTAAAATACCTTAGATGTCTAGATTTTACGTGTGTATGGTTCCTTCGACGTGGTCTTATTTTTTCGTCCTCGATATTAGAGATGATGTCCTCCCTTTCAGAATAACTTTCTGATGGGTTGCTGTCTTCTTCACAGGGTCTTGATTCAGTTCTATGTTCCTCATACACTACGTTGAGGGCAGGATCAGGATTACACTTTGCAGTACTGATTTTCTCTTTGATGGTCTGTACCTCTTATTGCAGCCTCGAATTTGATTTGTATGTTTATTGACTTGTATGTTTCTACTTGTATTTGATTTGTATGTTTCTACTACATCAACGGTATTTCTTACCATTGCAAAGCTATGGATAATTTGCTCTATCCTATTGTCGGTTATTTCCAGTTTGATATTTATCTGCTGCGTTACTTGCTCCAATTTAGAATCCATCTGCTGTCCTATTTGTAGTTTCATTTGTTCCAATCTAGAATCCATCTGTTGTCCTATTTGTTGGGTTACTTGATCCAGTCTGGAATCCAAATTTTGTGATACTTGTTCCAATCTGGAATCCAAATTTTGTGTTATTTGTTCCAATCTGGTATCCAATTTGGGATCCATCTGCTGTGTCATGGAATTCATCTGCTGTCCTAGCTGTCGTAAAAGATCAGTCACATCCGTTAAAGTCTCAATTGCTGGGATTTTGACACCTTCAACTCCTGTACTGGTATTCATTTTAGTTCTTCGATGTATTTTTATTTTATTACGTAGTAAAATGTAATCCGTGATGTTGAGATAGTTTACTAAAACTTCGGACTAATCTCAAGGTTTCTACGGTTTCGGCACCATATAAATATGTAACGTTATTTACTTTCGTTACATTCCCTGATTCAAATATACTTTGAATATTTATAAAGTCCACGAGATTACAATGAATTACACCACAGTTATGCACTTTTGGATATGTATATTTTTCAACATATACCGTATTTGCCACATTAAAATAATATACATTCAATTCTAACGATATGGTTCTTTGTTCTAACATTTCTACATTATCATAACCAGATAAACAAGTTGTCATAGCAACGAAAACAAGAAAAATCTCGATATAATAAAAATTTAAAGTATCTCTTTATATACTTCTTCTTCTTCTTCTTAATAGCTTGTGCCTTTTAGATAGCACTTTTGCCCGTAAATAGAAACGATACTTAGAAGTACATACGAAATATACATTATCGTTGTATTTGTAACAGTAATGTTTTATACCTCCATGAATACAATATATCTTTTAAGTTTTACTTCAAGTGTTCAATATGTGTTCACACGGCAACTGTCCCAACGGTACTCGATTTCCTGCCAAATTGTTTTAAGCATTTCGGCATTGATTGTCGCAGCTGCCTGCGTTATCTGGATCCGCAGCTGCTTAGAAGAGGGGGAACAAATACACGTTCTTTAATGTAACTCCTGGTAGAAATCCATGGCGCAAATCAGGCGAACGAAGATGCCACGGAAACGTTGCACTGTAACCGCTTTCCATAGTCGGTCCTCTGTTGTCCTGCCAATGAGTATTTTCTGGAGACTTGGACTTACCTGGGTAAGACGTTGAAGGACATCTCCAAAGAGGGATTACTAAATCGTTTCCGAATTGCCCGCCGGTCTCAATAATAAGATGAGCATTAGGCGCCGAGAGGTTCGGATGTTGCGTCTCGGAAACCTCACGGACGATTAGATGGTCATTCAAGACCACAACGCACACAAATACTATTCATACATACAACAAGAACACACTGAATTTCACGTCGCCGACAAAACAGAAAACAAAGACAGTCAACAAAGTTCTATTGAGAAAGTTATGGCATTGTCTTCTGGAATGTAGAGAGATGCGTTCCATTTGAATTTCTTAAACCCGGATAAACCATAATGTTTGCAGTTATGTGCAAATACTGCAGAAGCTCGTCCTGCGATAAACGACTTGAAAAGAAAATTTTAATTGAGCACGACACGCGCTTACTTTGCTTAATTCACAAGGGAGGACATTGGGAAAATGGGGTGTGGAATTCTGGCTTATCTTTCGACTACCTACTGTTTGGTTTTGTGAATGACCAGTTAAGTAGTCAGCGCTACCAACAACGGAGGACTTAAAAAACAGTGCATCCGATTCTGCAATCAACTGAAACATGGTATTTTAAGCTGTTACAAAGTAGAGAAATGGAGAATTGAAAAAAAATAAAGAAAAGTCTGTAGATTAAGATTGTTTTTTTTTCTTTAGTAAAACGAAAACTTGTTTCTGGAGAAATGTAGCTCATTATTTTCAGTGTAACCATCATAGTTCTTTTAAAATAATGGTATTGTGATACTTTTTTAGAATTACTTTGTTTGCTAATATATTACCAATGTTCAAAGGCACACGCATTTATACTTGGGTTGTTTTTATCATCAGCTAAGAGTGGTAAAGGAAAAGGGAAAGCGAAAGATACCACAGTCAACAATGCAGCTGCAGGCTCTGGAATAACAGTTTTGTCAGAGAAGAAACTTTTCCTGGGACAAAAGGTTAGCAGTCACTATTTTCATTACAATAGCAAAATATACTTGCGTACTTAAAATGGAACATTATGCATGTTAGTTTTTGATATATATTTGTCATAATTACTGGGCACTAAGGTTATTACAGTATATGAAGGATCTTGAAACAAACATGTTACGTATTTAATAGCAGTAACTACGTGTTAAATGACATACTTTCCAGAATTAAATTATTAATTTCTTTCGAATCACAAAGGTAAAAAGAGTGTTAAGGATTGTAGTGAAGATTCTTAACCAAAATATGTTTAAACGACCAAAATATGTTTAAGATACTAATAACTAGAGACCGGATGTTAGGCAAAATGCCTATTTTTTAATATTAAAGATATGATCAAAAATAACCTTTTAGAGTTTATATGGGGGGTCATAGTTTCGATTTAAGCCAATTTTATTTTGCCTATTTTGCCTATTTCGACCTTTACTGCCTAAATAATTGCTTTAGTGCCTAATATTGCCTATTCTGTACATTTTCTTCAAAATAAGCCTTCATTGGGAAAATATATAACATATAATATAAAAATACACACATATATACGTATATTAGGAGTTTGTAAACACAAGCACGTGGTACGTTACAATATATATATATATATATATATATATATATATATATATATATATATACAGGGTGAACTTCAAAAATGTGCACATACTTCGGGAAGTGATAAGTGATATGAAAAGAAGACAAAAAGTCCTCTTGAATGTCACGAATCACTTCCCGAAGTATGTGCACATCTTTCAGGTTCCAGTATATATGGAATGCATAACAAGCTTCGTTTTTATATATACAATAAAAGAAGATATTAACAAATAAGTATGTTTCTATATTCTTTGAACATTATAACTTGAATCTATTTTTAATGGTATTGAGTGTTTATCTTCAGTACTTCGAGTTACATTTTAGTGCCTATTTTACTGCCTATTTTTAAAATTTTTAGTGCCTATTTGCCTGCCTATTTTCCAGGTTTTTAGTGCCTGAACATCCGGTCTCTACTAATAACCTATTGATTAAAAGTAAAAATGTTTAATTCATGAATCATGTTGAATACATTATAAGGAAATTTATAACTAGAAATTATAAAGTGTTTGCTTTCTTTCTTTCTGTGTTCCACAGATAATCGCATGCTTTTTGTTTTAGTTAACTGTGGTTCAAGGTGATATCACAAACATCACAGCTGATGCGATAGTACATCCCACAAATGGCAATTTTGCCTTCATGGGTGAAGTAGGTCAGGCGTTGGAAAAAAGAGGAGGAAAGGAATTTCAACAGGTAAGAAGACTTCTGTTGTGTGTATTGTGAATATACAATTCTTTTAAGCGTAATTACAAAAGTTCTGTTGAGATGTGAATGTCATGATGCTTCGATGATAATGCTTAGAGTGCCCTTATAAGGCTAAACATGGGGATGGTTGCTTTTGGGATCTTCGTCTATAGAAAAAACAATAGTTTTGCAACTGAACGTACGCCAGGCTAGTGTTCGTTTCCTGGTGGGAGCTCTTAAGGTTCTGATCTCACTTAAGCTCTAGGTCCACATTTCTCTACTGATGATCTCTGTGCTAAAAGGGACACAAAATCCAATCCAACCTAATTACTCCACTGTGCTTAGAAAAATCTTTTCAAAGGACAAATACGTAACATACCTGTTCAGTACCTCTTCAAATCGAACACAATATGTGAAACTTTCACGTCATTCTAAAAACTACAGAATATAGGGGCAATTAAATAGTGTAATAATAAAAAGAAATAAAAGTGGCTAAAATGTGCACAGTAAGAGCGATACCAAATAGGTTCTATTTATTTTGTTTTGCATTCTGTGAAATCAAAGGTGAAAGTGTATCTCTTTTACTGAATCAGCTACGGGTAAGATTGACCTATCTAGTAGATACTAAAGAGGTGATATGATATGTATGAAGGTAAACTAGTTCACTTTTCTTTGTGAACAGTTCAGAAATCAGACTTGAAAATTCATCTAGCATTCTTCCCCGTTACATAAACTTTAAAATATAAGGTCAATATATTTCTTTTTAATAAGTGACTCGTCTTTCATGTTGTTTTTAGCCAGTTCAGTTTGAATCTTAGTTTTCTTTGATTTTTTTTTAACAGTGTAGTCAATGTAGCACCTCGTTCGACATCTAAAGTGAAAATATCAGGTCCTCAGTTGATAAGAACATCTCAAAGTAGTGACTTCCCTGACAAAGCACACCGGTGAAACTAGTGAAGATTTCTTTTTACTCCAACTTTTCCACCAGGATCAACTTATTACATTCCTTTCTCAGCGCTACCACTGCAGACTCAATCTCGCCAACTTGGAGTAGCTGCGATGTCTTCCCTACATCGTCTTGATTACATTTGATACACACCAATTCGTTCCTTTTGTCCAGGCATCTCTCTCCATTAGTATGATCTGTTTTCCCTAACAAACTTATTTCCAACCGTGGTTTGTAAAACTTCCTGTCGGTTGTAACTTCCTGTTTGAAACATTGTACAGAAGGTCGGTCCACATTTATGGAAACGAAGTGGAACGTCCGCCAGGGGCGCTAAAATCGCACAGACAGTAAGCACAGCAGAGCAATCAGAAACCAGTTGTGTAGAGAATTCAGTAACAGGAAGTGAAGTGCTCCGAGTGTAAAATGCCTCCAAAAGTGACCCCCATTCTGGGAGGAGTACATCACCACTCTTTCCGACATCGGGTACAGCTACAGTGCAATTGTGAAACAGTGTTCATCTAAGGTTTTCACCATTTCCAAGAAAGATATTACCAGTGTACTCAAACGTAACAAAAATGCACAGCCAGAGAAAGCGAGTGTGCGTACAGTGGCACGAAAACAACACCTCCGCCCAAACGTACAATGGATGTGGTTCGACAAGTGCAGAAGTTGGTGACCCAGGAGAATCCGCCACCACAAAGACATTGCCAGGAGTGTTAGAAGATCCAAATCAACTGTGTATAGGATAATCAGCAAGGATTTACGCCTGCAAGTGAACATAAACCACGTGTTCACACACTCACAGCCAAACACATCGGAACGCAGGATCCATTGCAAACGGCTCTATGAACGGTATTTAGCGGGTGACAAATATAAATATATGGTCACGTTAGACGACGCCTGGATCTATTTGTCAAATTCTAAGCGGGTTCTCGGCCATTTACTATCATCCAAAGGATTCCATTGATCATGCCAATTGGGTCCGCACATGCCGCGAAAGTTTTCCCCGTGGCTTCATGATGGTTGGAAGTTTTTGCCATAAAAAAAAACTTCCCCTGCATAGAGTTGCACGAAATATGAAAATTAAGGTAGCATACTACCAACAACACGTTCTGGAGCCATTATATCGGCAGCATATTCCGTCGTTGTATGGTACTTAGGTGTTGAAAGTCTTCATTCATCAAGACAAAGCAGCCAGCCACACGGCTCGAACAACTGTGACATACATGACCCGCAAAGCGCGTGAAACTGGAATCCATGCTATCCCATATTCAGACATCCCGACGCTGCACCAATGGACTTTCGTGCTTCCGGGTGTTTGAAGAGAGCGATTCCCTTACGTTGCCCACGCACATTGACTGGCTTGTGAAAAGTTTGCAAGTAGAAGTGGTCCAAACTTGATCAGATTTCTCTGAACAGGAGCCTACTCCAATGGAAATTTCGGTGTCGGGCTATAGTTTATGTTCAGGGTCGTCATAACGAGTACAACCGCTGGTGGAAACACGGCTTTACACCCTAGCGTAGGGGACACAAAATCGTTTCCATAAATGTAGACCAACCTTCTGTATTTGACAGGCTTCTTTGTGGTATGTTCGTTAGTTCGAGAAGTTCATTGTGCTTTTGCCTAAATAGATTCAAGATAAACAGGAGCAGGGTTTGCCCAAGTGAGCCCAGCCCGAAAACCCACCTGAATAAAAACACTAAAACCCACCTGGGTTTTTGAGCTTTTTGTTAGTATATTATCGGTACAACTAAGGTGATCACATTGAAAGTGACTTTTATCAGATTTTGAACTTACCTTGGGCGAATTAGATGCTTTCATGTTAGAGTATACAACAATATTCAATGTTAGACCTATATAAAGTTCTGAATGCACTGAATGAATAAAAACGCTTACCTTGGCTTGAGATAATTATAGAACAAATTAATGTATGGATTGTGTTTATAGCCTATTTGAAGTAAAATATGCAATTTTATATTTTAGAAAATACTTTCCGTGAGTAGTGTGCTCGGCAAGGCCGTGGGACGTTATCTTTCATACATTTGACGAGTTTAAGGCCATAGGTTCCTGTATCACCAGTAAATATGTAAATACATTAGTAAAGTTAATAGTATTATTTCATGCCTTAGATGATAACACAAGTATTCTTCAGTAAAATTTAGTTTTCCAACAACAACGGTTTAGTTCAGTCATTAGTTGCTACTCTTCAAATAAGCATTCTGGAGCATCAACACCAGCAATAGCGTAAAAATTCTTGTCAAGTTTAAGAAGCTTAACGCTTGGAGTTCCGAAGACTATGTAACCCTACCATTTCAGGTGCTGAATTTAAACTTCCATACGAGTGGAAGTGTCGATGTACAGTAAAGAAAGTTGCATTTTCGCTGAAAACTCGTCATGAAAAAAGTGCTCGGGAAATTCCCGCAATTGAACGCACAAAGTTGGAAGTGAATACTTCAACAATAAAATTATTTATTTTAAGCTGGAAGATATTTAATTTCATTTAAGACATTTACCTTATAAAATAGGAATTATCTATTTCTAAATTGTTTTAAATTCATTTTCGAGTGAGAACCGTCTTGCTAGTGCTGGGGAAATCCCCGTAATTGAACGCATGATTCGATCTACATGTGTTCGTTTGTCTGCCTGTACCACACATATTACAGGGTACAACTTTCGGTCTTCTAAGTTTAAATTTTCAGAGTACAAGCACGGGACACACTAAATTTCCTGTATAGATTTTGGTGTCATACCAACGTAAAATTTCAAAAGGCGATTTTTTTTTTTTATTTTTTTTGCTTTCTTTCAAAATAGCGGGTATCCACGCTACAAAGTGAAATTTTCGGTCTTTTAAAAACAAATTTTCAGAGTAGAAGCACGAGACACACTAAATTAGCTGTGTATATATATTTTGGCAGCGATCCAACGTAAAATTTCAAAATTGCGGCTATTTTTCAAGTAGCGTGTATCCACGCTACAGGGTGTAGTTTTCGGACTTTAAAGTTGAAATTTTGAGGGTAGAAGCAAGAGACAATCTAAATTTGCTGTATAGATTTTCTCGGCGATTGAATATAAAATTTCAAAATGGCGGCTATTTTTTTAAAACAGTAGTGAACAGAAAATTGCTGCAAGTTGCGACAATGACAATCTTGAAATATAAATCACATTTTAACACTTTTACCCCAAAGACATTGAAATATTTCGAAAAACCCAATTAAACCCGAAAAAAACAATAAAACTCGAAAATACCCGAAAAAACCCATATGGGCCCAGGTGGGTTGGGTTTTTTCAAAAATACTCTGGGTTTTTTCAAACTCTGACTGCTTGAAACTTGATTTCTTGGTATTAGCTATTCTTGATCCATAGCTCGGTCTGTTAATGTTATTTCTTAACTTAGGATCACGGGTTATCTAGAGAAATGCGGTGTATTCACAGACTTAGATAGTAGTGATAACAAATAAGAATTACGTAGTACTCTAACACGTTATTAATAACTTCATTCTTGGGTCCTTAATTACTCTTTATTCATCTGTAATTTCGGTTTGATTGCAACTCGACGGCTTCGTAGGTGACAAGTAACCAATATATGTATATATTGGAAACTAGGGCTTAATCGCAACCCAATAATCATATTTTTTTCAGACTTTACTTTAAACTGTTTACACTGGTGCTTCCCTATCTTATTTACCTGGCACCCACCTTTATAAACCCTGCATAGTCATTCCCCACCTCCCAACAGGTCGTTGGTTATGCGTTTGTTATCTGAACCCTTCTGTGATTTGAGATGCAGCATTGAGTTGTAAAATCTTCATTAATAATAATAATAATAATAATAATAATAATACAGTGACTGACAGAAAGAAATTAATCACCTGGAAGAAATGGTCCGATGTCAACGTAATTTGTACATGTGGATACCATCGATGGGTATGTAAATGATCTGTGACGGCTAGAACGGCCACCAGAAGGCGATTAGTGTGAGCATTCAGGTGTAACAGTGTGCTCATGTTGAAATAAAAGAGAAGATAAGGGAAACCAGTAGCGTCATCAAGGTTTCGGTTGACCAAGTGTGATCCACCGACGAGAGATCAGTATATTTGTGTCCCAAGCACATCGTAGCCCCTTCACAACCGCGCTTACAACTAAGGCACTCAGTGCAACACCTCATGTCATTCCGCACCATTGGTCGGAGATTAGCAGCAGCCAGACTATTGAATCACCGTCCCAGGCGTAAGCTGGTGTTAACACAACACATACGTCTGCGTTTGGACTGGTGCCGTACCCGGAAACCATGGATTGCTGACCAATGGTGTCGCACTATTTTCAGCGATGAATCTCGGTTCGACACCATCTCGGATGACCATCGTTTGCGAGTATGATGGCGCCGATGGGAGAGGACACATTCTGACGATGTTTGTTTTGAAGACAAACATCGGTGTTACTCCTGGCATTATAATGTGAGAAACTGTCGGATATGACTAGGTCACCTCTGGTAGTGACTCAGGAACTCTGACGGAACATTCAGCACCCTATGTGATGCCTCTCATGAGATAGTATCCTGGTACCATCTTTTAATGCGACAATACTCGTCCATACACTGCATGTGTCTTTATGAACTACCTACATGACGTTCAAGTACTCCCTTGGCCAGTAAGATCCCTGATCTGTCCCCAATAGAACATACGTGGGACCAGCTCGAACGCCAAATATGTCTTAATGCCAATATCCAGGAAATCGAAGGCCAGTTATAACAGTCGTGGGCCAGCTTGTCTCGCGTGAGGACAGAGAGCTATATTACACCCTTCCCAACCGAACGGGTAAATATATCCATGCCGGCGAGGATGCTGAATAACGTGGTGACAAATTTAATGGATTCGAATGGTCGCTCTAGCTGTCACAGACCAGTGCAACTCTAATCATTATATACCTGCAGATAGTGTGCACGTTACATTGGCATTGGGCATTTCTTCCAGGTGTCTAACTTATTCTGTAAGTCAATGTAATAATATTTTCTCACAATTTATGTTTATTTCCAACAAGACTTGTGCATACTATCGTAGTGCAGTATTATTTTTTACCAGCTTTGTTCTTCATGAAACAGCAGTTCTTACTGAATAGTTTCTTTTGTGTTTGAACAGTATTTCATTTAATGCGTCTTTGTTTTCAAGATTTTGTAATACATTATTTGAAAGTTAAATAACTGTAAGAAACAGCGTAATTAAGTATACATTCTTGGTTCGTTGTAAATCAGTTATAAATTATTTAAGTGTAGGTTTTATATTTTTTAATACTTCCAACATCGGATTCTCTTCCAACACTAAAAATAAAGTCAGCGTTTTTTTTTTTTTTTTTTTTTTTTTTTTTTAAGTCACAAAACGAAGAACTACGGGCAATGTAGAAGGAGAGTAGTATTTAGTAACCAAACACGAAACTTGTGTAAGGTTTGCTAAAGTTAAATTATAAATGGTCATTACAAATGGTGATTTATTCATAATTTATTTATATCAGTAGCTTGCGTCCTTCTTGCTCGCTCTTCATACCCTCCCAGGGGACGCCCCCCTTCCCCCGCCCACACACCCACACACTTTGGAAACCACTGGTCTGTACATAATATATCTCTTGTGCAATCGAGCATATGCGGAAGTCCACAAGCACATAAAACTGGAAGCCACATGAAGGTGAATTCCTTATTATTATTATTATTATTATTATTATTATTATTATTATTATTATTATTATTATTATTATTATTATTATTATTATTATTATTGTAGTTCCTTAATGAACGTGGAGAGATATAGTTATTCAGTCGTAGAAGAAATATAATCAGTATCTGAAAGATGTATTCGTAATTAGAGTGAAAATACCAATAGACAATGTTCTTGGCATAAACCCTATGGTTAAGTAAAGTGACTATATTCGAGAGAGATTAGTGTAGCTCAGGGTCAATGTGGAGGTAAAACAAAAGAGGAGGAGGTGATTTAGCCACCAGTTTTCACTAGTTGATAGAGGAAGGCTGAACCCGTAAACCACATTTGCCGAGAGTTGAAAGGATAATAAATCCCGTCTGCCCAGGAAGCGAATACTGGCCATCTTTTTGGTAAGTAGAGCTTTGTCGATTATGCCACCGCGGTTCTCCAGTGTTAGGAAAAACATATTTATGTGTGCAACTACATGATCGCTTATTGCAAAAAGGCAAGGGAAAGTTTTTTGATTTTTATTTATTTATTTATTTATTCATTTTAAGGTTGAGTTGTAAAAACTGGTAACCATAAAAATTGCTGATAGATCCTATAGAACACAGTAATGACTCAAATATGAAGACTTGCATCACGAAGCAGTTGAACTCACAGTTTCAGTGTACGCTGATACCTTTGTCGATCTTTTCTAAAGATTTTTAACGTGGATACATGTGGGAAGGTGTCTGCGTACTTGCGGAGCCTTTCTGAAAAAAAAAAAGTAAACAACCTCACTTCTCAAAACTGTGACGAATTAGATTTTTTGGGAAAAGGTACGAAGTACAGTTTATAAGCTTATTACTGTTTTAATTTGCTGTTCTTCCCGTGAATTGAAAAATAAGTTTCATGTCAACGTTTACTTGTCACAGATTTTTGTGTTGATTCTACAATTAGCATAAGGGAGTTACAGTTGTTATGAAATTGATTCCAATTTTTATTCACAGAAAGAATAACAAATTTAAAAAGTGATAAGCCTATAAACTGTGCATCATACTTTTTCCCAAGCTAAGCCTAGTTCGTTACAGTTGTCAGAAGTAAGGTTCTTTATTTTTCTCTAACAGAGGTTTCACAGATAGCTAGGAACCTTCCCAGATGTATTCTATTTAGTAACATTTTAAAGAAAATGACAATCACGTCAAGTCACACTGAAATTGTTTGGAATTCATCTACTTCGTGATACAAATGTGAATCTTCATATTTATAAATAAAGAACAGTTTCCGATTAATTGTTCTGTAGCGTGTTGAATGGATGGCTTACGAAAAGTGTTTTGCTTCGGTTCTCAAGCACATTTTTATATGGGGAGTAAATTTGTATTGTGAAATTGAGAGAATTAATCAGCAACAATTAACAACTCAGCCATTAAAAATACTTCGTAGATGTGATTGACAAGGCGTTCTGTGTGCGATATGCGTGAAGCACACTAAACGGGTCCACAGGAGTTTAATATTCCTAATTCAGGGGTACACAGTGCGTGAATTCAGTCTTTTTCGGGAACATATCCTCAAATTTGTATCCGAATAACTGCAAACATAATCGATAACAGGAGAAAATTACAGATAGACGTAGGCAAAGGTGGTAGCATAAAAACAAATTACAAAATTATACACAAAAGGATACCATACCCATTCCTCGAACACATTGTAATGTTCATTTGTTTTGAATGTCTTGCCCCTTGCTTTATGGAAGTAATTGTTATGTATTGGCTACGGAAATTAGATAAAACTGATTGATTGATTATCCAAGGTTTCAGTCATTGACAATGTCAGCCGTTTGTCACACAAAGAACTTTAAAATAGATAATCATATTTAAAGAAGACATGCTCAACTGCTTTTATATAAAAGTTCTGATTTTCATATTTTATTTTGAACTTTTGTTTCAGGAAATTCATGACTTGCGCTCAAACCATGGAACATTAGATGCAGCAAGTGGTAAGTACTCAAAGAAATTACCACTTATTTTATTGATTTAAAGAATAATAGGTATGAGGCAGTTTTCTTTATTGTTGATATAAATTTCGTATGCGTTAGCAAGGTGCACTTGTGGCAATAGTGTTACTGAAATTAAATATAAATATAAATGTCTTGACTTTTTTCTTACTTTTTTTAATAAGTATTTTGTGCATGTAGGTATGCTATTTTAGCAGTGATATGGACCAGTGAGTATTTGTGTGTGCTTTGCTACCCTAAAGATCAAGATTCAATAACATGTATTCATTGAGTTCTGCATTACAGAGGAATAAAAAAAGGCCTATTACTAAGTTTTGAGAACACATATGGTGACTGCTGTGTCATATCGAAGTATCAACCAAATCAGATGAGTGCAACTATTATAGCATAAACGTCAGAAAACTCAGAAGAAACATAGATTATAGTGAAGAGCACTCTTGAAACGAATACGTAGCAGTCGAAATCCCATGTTGTAGCCAGTGGCGCTCCAAACCATCTCTTGGTGTTTGTCCGCTGTGCCACTCAATAATGCAGGCTGGCAAATTGTGCTCACCACGATAGCGTCTAACACGCATGTGGACATCATCTTAGGATAGATTAAAGCGGAACTCTTCCAAAAACACTACATTTTGCCACTCAGCACATCAGCGATGGCGTTCACGTGCATGTTGTAATCTGGGTCGTTGGTGCTTGCTGGTTAGTGGCAGCCGACGCAATGGCATACGTGTGACCAGTCCAGCCCGCAGCAGACCGCGTCGAAATGTGGACGCACACAAGTCCACACCCGTGCTTCAGCGTCGAGCCAATGCTGTGGATGAAGCCGTACGATCTATCACGACCATGCGTACAAGATGATTGTCATTCCATACTGTGGTCCAATATCCGCTCGTCGTTGCCTACGACCCTCTTCTTTCCACTGTTTCCACACATGCATCACTGCTGGAGCAACATGCCTTGTATGAGCTGAAGTGTAACGGCATGACATACCCGTTTCATGAAGACGTATCATTCTATCCCGTTCGAACTTAGTTACGTAGTGATATTGCGCCCTTTACGTCGTTGACAAAGCGTACTGATATTAGCTTTCATGTTTCCACTTTGACAACTCGTCACTGACTGGACGTGGTGTAACACTACCACAAAGGAGGGCGCAACGCTAACACAAAAGAGAGCACTGCTTCCGCCATCTCTTGGCAAACTTAATCACTTGTTGCTGGTAAACTTTTCTACTCATTCTCCTAGTTGGATGTCATTTGGGTTATTTCTCCTGCGTGTTGCAATTTTCTTAAATGGTAGTATAATTTATAAAACTTAAATAAATGAAGTTAATTTGTTAGCTTCCTTTTTCACTGTGCTCGTGTTAACATCTTGCATTATGTCTTGTATTATTGTTTATTTCTATATGTTTGTGCTATATATTCTATTGTTTATTGTTCTTTCGAAATTTGCACTTGTGTTATTAACTTAACGGTTGAGTGGAAGAAAAAATGCCCTAACTCCCATTTAAAAGTAATAGTTTCGGATCATTTTCTGTAACTTTTACTGTTAACATTTCGTTTATAAGTTTTTATTCTTTTGTGATTACGTTTTAATTGTCGTTCTTCATAACAAAGAGTAAATATCTAGTTTCTTCGTTTCAGGTTTTGTGCTCTAGTTTCTTTCTTTTTTTTTCATTATAGAAAAGCTAATATTTGCAAATTAAAGTGATTAGTAACGATTTATTTTTTCTTCAGCTGCTATGTGCGCAGGTCACAATTTTCCTGCAAAGTGGGTGATCCATGTGAATGGACCCACATGGACTGAAGTGGATGCCTCCGACAAGTTGGAAAGTACAGTCAAGAACTGTTTGACTTTAGCAGATCAGAAAAATCTCAAATCTTTAGCCATACCATCGATAGGAAGCGGAAGGTAAGAACTTCCTGTGTTAATCCTAAGAGTAATATAGAACAGAGATTTATAGTTTGAAAGTAACCTTCTTTCCAAAAGCTTTCGGTGAAAAGAAGAAATATCTAATCGTAAATGTTTACAGGATCCTAAAACCTAAAATATTCAAATTAGGAAGTGACAGTTATGTAATATTGCACTAATATTCACAGCAGTTTTAGTTTATAAGTAACAAAATGTTTCTTGTACTAATAACTTGAATTTAGGACTGATATCTTTCTGTTTTACCATAAGTGTGAAGGAAAACTGGAAGCTGAACAGATTTAGTTTCCACTTAGGTACCCACAAGTAGAAGGCAAAGAAAACAGCGTGTTACAATAAGTACTTGAAAAGATTAATATCTTAAGTACTAAAAGTATTTAACATTTGCTATCCGGTCTGTGAGCGATAAAGAAGAAAAAGTATAAAATAAAATAAGAAAGAGAGAGAAACAAATTTAATTTATTCAGAATGTTCGTCATATCTTGTTATACTATATCAAAGGAACATGAAGGTCGAAGTTAACATTCTTCCTAAAGTCCATCGAAAGACCCCTTTGGTTTAGATTCATTACTTGATGGAGCGTCAAATACCATGTGCGTGGGTTTTCTCGGGGTTCTCCCGTTTCCTCCCACTTTCTTCATTCCACCATTTCATTCATTATTCATCATCACCATCTCCTTTAGCCTAACCGGCATAACCGTGGGACATAAAAGTCAGATTTCATTTTCATTTTTGATGGAGCGTCACGTTCCTCTCTCTCTCTCTCTCTCTCTCTCTCTCTCTCTCTCTCTCTCTCTCTCTCTCTCTCTCTCTCTCTCTCTCTCTCTCTCTCTCTCTCTCTCTCTCTCTCTCTCTCTCTCTCTCTCTCTCTCCTTCCTTCCTTCCTTCCTTTCTTTCTTTCTTTTGTTGCGTCTGGATGATTAACTATTTGAGTTGTTAAGCAGAATATGTAATTGGGGCAGAATTTAAAAACTAAACAAAAAAAAAGTATATTTTATCTAGAGGAAAAGAAACCTTGAAATAAAATGAAAATAAATAATTCTAAACCAGTGGTTCTCAACCTAATTCCTATCAAGACCTTTATTTTATCGCATCCTCTTGCCAGTGACCCCCTTATAATGTCTGGTTTGTAATAAACTTGTGTGGGATTTTTAATATACGTATTGCGGAGATCTCACGATATCCATATATTTCTATAATACTAGAATCCATTTCTTGTATACAGTGGATACAGTAACTTCCGTAAAAGTGAATGGATTAAAAATAAATTTGGTCAGTTCATTCATCTTCCGCTTATCTTCGCGATCCCCATGAAACCCTCTCGCAACTCTCAGGTTGAGAAACCCTGTTCTAAACGATAGTAATAATTCATTGTGTCGTACCTATATGTAATGTTATGTACATATTGTTGCAAAATTTCATTTACAACGCTTGAAAGGTGAATCTATGTATGAAAAAAAGCCAGAAGTCCATGTACAAAAGTGCTGTAGAGTCTGTCCTTTCCGAGTTGTTATAAACCACCGAAATTTTGGAAAAATGAACTTTGGGTCGCCGTAGAGGAAATAATAACAACGCCAAAGAATGCAGTGCCATGAATTTTGTTTACGTTTACTTTTCAAAACTGACAAAACAAAGATGAGTGGGAATGTGTGTTCGATTTACGGTTATTTCGACCGACTTTTAATTTAGAATATCCGGGAATCCACTCCTTCCTTTGAGGAATCTTTGCGCAAGTAGGTAAAGAAAATGGTACGGATACCAGTTTCTTTTTCCACGTGTTGAAGGAAGAAGACTGTCGAATAAGAGGTATAATAGAATGAGTTGTCTTGCAATTATACCTGGTTTGTCACCATTCCATACAGAAAGTAATGTCATGGCAGTAAATTGAGTCAGGATAACTGGAACTGACTTTGTAATTTGTAGCTTTAACTTCTCATTGTATCAGTGTAATTTGTATCTTCAGCTTCTCATATCAGAAAGCAGCAATGATCATGAATCCCTTGCCAAAAGTTTCCCTACATTCAAGTACTATTTTTGGAAGTCTTTATTAGCATTCTCTCTTAAAAAATCCACACGATCTATTCGAGCTATTAAAGTATCTCGTCCAGTGTGACAACGTATTTCAGTATGTCGCTCGCTAGAGACTGCTTGTAGATCCATCGAAAGCATGCGTTATAAAGCCTTGTAGAGTCGTAGGATGCGACGTTCCCCAATATATTTTTGTAAACAAGTCAGTTACGACTCGTCTCCAACTCCAGATCATGATGAATTATGGTGTTAATTCTCTTGGGATAGCCCATCACAATTTACAGAACCTTTCTGTGAATCTAGGTTCTTCCTTGTAATGTAGAAGTACGATTTCCGGATAGTAGGAGCTGGTGTACGACTCGTAGCAGAACAGGGTTGGCTTGTTGCCCTACTCCTCGCATTTCCTGTCCGTTGTAACATATGTTCTAAGCCATTCTTCAACACGGTGAATCAACGTTCACGGCGAATCTCGATTATGGCATTGTACTGATTTTGCATTGTGAAGCACTGTTATGTAGCTTTCCCAGTAGGGGACGATCTTCGTTGGGTTCCCTTCATTATGAACGTTCAACATACCTCTACGAAGGTAGGCTGATAAGTTCTCGGCCCGACCCAGAAGGACTTGAGCTGCAGGCATGAAAGTGTAAGGCTATTCAACATAGTCCCCTCGAAGGTCAACACACTTGGCACTTCGATGCTGCAACTTCTCCAACCCCTTTAAAAAAAAAAAAAAAAAAAAAAAAAAAAAAAAAAAAAAAAAAAAAAAAAAAACCTCAAGGTCTGCAAAAAACTGTTCCGCAGTTGTTATCACCTCTTCATCACTATGAAATTTCTGTCCTTTCAGTGCTGTTTTGAGTTTTGGAAACAGATAACAATCGAAGGGGCAAGATCTGGGGAGTAAGGTGGGTGGTCAATGCACTGAAACCCTAGGTCTCACAGAAAATCCATTGTTCTGCCAGCCTTGTGGATGGGAGCATTGTCCTGCAAGAACAAGACACCTCGTGTCAACTTTCCACGGCGCTTTTCTTTAATAGCGTCCTTTACCTTAGCCAGCAGACTGCAGTAATACCATGCAGTTTTGGTTTGGCCCTTTGGAAGGTAGTCTGAGAGAAAAACACCATCCTTATCCCAGAATATTGAGGCAAACACTTTCCCTGCGGACTTTGTGCTTTGAATTTTTTGGGCCTTGGAGATCCTGATTGGCGCCACTCGCATGGCTCCTGTTTGGTTTCCGGATCAAAGTAATGCACCCACGTTTCATCCTGGGTAACAAGCCGATTCAAAAAATCGTCCTTGGAGTTCGCAAAATGCCGTAAAATCACCTGCGTTGATCTCACACGTTCGCGTTTCTGATCCGCGTTCAAACATTTCGGAATCCATTTCGCAGAAAGCTTGCGCATGTCCAACTGATCATGGATTATTGACCCAACACGTTCTTTGGATATGTGCACTTTGTCAGCTATCTCCTGAAGCGAAATCCGTCTGTTGCTCAAAATCAGGTCATGAATCTGGTCCACTTTTTCCGGAGTTGACACTGACACTGGCCTGCCACATCTGTCACCATCTTCTGTTGAAGATTCACCAGGCTTGAAGTTCGCACACCATTTCTTCACAATGAAGTATGAAGGGCCTTGTCCACCCAATGTGTCTAGCATGCAACCATGGATTTCCTTGGGCGACTTCTGTTGCAGGAAGAAGAACTTCATTACACCTCGCAACTCCTCTTTGGTGAATTTGACATCTGGCTTCGCCACAGTTCATTCAGTTACCTGTAAAATAAAAACCGTTCATGGTAGAATCGTGAAATTTGCTACTTAAACATATAAAAGGACAACATTTCACATGACATCAATTACATCAGGGTAGTATATTCGGAAGGGGGTCGGGCCGAGAACTTATCAGCCCACCCTCGTATCTATACGACCAGCGCTGTCATTCAGTTTGTGCAAGGTGGCACTATGAAGATCGTCACTATAGATATGAAGCAGTTTCTGTATAACTGTGTCTTTGACTAACACTGTAGTGAAGCAGTAGACCTATATTTTATGAATTTGTCAGTTAAATCCTAGTCTTTGCCTTTCAGGGCTGGTTTTCCTAAGCAGCAGGCTGCTCAAACTATCTTAAAGGCTATCAGTAACTACTTTGTGAATGTGATGTCATCATCATTAAAGCAGATTTATTTTGTGTTATACGACATGGAGAGTATCGGAATCTACACAGCGGAATTGGCCAAACTAGACTCATAGGATAATATGAAAGGTAGGTGAAGATATTGTATAAAGAGACATTTTGACTGAATTTGGATTCAGCATTTCTTTTCTATATTTATTATCGTTCTTTTTGTGCTATATCTGATTTTTGTCTTTGGTAGCTATTTTAGGAATTATATATATATATTGGATAAGAACCTACTGGTTTCGGGTGCGAGGTTGGAAAATTACGTAAAATTAACAAAGTTTGATGAACTCGTTTATGTGAAAGCGATACCTAATGAAAATCCAAGATTATACGTATAGTCCATATTAATTCAGGCAGGAGGTTTACCTTGATAGTTTAATATACTATTGAATTTAACAGATGTTAAAATTCAGAACAAAGTAAGAAAGCTTTTTTTTTATTTTTATTTATTTATTTTTTGTTATATCCAAAAAGAATTCATGGCCCGAAATACAGACCACCAATCAACATTTGTCACGTGCGGTTTTCGATAAAATATTAAAATACTCTGTCTTTAAAACGGTTTAAGATATTTTGTTGCTTTTTGTTTTATTTGAAAGATAATTTACTGCTTCAAATTATACCATCCAGATAATTCTGTATGTTTAGCCTAATATATAAAGGGAAGGCATGAATTTACGGTTCAGTTGTCGCCAGGAAAAAAAAAATAACCAAATTTGTGGAGCTTTTGAATGATCCTGCTAATTGATTGAGTTGTAGGGTGTTTTGTGGAAAGGATTGAGTTTAAAATATCTTCTGACTGGAACCACAGGAGAGTGAACTGTGCTAACTATTTGCATATTCATAAAAGAGTGATATATAAAACTAACAAAAAAAAAAAAAAAAAAAGTATTTTCAAGTTGAGAAAAAGAGTGCTCATTTCAAGACTTTTTCAAAGTTAGTATGTTTCCAATGATGACTTTCTGTGTTCTAAATATTTTGACAAAATATTAACAATGATTTATTGAACAAGAAGAAGCCTCTGATGGTGTAGATGATTTTGTATCTATAGAAAAAGAATTACATTCCCTGAGTCAGTTAGCTATAGAGGTTAGTGTTAATCCTGTTAAGAAACCAGGTCAGTGAACTCAAATCGTAAACTGTATACATCAAGAAAGCAGAGCAAAATTACCGCAGCTATGGGTGAGTACATTAAATCAAAATTGACCAAACTCTTCAAAGTAGAAATTCCATTTTCAGAAGAAAATGAACTGAAAGAAGTTTATGCAAGTTGCTGGGAATTTATATCAAACATCAGTTCTGCTGTTAAATCACTAGGGTTAAGATTAGGGGTTAGATTTCTGGGCTTTCAGCATCTATGGTCATGTTAGCCTGTCACGTATGAGGGATGACGTTTCTCGGTGATCACACTGCCTGAGGAATTGCGGATATAAACCAATGGGAAAGGAAAGAAGCGGCCTGGGCCCATTATTGAGCTGAGCGAAGCGAAGCTCTTATACTCGGGTTAGCCGTTTGGTTGTCCGCGAACTCCTCCTAGACCGTTTGGCCGATCTCAACCAAACTTAGCACGCTGATAGAGTATGTCGTGCTGAGTGACAACATAGGTCGAAATCAAAAATCCGATGTACCATCGAGGAATAATCACCGAAAAACGCTTCCTCCTAGACCGTTTGGCCGATCTCAACCAAACTTAGCACGCTGATAGAGTATGTCGTGCTGAGTGACAACATAGGTCGAAATCAAAAATCCGATGTACCATCGAGGAATAATCACCGAAAAACGCTTCCTCCTAGACCGTTTTTCCGATCTCAACCAAACTTAGCACGCTGATAGAGTATGTCGTGCTGAGTGACAACATAGGTCGAAATCAAAAATCCGATGTACCATCGAGGAATAATCACCGAAAAACGCTTACTCCTAGACCGTTTGGCCGATCTCAACCAAACTTAGCACGCTGATAGAGTATGTCGTGCTGAGTGACAACATAGGTCGAAATCAAAAATCCGATGTACCATCGAGGAATAATCACCAAAAAACGCTTCCTGATTACGTAGTTTAAGCTCGCTCAGCTCATTTCATTGCAATCGGGTATATCCATTGCATTTCTAGTTTTAGGTACCATCGCGGTATTTGCCTGGTGTGAATGAGTAAAGCCACAAAAAACCTCACTCAGGATGGCTGGCCTGAAAAGCTGTTACACATGTCAAACCCGATATCGTTCGCGTCAAGGCCGAGAATATTAGCGACTACGCTACACGAGGCCACACAGCGTTCTGTCGTGTATATGCTACAATGAAAAGATGGAAGTTCGAACAATTACCCAAGTGTTCTTTTAAAAGGTACTAATTTTGCATCACATTCCAACAGCTGCCATCTTCTGTTCTTACGTGCTAAGACATAATAAATAAGGAAAACAGATGGCAGCACTGTTATTCATGTAATTGTTGTCAAACAATTTACAGAGTTACAAAACTATTATTGTGACTGATTACAGAAAACATAGAACGTTATTAGTTACTTGGTATAAAGCCAAATATACTGTGTAAAGCTTTGCTCATACCAAACAATAAAAACCAATACAAATACTCACAGCCAGTAACTAGTTATTTCTGATATGTTCGGAAGGCGATACCCTTGGTGTTGAATTAACACACAAGTAACACGCTAAAGTGGTAGTCATTTTGTGTTTCAACACCTCATTTTTTGCTGTGTAGTCTGCACAATAGTATTCTTTTCCTCCCATTGTTTGTCACAGCCACCCATCCATTGCCAGCATTGTTTACTATCACCTTCCTGTACCACTTTAACACGTCTCTGATTTGTCTGTCATCAAGAGGGTATTATGTATCTGAACAGATCTTTGAGTAAAGCAATTGTAGTGTTGATCAATCCGGAAGCTTATATATTCTAAAACAGACCTATAAAGTTCTGAAAAGTTCTAGGAAGGTCTAGAAGGTTCCTGAAAGTCATAGTGTTAGTACTAATTGCATAATGTATTGAATATACTACAAATGCGTATATACGATTTTAAGACATTGTGTAGAAGGTGACGTTTCTTAAAAGTAAACAGAATTGAACACTTGTTCGCTATTTTTCAGCAAAAATTCGTCGACTTATGATAGAGGAAATAAATAATTTTACAAAATGTCTTAATCGTAGTGAGCATGGTATGATCATGTTAATAGTTCAGTGGAATAATTTTATGTTAGGGACACAATCAAATTTTAATTTTGTCTAGATGGACTGTTACTTATCCGTACGCACCCAGATGATGACTCTTTAATTTTTGAATTTTGTCAAGAAGTAGAAAAGTCGTGACATCTAATTTCGGCGTAACTGATCATGTTAAATTATTATCTTTCTTTCAGTGGTATTTGGAAAACGATTTGGAGATATTTCGTACAAAGTTTGCATTGCCATTTATCCAGCGTAATTCGTGTTTATTTCTAACATCTTATATACTGTATAACAATTTCTGCTTTTATAATAGCTAGTTTAATTTCTTCTAGTTGCAGCCCGTGCTCTTGTACCTGTACTGGAAGCAGAAAAAAAGTGATTGTTGGCTGGGAATTAGTTATTGCATGTTTATGAGTTTCAGTAACAACAAAACTGTGAGAAGTTAAAAAAAAAAAATCACAATCAGAAGTTGTTAATCAAGATAACGTTACAAAGTGGACTGAAAGACTAAGAAAGGAAAACGACTGGAATCACAGGAAGCTGTTCACTGAATTAGGGCAAGGGAATTTTATTTTGTAAAAGCAATGAAATTAAGCAGATATTGAAGAATAGAGTAACATGTTTCGGTGTGAATAAACAGCACTTATACACGTAAAACTCAGTTTTGTACGGAGGTAATTTTGAAGTACGGGAATGAATTAAAATATGGTAGAGGATTCTTGAATGGTGATCAAATGCATTGTAGCGAGGAAAGTGATAAAAACAATGTACATATTCTGGCATAGTGTGAAGGTAGTTGATAACTAGTTGTTTTTATTTTCACTTTGAATGTTACAATCAGATAAGAGTTGACCAGTATATTGTAGTGTGTTTTTATACATGAAGAACAGAGAGGCACCCATATTTTTTTTAAAGCTGTTCATGGGCATAGAGTAACAGAAAAGAAAAGTAATTGTATCTTTTTTAATGCGTATATGGCCTGTTAAACAATTCGTTTTGAAACACATGAAATGAACTGTGGAGTTAACTGTTTGAAAGCCTCGCTTTTAAAAGAATCATGTACATTATTATTACCAACTAGTCAAAAGGTTCATTGATAAAGAAGAAAAAAGACTTCTTGTCATCCTTCTTAGTATGGTTTAAGTTCTCTGTCGTATTACATTTTCAGATTTTGTCTGCATTGATGGATTAACATGTAACCATTGTCGCTGTCTTTCGTGTGTAATTCGTCATACACACTTGTGCATTAATGTGATAAGTCGCAATTCTTGGATTCGTGCATCAATCTCGTAATTTATATAAATTATTGATAAGATCTACTGTAGACTTGCCAGCATTATTAATTTAAAAACCAAAAATTTGAAAATGTTTCACATAGATTCATTGAAAAGAATAATCACAATATTTTGCATGATGATCCAATTGGCCTTTAGATAAACTTACGCCATCTGACGAATTCTAAAGGTTGAATTCTACATTGGACCATCAGTGATAATTAACTTTGTCTTCAAATAATTCAATCCAAAAGAACCAGCGACTATTACCAGTTGCTTTCTAGAGCTCAGTTTTAATTGGATTAGGCAAAGTGTTACAATTGCTTTTTTTTACTGGCGTATCCAGGTAGTCCTTTTTGCATTTTAAAAGTATTTTCAAGTCTGTGAAACTCATAAGAGAGTATGATATTGTTCTTCGGTTTTTTGTACAAATTTGATTTTTTTTTGTGGTGCAGCTATTAACTGTACAATTTGAAACAAGCATTGTATATACATTACGAAGGTGATGCATTGAACCATTACGTTGTTTGTTGCTAAAGCTTGATTGTCTTTTGTTTCCTAAACATAGTGAATGTATGTGTGAAATGTTTCATATTTTAAGTAAAATATTTACTTAACCGATTAATCACAGCACAGCTTTAAGTTGGAAACGTAACGTTTGTCATTGAAGAAGTTTTATAAGAATACATGTTAGTGTGTTATTTTCTAGACATATTGTATATTTTTTTCTTGTTATTCACTTTATTAAAAAAGAAATCAGAAGTATTACTGAAAAGTGTGCCAATGAATTGTTTCATTTCTTCCGTCATATTTATCGATTCTTAATGATTGGAAGTATCAAAGAAAAATCTGTGCTGTGTTTTTGTGTGTATGGTTCGATTTGATTATAATGTTAAAACCTAATGTATTTGTAAGAGGGAAAATGTGCATTGCATTATTATTTGATTTTGAAAGCGATTTTGTACATATTGTGTGGGTGAATAAGACGTATATGTATTTAATGAAACAAATCAAATGAGAGAATTCTTTGAGCCATTTTATACATATTGTGTAAGGTATGTAGAGTTAAAGCGTGTATTTACATTTCGTTTTAATCCAAGATCGGTATACCATGTGTAGAGCGTTATCTATAAATATTTTATATAAATATATATATATATATATATAATTATAGTATATATTATTTTCTCATTAATAAATTACTGTGAATATAAGTTTTCATACACTGCCACTTTATTCATTTGAATATATGTGTTGGAGGTAGTTTACGTAAATGAAGGTTATATTTGAGGGATTATGGTGTTCAGTTTTTCTGTAGAATGCTTGGTGTTTCGTGTATACTGGATTGTGGTAGATTGCAGTAGCAGTTATTTCTAAAGAGAAATCATGTGTTTCAAATAATAGTAGAAACAAGTATGAAATAATAGTAGAGTTATAACAGGCCATGTCGTACTTAGTATTTTGTTTCGTAGTGAACTCATGGATTGGAAAAGAAAAAAACAAGAACTTCCTGCTTGTGTAGTTCATTTATGTTGTGAGGGATTAAGTTTATTTGACAGATCAAGTAAATGGTTAATTTTTAAGATGTCTATTGTAATTTTCGATGCTGTAACACACTTGAGAATTGTTTCACTTTCTTTCTTTATTTTTTAAAATTTTTTTTTAGTGAACATCCCAATTTGATTCTTCATAAATCGCAGTGTGACATATACATAAACTATAATTCTTATGCAAAAATTTCCTTTGGAAGATTCAGTTATATAATTAATTGTGTTGTTATAATGCATGTTTTTTTAAATATTTTTCCGTTGCATTTGTTTTAGATATATCATAAAATTACTTTTGAATGTTATCTATTATTAGTGAGTAGATATTTCAATATTAAGATTTCTTTAGGTGATAATTTCGTTATAATATTGGGAAGGCTTATCTTCTGTTTATGTAGAGGAAAATGTTTTTAACAAATTATTTCAGTCAAAATTAGTAAGGAAAAAAAAGAAAAGAAAAATTGGAAGCGATTGCTGAATGTGTTAAGTCAGCAAATAAAACTAGCAATTATATTTGTAATACAAAAATAACATTGAAGAATAATGTAGACTTGGAAAATGAACGTCACAATTCAAAAGATAAAAACTTAAAAAAGAAAGAAGAAAAAAAAAAGGAAAGGAAAAGAAAAAAGTTGAAAGGATTATGTATGATTAGCGTACACTGCTAGTAATTACATCAGTTACAACCAATATAGTTAATGCAAACAATCACAAGTATGTTTGCGATATATCAAATTCCTGTGTTAGGAGTTCGAAAATTAAATTTAAGTTTCCGATATTTATATGTACATTTTCAATGTGTAAGTACACACACGTACGAATAGTGACGGCTCTTGAGGAAAATTACATAGATAAAAATTACTATTTTGTTGCAATAAGTTAAGGGAATAAAACTTAACGTTCTAACATTAGGAAGCTTTCTTTCCTTAGCTTGTAGCGATATATTTTTTGTGCGTGTGCCTTCCCTCAAGAGCCGCATTGCGTACAGACATTACAATTACGGTGATACATATTGTGCCGAATCAAGAATTGATGCTATCATGAAATTTTCACTGTAATTTTGTAGTAGAATTATCTGAATTTATTTTGATTCTACTGATCGAAAACACAAATTTTTGTATTTATGTAGAGGTAATATGCACTATTTAAACAGAAAGGTATAAAGTGCACACAGAATATTTTCACATTTTTCCTAAATATGAAGATTAGTGAAAAATATTGAAGTTTACACACTTTATATATATATATATATATATATATATATATATATATATTAAAATGAAGAAAGTTTAATGTCTCCCAGGCTTTCCTATTAGGTTAAAGGATATGAGTGATAAATTTGAGTGAATAATGAAATAATTCATGAAATGGAAGGAAACGAAACAACCTTGAAGGAACGTAGGCTGCAATGTCCACCATCAACACACACAGCCTAGAACCGAAGAAGGGAACCTCCCCACCATAGAAAAGCACTCTGTCAGTGAGACACTATTCTTATTTTTTAAAAGATACTACAAAATATTATATTTAAAACGGTAAACTTTTTAAGATTTTCCCATAGAGTAGTACGTCATTTTGACTTACTGGGTGAGCATCCCGGATTTGGTAGAGGTATGAGATGAGCCTGATGTCTTTACTTCATTCCAGATGTTGTTATACTGATAGAAAAATTATACTTTGTAGAAACTTCAGAAGAATGGTTAATCTTATTGATCTTTGTTGACTGGAAAACATCTCACAAACTTTGTTTGAAACTAGTAAACTGAAAACTGTCCTTATTGGTCCTCGATAGAAGAAAAGACAAAGATACCCAATACTGGCGGTCCAATCTATCGGTTTGGAAACTTTGTGTACAAGAATCGATGAACGGCTAAATCCCAATATGAGTTTCCATTATCTCGTTGAAAATGTTCGTACCGTTGAAACTCTAATGCTGGATTCACCTTAAAAGAAAGATCGAATAACTCGTGATTTACTTTCGAGGTACCACAAAACTCATCTTTCTCCTTCTTCAATGCCATCTTGAAATAGGCTGTCACATCTCCACCTTTAATAGCAACAATTAAAAAAAAAAGAAAGATAAAAAAGAAAAGAAATAATAATAATTGTCTACGTAAAGCCACAAGTTACATGGTTGTGTTTCTGAGTTTATATATATATATATATATATATATATGATTTCTGTATCAGAGAGATTTTGTGCTCATGTTGTATCACATGAGCATGACATGAAAACATTATTCTAGAAGTTTCTCAAGAACTAAAACTTGGTGTAATGTAATGTTAAAAAAAGTAATATTTTGAAAAATGTGAAAATATGCTGTTTATTCTACCTAAAGAAATAGATGTCAGAATACCAAGTTTCTTGTGGTAGTTGAATTTTTCTCTCGTCTTGCTTTTCTTTACGTTATTCGTAGTCTTTTCGAAAATATAACGAAATTCTTCTTCAGCAGTTTAATTCCATCAATATGGAACCATCAACTTTTTATATGCTTTTGTTCGGCCTTCTGTATGGTTCTAGTAATTCGCGTTCTGATGTGTATATGTGGATAAGATTGCAACAGCTTTAATTATCATTTCTATTTATAGTTTAAAAAAAAAAAAAAAAACTTTTAAAACGTGATCAATCTACAGTGCATTTAACCTTAATATTCCTATTGTGAAACGCAAAGGAAACATAACCGTAATTAATTGTCATATATGCATACACGAAAATATGTTCAAGTTTTCATTTTCGATTTTATTTTTGAACTACTATAAAATGTTCTAAAATATAGGTCATTTTAGTAAGTAATGTAATGATCATAAATCAAATGCATATCATATCTTTTTTTGGATGTAGGATCAAGTCTTCACAACCAATTTCGTATATCATACAGCGAGTCTTAATATTTTGTTTACACATCTTAATTGTAGAACCTGTCGTCGGTAATTATTGAAATAGTGATTGCTCTTTGTATAATATTCTTAGTGATCACAATCTTAGTTCTTACATTTTTTAGCTATAATTTTTGATAATACCGGTAAAATACTTAGTCATGACGAGATTGATATTACTAAGACCCAGTGAAACCTCTCTATCTTGGACTTTGGAAACATATTACCAAGATTTTAAAATAATAATAATAATAATAACAGTACTTTATGAGGAGAAATAACTCGTTAAGTTTCTAAAGTGTAAGCTAAACATTAATTCTGACAACTCACTGAAGATGAGTCAACGTTTAAAAAGGGAATGGAAAATGTATAGTAATAGATCGCATCCTAGTAAAGTCGCATTACTTTTGTTGCTGAGAATGCCTCTTGATTTCATGCATTGTAAGGTTGAGTAAAGTAAAAATTAATGAATTCTCACTAGATCAAAAAAAGGCAATAAGCGAATAACTTATTAAGAGTGAATATTGCAATTTTTTAAATAAAAACGAGGTATGATGGACAATATATGTGACGATGCGGTTTTCATATGATGTAATGTTATATATAAAGGCCAGGCAAAATCATGATTGGCCTCATTGTGTGGCCTTGGAAGCTAACTTATTAGTCGTCTTCGTCCACTGCAGGTACTGAAATTGATATTTTCTTCGAAATACTGTGTTGACAGCAGATTCAAACTGGGTGTCAATTTTCGTTCGGGGTGGGGGAGTAGGCTCTCCGCTATTCTATGTCACTTGAGGGCCGCAGTGGCTCAGTGGTAGAGCGTTCACCTCTGGTGCGTGGGGTCCCTGGTTCGATTCCCGCTCAATCCAAGTTAACTTTGTGGTGGACAAACACTGTGTGTGTGTGGGGGGGGTTCTCGGGGTTCTCCCGTTTCCTCCGTCTTTCTTCCTACCACGATTTTCAGTCGTTTTTCATCATCATCATCTTTAGCCTAGCCGGCATAACATGGGACGTAAAACTGAAAAATTTTCTACGTCACTTGAGAATGTCGTAATATGTTGGCGAAGAAAATAAGAATATGCCCTGGAAACTCCAAAGGTACATAAAGATTTTCTGGTCAGCTGAGGAGAAAGGAAAAGTGGCCTCTAAAACTTAACATATGTAAGTCTTTCATCACAGTTCAAAGAGGGACAAAAGTATGGCAATGTCACTCGACTACACACTGTAAGCAAGTGTGTGGAATAGCCATCAAGAAAGTGCCAGAACTGTATGAAATTAAGAAACCGGAAAGTGCAACGCTGCAGAAACAAAATGTTTGCCGTTGGATCTTATGTTGTGGAAAGTCTTCCCAGTCAGGGTTGTTACTCTAAGTTCCTGGTCTGTTATCTTTCCAACAGCTTGATCTATACAGAGCTTTCGAACTAGTATCCTATACAACGCGCGCATATACCTTATACGAGCAATGTATCTCGGCCATCTTGCGTTTCGAACGTATTATTCGTATGATATTCGATGACCAGTGCATAACTTACATTTGGTCTTCTATTTTCGCTTCAAATATTTTGCTTAAAGCGTTGTTTTTAAAAATCGTCAGCTGCAAGTTGACCTACGTATAGAAATAATTACGTAATCTACAATAGTACAATGTGTCTAACATTGTTGCGAAGATATCCTTATGTATATTGGACATGGGGAGAGCCACTAGTGTCCAGCGTAGAGGAGTTTCACTGCTTTTATTAACACATGGATAAAATTATCACATTCGTATTTTTTTTTGAGTATGTATATGCAATATTATTTGTATCGCCATAATTTATAAGTTCCAAAAATTGAATTAGTTTCGACTCTTCTAATTTTTTTGAAACATTTTCGTTCATTCGGCGACACTGCGATTTTTCGAAATTTTTGTATATTTTATATCCCTAGTTCAAAGAAATTTGAATGTCCCATACACATGCACTTCTATATAGTTTGAACTAGAGCTTGTAACTTGATTAGGTTAGGATTTGTTCAAAATGGTAGGGCAACGTGCAAACAGAAATTGTATAGTATGGGACCAGAATCGTTGTGTCTTACAGCTTTATAGTTGGTGCATAGAAAGAGAGAAATTCTAGTCATTGTAACTACATTTGGCATTATTGTTGATTTTTTCTTGTGTCCTCTATAATAATAATAACGATCAACTAAAAACTATAAATATATATATATTAGAAATAAAAGTAACTGCGTATGAAAAACAAAATTTTATATTAATTGATTTGTTGTTACTGTCAAAATAATATAGATATTTTATTTTACTTTCAAGCTGCACAGTGTGCAGTTTATCTATTGTTAATAAAATTTAAGATTTTTTAGTTATTATTTTTCATAATTATTTACAAAGAAACAAGCAATAGACGTTTTAATTTAAATCTGTTTTCAAGCAATTAATTCTTTCTTACATTATTTTTATAATGAAAGAATATTCCAGGAGTGAAAAAAGATTAAATAATGTGTAAAACTCTACATTTGATATACACTCGTTTTTCTTGAAACGTACTGTACATCTCTGTAATGCTTTTTGTGCTAGTGTAAGTAAGAATGGAGTTGTGGTGATTGCAGCAAATAATGCTAGTGAAGGTGTTGTGTTGTCTTGTAAAATAATAAAAATAATAAGTGATGTGAATCAGCATCACCTTAATTTTTATATCTGTAAGTGTCAAAACGTCATTCCAGTGAACTGAGGAAGACAAAAGTATTCAAAAAAGATTTCCAAACTATTCTGTATTTTGTTTTATATAATTGAATTATTAAAAAAAGGTGCGTATCAGTACTGTGAAAATTAAAACTATTTCTTTTTTTTTTCTTCCTATTCTCCATGCCTATCAAATTTGTTACACTCAACTTACATACAGGGTGTTCCGGGAATAAATGTGCGACTTTGGTCGGAAATATCTAATAACAGATATGGGACCAATTTTAAGGTGATTAGTGGCATTGGTCGAAGAGTGGTTACACTGAATAAACCAACCGACAGACTTCGCACATGTTATTCGCGACTGGTCGGAAACGCCAAATTAGAAAGCGGGGTCAGTTTAAGGTAACTGCACTGATAAGTGCACTGATTATATCTTAAATAGGCCCGTAATTAGGAGTCTCGAACCAAAGTTGCAAATAAACACCTTTCTTGTATTAAAGTCCTGAGCACGTAAGCAAAGTTTGTTGGCTGTTTTGATCAGTGTGGCTACCTACAACTACTTCCGCTAATACCTTAAGTTAGTTCTATCGTCGTTAATTAGTCGTTTCTTACCGAAGTAGCAGATAATTTTTTTTTTCTTGTATCTAGGTCCTGTACACACATGCAAAGTTTGTTGGTTGGTTCCCGAATATATACACTGCGTATCCTGCTTAGGATTATAATAGAAGAAAAATCATAATGTAACAAATAATTAGAACGACAGAAAGTTTGTATCACTTTGAAGAGTAACTCAAAGTTTTGTTAAGAATGCATCGATTGCCAGTTGCGCTTGTGTGGTATCTACTGTTGGAAAATTTCATGAAAAGTTCGCGCGAAAGTTCGGCTCATTTTTTTAAATTGTCCATTAAAAAAATCTGCGTAAAATTACAAACATTTTGGAACATAACATGGCTATATTAAAAATCGAAGTGAATTTATTTTAGTTTTTTTCTCTTTCTAATAGTACACAATTTTCACATTTTTTCAAAAGACGTTACGGAGCGTTACAAGCATGTATTTCAAATTCCAAGCCTATATCATAAAACAGTATGTTTTCGGCAGAAACCTTCAATTTTACATGATGCTGACAACCGAAAACTTAAATTTGACTTGCACAAACAAGTTTATATCATAAAAGATAAAGCAGAAACGTTACAGGAAAAACTTAGCAATTTAGTGTTTTATGAAGTAAACTGCTAAGTTTGCATCAGAAAAGTTGAATTTTACATAATAAAACACAAAACTTGACATTTCAATGATAAAATACATAGTTTACAAGATAAACCTTGAATTTTACATCGAGCTCCTCCGTGGCTAAGCGGTTAGCGTACGCGCCTTTGGCGTGGGAGACCCGGGTTCGATTCCCAGCGGGAGCTCATGTGGTTCGGATTCCACGTTAATCGGTAGGTCCACGTCTCATATAGCCTTGCTGCTGAAAGGGACGCTAAACTAAAATCAACTCAACAATTGAATTTTACATCATGAAACCCAAAGTTGACATGCACAAAACAAAGTTTGCATAATAAAATATAAAACACAAACTTCACAGCAAAACCTTTAAGTTTAAATCATAAAACACAAACTTCACAGCAGACAATTTGAGCACAAAAAGCTTGAAGTTTACATCACGAAACAATGTTTTCACCAGAGATCTTGAATTTTATATCATAAAACACAAAGTTGCAGCAGAAAGCTTGAATTTTACAAAACGCTAAGTTTGCAGCAGAAAACATCTAGTTTGCATCATAAACCACTAAGTTTGTAGCATAAACCTTGACTTATACATCATAAAGTTCAGATACACAAAACAAAATTTGCATCATAAAACAGTTTGCAGCACACTTGAATTTCATATCGTAATATATTAAGTTTGCTTCATATAACACAAAGTTAACAACATAAAATTTGAATATAATCATTAAACAGCCTTTTATCCATAATTTATATATTTTAATTTACTCCCAAGGCTTCATTAGCTACAACCAAATTAAAATAAGTTGCGTTACGTTTCAGAAGCTTATCGCTTCATCAAACAATCTTATACAAAATGTAAAATGTTTAAAAACTTTTCTCTTTGTACAAAAGCAACAGTAAAAATTAAAAGGTTAACGTTTTCAAAACAATAATGCATGACAATTTGACCGAAAAATCAGATAAATAATTATAACAATTACTTTCATTGTACTTTTTTTTCTTCTTGTTCTTTCTTCTCTTCCTAGTGTTCTTTCCCATTCCACATTTATTATCAATCCACAGTTCCAATTCATCATTCTATCACCTTCTTTAATCCTTCTTGCTTCTTTCCATTTGCTTATAAGCTCTCTACTTTCTTGTTCAAGAATAATAGCTCCTTCCCAATCAATTTCATGTCCTGTTTCACATATTTCAAGTGAAGGAGTACAAAGATAATGTAAGATTAAAAAGAGGCAAGAATGCAATTTTTAAACGTGTGTTAGAAACAGGGCATGAAATTGATTGGGAAGGAGCTATTATTCTTGAATAAGAAAGTAGAGAGCTTATAAGGAAATGGAAAGAAGCAAGAAGGATTAAAGAAGAAGGTGATAGAGTGATGAACTGGAACAGTGGATTGACAATAAATGTGGAATGGGAAAGAATATTAGAAAGAGAAGAAAGAACAAGAAGAAAAATGTACAATAAAAGTAATTGTTATAATTATTTATTTAATTTTTCGGGTAAATTAATTGTCAAGATATTGTTTTGAAACCGTTAGCTTTTAATTTTTATTGTTGCTTTTGGACAGAGAAGAGAATTTTTTTTTAAACATTCTACATTTTGTATAAGATTGTCTCATCAAGGAAGCGATAAGCTTCTGAAACATAGCGCTACTTATTTTTATTATGTTGGTTGTAGCTAATGAAACTTTGGCAGTAAATTAAAATATATAAAATTTTAAGTTAACAGCACAAACAAAGTTTACATCTTAAAGCAATAAGTTTGCAACAGTAAACTTGAGGTTTGCATCACAAAACAAAGTTCACAGCAGAAATCTTGAGTTTTACATCATTATACATAAAATTAACAAACGGAAAGCTTTAAGTTGACATCCACAAAACAAATTTACCATCATAAAAGATAAACATAAACTTTACTGCAAAACAACTTGAATTTTACATTTAAAAAACGAAGTTTGCAGCAGAAAACTAACTTCATATCATAAAGCACTAACTAGTAAGTTCGCTGCAGAAAACTTGAATTTTACATCATAAAACATTAAGTTTGTGTCAAAAATACAAAATCTGTATAGGAACAAATACTTGCACAAGATATTATGCAATTTCGCAAGCAATGAAAATTTTAATCATAGACGCATGAATAGCAAGCATTTAAATCTTAACAGCTTGTGTATATGAAAATTCCAACTCAACTGAACAACTGGAGTCACTCACTGAAAAAAAAAAGTATACGTACAAAGTTACTTCGTGCTGAAATTGTAGTAATTGTAATATAGAAATGAAACAGTTTATTCAGATTCATGCTCTGAGGATATCTCATGAGCACTTGAACCTGTGCTTTCAGCATACACAATATCTTCAGGGTCATTCGAGTCAAAAGTGGATGCACTAGTAAGTATCTGCTTCTTCCCTTGAATGCACTGAAATATCTTATATAGCATCAGGGTTGTCTTTATCCTTTCTGCCTTGTCCTTGAACAGTGCTAGGTACGGCAGGTGGAAGATCTGCAGTTACCGGAACAGACTTTACATACTTTACGCTCGTTGTCCTCATTTTTTTTGCCTATTCGAAGATTTTCCCCGACTAACACTAACTTCGCAGTCCTTTTCATGGTAAGCCGGTTTGTTTGTTAGTTTTTTTTTGTTTGTTTGTTTGTTTGTTTTTGTTTTCGTGAGTGAAAATCTTTTCCAATTCCTCTCACAAGCAGCTGTTGTGGCAGGAATACTCAGAATTTTTGTAGCCACTTTTGATAAAGGACGTGTACCACAGAGGCCTTTCCACCAGGTGATCGAGTTCATTGTTTCTGCAGCAGACCACAGAAGTTCTCGGCTCCACAGTTCATTCTTTGCCAAATATGATTTCAGATCTGCAATCACTTGGTTCCTGTCAATGCCAAATGCCTTGCAGATTGAAACAATCTGGTCCATAGCTCTCATTCGCTGTTCTTCAGTTAAGTCGCTACCATGGAACTTAAGGTCCAAAACATGAGCAGCATACTGGATATTGTGTGAGCAGAAATCAGTTCTCTTTTGAACGCTTTTGTGTAGTTCATCTTGTTCAGTTTCTGAGAATGGAGATTTTACAGTTGCATCTTCAATTTTTTGAAGAGTGTTGGAACTTCAGAAAGTCTTTGTGTATCACTTTCCAATCTTTCAATGGTTGTAGCGATTGGTTTTATTAGTTCTTGAAACTTCTGCACTTTAACCCACAAAACTTCATCATCCAAGAGGTTTTTCCTGACGTCATGCTGAACCACTCGGTCATCAACAATGGCAGCTTGCAGACAGGATTTAAGATGTAATAAACTTTCAAGACACCTAACAGTAGACAACCAGCGACTTTCCACAGGCATTTGCAGACTATGATTTATCTTCTTTGTATCTTGTATTTCTTTCAGGGTCTGAAGAGGTATTTTATGGTTCTTGAAATATTTTACTATAGTCTTACATTCTACCACAGTTCTTGAAAGAGTGTCTAGTTTTTGGATGTCTTTTGTTAGTAGATTAAGCCCATGTCCAAGGCAGCCAAAAGTTATAATGCTTGGATATCTTGATTGCAGAAATTTCCAGGCAGCTTGCATATTTGCAGCATTGTCAGTAATGACTACAATCACTTTTTGCGATCCTCCAATGGCTTCAATTTCGTTTATAAACACTTCGCCAATATACTCAGCTGTGTGGCTTTCAGCTTTCGAATGTTATTACTAGGCAAATAACGCCGTATTTAACGTTTCAAATGCTCCTGCCAACTTGACAGAATATAAGATTATAAAATTGAACAATATGACTATACGCGTCGTTCCTGCTGAAAACTGCTCGCATCTGAACATTACTAATAGGTAAATAACGCCGTTATTAACGTTTCAAATGTCCCGTCTAGTTTGACTTCAAGTTGGCGGAGACAATCTTAAATTTTAAAATTAAATAATTTGACTATGGCAATTGTTTTCACTACATTCCTGCTAAAAACTGCTCAAATTTAAACATTACTGCTAGGGAAATAACGCCGTTATTAAAAATTCAAATGTCCCGGCCAACTTGACGGGACATAATGTCAGAAAATTAAACCATACCACTGTGCCAGTCGTTGCTGCTAAGTTTTTGCTGAAAACTGAACGTTATTGCTACGAAAATAACGCCGTTATTCATATTTTTACTATCACGAATTAACGTTAAGTTAGTCGCGACATAGGAGCAAAGTTACTAAATTTGACACACTGACTTTGCGAATCGTTTCTGCTGGGTTCCTGATTGAAACCTCTTAAATATATAGATTATTGCTAGATTAGCAACGCCGTTGTTGGAATTTCTATCACATATTAATTTTAAGTAAGCCGAAACATAAGGGAAAAATTATTAATTTTTACAATTTGGCTACGCAAATCATTCTTGCTACATTCTTGTTAAAAAGTGGCAAATTGAACGTTACTGCTAGATACTTATCACGATTTCATCTTTAGTGTACTGGGCGAAACAATTAGTGAACACGAGAAAATATTTACAACATTAGTGTAACAAGTGTTATGAAAGAAAAAAGGATAATAAATAAACTGTGTAGTGTAATACATGCATAATAATTGCAAATTATTCTTTTGTGTCTATAGAAACTACACAAGGAGTGTGTTCCTTTTTCATTTTTTTATTGATTTTCCTGAAAAATCAAAACAGTTTGTTTCGTACCAATTTACCCCAACACATCCGAGTCCTCCTTGTTGGTCTAGTGGCTAGTACAGTCACTTTTCGTGCTCGGGGTCCTGGAATCGCCTTTCAGTGCGAAAGCTTTACAAAGTTTGATTGGATTCCACCTTAAATTGTATGTCCACGTCTCATATAATCCTGCTGCTGAAAAGAGATGCTAAGCTTAAATAACCACACAAGCAACCTAACAAATCCGAACTGGGTCAAAGTTGGCTTGGTGGTAGATCTCGACAAGATTAGGATACATATGAAAAATTTTATGGTATGATCAATCGAACTCATTCTGTGTGAATCGAACTTAGTATGGTGGTACATCTCCATCTGCTACACTTGCTTCTGAAATATGATTGCATGGAGGTTTTTCGTTCCCGGGTTATGGGCAATGAAAATTGGAGTTTGGACTTAACGGCAATATGCATTAACGTTAGTGCATAGTAGATCATAGTTCAGAAACTATTCAAAAGGTTTAGTGCATGAGCGAACTTCAGAAATACCAAATGCTGCACTAATTATTGTAGAAATATGGGAGAAATGACAATAGAGATATGAAGCTGGTCCCCCCACTTATACCAAATTATTCGGATATCAAAACTATCATACCGTTAGTGCCTAGTGCATTTTGATGCACTAACGATGCATTAACAATTGACACTTCCCATAATTCTACGACAATTAGAATAAAATTTCGTATTTCTGAAGTTTTCCCACAGCAAAAATTTTGAATAGTTCCTAAAGTATGATAGCACTAGCATTAGTGTTAAGTGCATTTTGATGCACTAACGCAGGGATGCAAATAAGCAACGAAATTTTACTAGCTCAAGAGATAAATCTACTATTGTGATTTTTGTAGTCTTTACTGTTTGAAATGAGCTCCTCCGTGGCTAAGCGTTAGCGTACGCGCCTTTGGCGTGGGAGACCCGGGTTCGATTCCCGGCAGGAGCTCATGTGGCTCGGATTCCACGTTAATCAGCAGGTCCGCGTCTCATATATAGCCTCGCTGCTGAACGGAGCATTAAACTCAACAACAACAACCTTTACTGTTTGAAAAAAATAATAGTGATATTAAAAACTCGCCCGCACCGATGAACCACTCACCCCGGGCGAGTGGTTATTTGCATCCCTGCGCTAACGATTGACAAATGACCCATGTTTCTACGACAATTGGTATAAAATTTGGTATTTCTCAACTTGCCCCTCTCTAAAATTTTTTAATATATCCTAAACTATGATATCACTAACGTCGATATTCAGTGCATCTTCATACACAAACGATGCACTAACGATTCGCACTTGTCCTAAGTTTCTACGACAATTAGTATAAAATTTAGTATTTCTGAAGGTAGTCCCCACCAAAAATTTTGAATAGTTTCTAAACTATAAGCACACTATCGTTAGTGTTTAATGCATTTTGATGCACTAACGTTTGACACTTGTTCCATGTTTCTACGACAATAAGTATAACATCTGGTATTTCTGAACTTGCCCATTCTACCAAAAGTTTTGAATACCTTCAAAACTTTGATAGCACAAACGATAGTGCTTAGTGCATTTTGTTGCACTAACGATTGACACTAATATATGGTTGTTAGATTTTGTAAATGAAAAACCGGGACACCAACCTCTGACTATATATAAGGTCAGGGTTCCTATTCATTTGGTCAGAACTAATTAGTATACCTGTCTTTTCCAGGTTACTACTCACAATTTTCTTGTTCATTCTACACACAGTTAACACAAATGAAGCCCCACATGGAATTATAAAGAATGTCAAAGTAACATAAGGATAGCTGCCTGGCCCTTATTCCAAATTTCAATTGGTTGTGTTTAACAGATCCTAAATATTGCCCCAATTACGACACACCCGCCTCACATTTATGATTGACGAGGTACTTTTTTCTTCGTTGCGTCATCACCTGAGTCAGAAACACTGTGAAGAAACACAAACTTAGCATTTAGCAAGAAAAAATACATTTACGCCAAATTCAGAACGACAAACAAAAAATAAATCTCTTTAAAGACTTACGTAGGCTCTCCAAAAGTTTGACAGAAAAAAAATCTGGTATCAAAGTTAAACAACACATACCTTTATGCGTTTAACTGTCATTTCTTGTACTAGAGTAAGTTGTTACGGAATTTTAACCTGAGATTTACTGCAAATTTTATCGGATAAAGGAAAAAATATAAATCCAAAATTATTGACTGGGTGCATAGCATCTTTAGAAATATTTATCCACACATGGGAAAGTATATTAGACAACTCAGATCTGTAATCGCTGAGGTAGGATCTCAAATGAAATCCGAAAACCTTCCGTTTTTATGTGGGACATACTAGTTCTTGCCAGTTGAATTTTTTCAATCTGAAGAATGAAAACCGGGACAAACAGGCGTTCCGAAAGCCTTTTTCGGGACAGTTAATTCTTTCATTGAAAACTGGGACGTCTGGCAACTTACACTAATACAAAGTTTCATCTACAACTAGTATAAAATTAGGTTTTTTCTGAACTTGGGCCCCGCCAAAATTTTGAATAACTCATAAACTAATAGAACTAACGTTAGTGATTCGCGCATTTTGATGCACTAACAATATGCTAATTGATAGTAATTATGATAAGATGAATCATATGAAGCTGGCCCCTCAATAGAAATCTTGACTAACTTCTGGACTAAGCACTAATGTTGGTTTTCAGTGAACTAACGATTGACACGTGTCCCACGTTTCTACAATTAGTATGAATTGGAATTTCTAAAGTTGTCCTCACCAAAAATTTTGAATAGTTCCTAAATTATGATAGCATTAACGTTATAGTGCTTAGTGCATTTTGATGCACTAACGATTGGCACGTATGTCAAGTTTCTTCAACAATTAGTATAAAATTTTGTATTTCTGAAGTTGGCCCCCTCCAAAAATTCTGAATAGCTCCTAAACTATGGTAGCAATAATGTTATTGCTTAGTGCATTTTGGTGCAGTAACGATGCACAAACGATGTGCTAAGTTGAATGATAATCCGAATAATTTGGGATATGTTGGGGCTAAAAAAACTTGAATAACTTGTGAACTATGATAGCATAAATGTTGCTTTTCTTTGCACTAACATACACTAACAGTGCATTAAACATATGTAACGTTTTATTAAATTTAGCGGTGGTAGTGGGGCTAACTTCAGGAACGTTGAGCTAGTCGATAGTTCGGAGCAAAATCACAGCGGGATCATTCGTAATGGAAGAGGGGACTCCTTCCTTGCGTCAAGGTGGATTTCATGCAGACACGCATAGTTTCACATAGCTGCATTTGCATTGTCAGCCATGGCGCAAAGCCACTTGTTATGCCACCATTCTTGGATCTTTGGATTTTCCTTTTATTATCAAGATTCCAGGTGAACTATATCAGGTGTTTCTTTCTTTATTCTCTCGCCGCCCTCTTGTAAGGTACCACTCTTGTGTTCGGAAAGAGCAAGTGGATTCAGCCGATAACACTTGCTTTCATTATCTGAAGGCTTATTCCTTTCAAACATACGTTCTTCCTTTCTGAGAAATTAGCCTCACAAAATATGTCATATTGCTTATCATTCACTACATCAACCATCAAAATTTTACACCTAGTTGTTTCGTTGTGAACATCCTGGCGGTCAGTTACATTTGCAGACTTTTTTTCTTCAAAGAAAAGGGGTGCAAAAGACTGACATACAAGGAAAGTCGTGAACACAAACCTTTTGAAGTGCACAATAATGCAGGTGAAACAATTATTTGCGTTCATTGCATTTATATTAACTGTAGTGTTTGAATAAGCAAATCTAATATGTTTTGACATGTATTTTGAAGAATCGACCACTTTCGAAAATCCAGTAGGGGAAACTGCCCCTTGCCTCCGCTGCGGGTGTCATTGCTGGTTGTGGATTGTTGGTTACTCTCAGGAGCTGTGTGAATGATTCCCTACTAATGATGACAATTTTATATAAATTTCAGCACCAAATATGAGTAACTAAAAATTATGCTACATGTTTATTTTTAAGTGGCTATTTATCTTTCAAGCTTCGTAAGAATCGTTAAATTTAGAGGTAGTTCGGGGGAGTGTCATGAGAAACCAAGTTTCATTCCGAGTGGAGAGCAGGGGCGGATCCAGGACCGACTTCTGGGGGGGCGGTGGGTTGTCATACCGCTACTTTTAAGGGAATGGGATGGGTTTTATTTACATATATAAAATAAGAAAGTAGCCTCTTCTGAAGGGAAGGCGATC